>NC_041382.1:336229487-336265310 GCF_002162155.2 Triticum dicoccoides
CACCGCCGCCCTAGAGTACGAGCGCCGCCACTCCCCGCTGCTGCCGGCAGACCGCCTAGCGCCGCTCCCAGCGCGTCGTCGTCCCTGGCCGCGTCCTGCTTCCATCCCCAGCCGCGCGCGTTCCCTCTCTCGCTCGCCTCTACTTCGCGCCCCGCCTACACTGCTGCGCCCTGCTGCCACCGCCACCAGCCGCTGCTGCCCCGCTTGCCGCCACCCCCAGAGCTCGCGCGCCGTCGCCTTGCGCCCGCCTCCGCCTACCGCGGCCGGCCGGCGAGCTTCGCTGAGGCCACGACCTCGCCCCGCCGCGCCGGGCTTCTGCCCCGACGGGCGCCCACACTCGCCCCGCTATGCCCAGCGCCCGAGTGGCTCGGTTGAGCCACTGGCCTATGGCCCCCAGCGCCCAGGCCCTTGTAAAAAAAGAATTGAAAAATATTTATATATTAAAAATTAATTAATTAATTAAACGCTTAATTAACTTAATTAATTAATCTTAATTAAACTAATGAACTAGATTAGTTAAACTAATCAGTAGTTAGATTTGTGTGTATGACAGGAGGGCCCCACCCCCTGTTGACTAGTCAAACATTGACTGGTCAACTGGGACCCCTTGTACCCACATGTCACCCTCTGGTACACTTCTGTGTACACAGATCTGGGTGCACCTAGCTTTTACTCATTATTTTCGAATTAATAATAATTCCAGAATATTGTTTAAACTTTGAAAATTCATAGAAATTAAACCGTAGCTCGGATGGAAAACTTTGTACATGAAAGTTGCTCAGAACAACGAGACGAATCCGAATGCGCAGCCCGTTCGTCCGCCACGCATCCCTAGCATAGCGAACACGCAACTTTCCCCCTCCGGTTCATCCGTTCGAAAACGCGAAACACCGGGGATACTTTCCCGGATGTTTCCCCCCTTCACCGGTATCACCTCCTACCGCGTTAGGTCACACCCGACACATCTTATTGCCATGTTATGCTTTGTGGTGTTATGTTTGCTTTATATTTACTATTTCTTCCCCCTCTTCTCTTCGGTAGACCCCGAGACCGATGATGCCGCTGTGATCGACTACGTCACCCACGACCCCTCCTTCTTGTATGAGCAACCAGGCAAGCAAACCCTCCTTGAGCATTCTGATATCGCCCATTTCTTTCCCTCTCATGCTTGCATTAGAACTGCTACTTCTTTCTGTATGATCCTACTCTGATGCATAGCCTGTTGTTGTTACCTGCTTTCATACCTTACCTGCTTATCCTAAACTGCTTAGTATAGGTTAGTTAGAGATCCATCAGTGACCCCCACCTTGTCCCAGTTGTCTCGCTTTATGTTCGATGACTCGATCAACATGATCGACGTCCAGGCCCCGACACCGCACATCACCCCCCTAGTTGTACGACTCTGCAGAGTTACCATCGAGTGCCGAGGGTGGAACCTCTTACATCACTCCTGATGAGATCTCCGTAGTGTAGCTATACGGTCGAGGTCATTGAGGGTGATTTCCTCCTTAACCACTTCCGTTACGTCTCTGTCGTGCAACCCATCAAACGTGAACCTCGAGGGTGGATCCTCTTACGTTCACCTTGATGACAACATCGAGTGGAATTCACCGGGGGTGATTCCTCGGGTTTTCCCTTTGGTGTTAGACACACAGTTACTATGGTTCCTTTGACTTTACACTGATCCATGTTACTAAAGATGGGTCGACCCTGAGGGGTACCCGCGCGAGCTTAATAGCGAGTGATGTGGAGTCGAGTTGACCTGGAAGGTGCCCGCGAGATACTTACGAGGCGTGGCCGGGCATTCTTAGCCCTTGCCGCAAGTACTCGAGACGGGGCGACGGGGTCACATCGATCGTGAGTCTCTGCTCGTTACCGCGCGCTCCTAATCCACTACGATTTGGATATTTGATCCGAGGGCCTCTGGCCTGATAGCACTAACCATCATGTGGGCATAGTATGGGCGTTCTGTGTCATATACATCAGCCGAAGCTTAATAGACGTCAACGACTGAGAGGCGCGCGCCGAGTTGGACTGCATAAGCACCTGCCTTGTTGAAGGAGGTACCTAGGTCTGCTCAACGGCCGCCCACACAACGTGCTGGAGTTCCCGGGGAGATGACCCATGACCCCTGGGGGCATAGGTTTAGTCCCGCGTGCTGGCCTCTCTATTAAGCCTAGGTCGGGTTGCGGCGTATTGTTTGACCGAGGCCGGGCATGACCCAGGAAAGTGTGTCCGGCCGGAGTTAATCAACCGTGGTGGGTAAGTTGGTGCACCCCTGCAGGGAAGAAAACAACTATTGATAGCCTGTCCTACGGTAACAGACACTTGGAGTTGTATCCCGATCGATACAACTAGAACTGGATACTTGAGATGAGTCATGGAGATGAGACTTGTATATGAGATGATAACTGAATAGTATGGCTCTGGGATTGCTTTCTCGCAGGGAGTCAAGAAAGGATCTTTAGCCGAGGTTGATAACATTACTGCTACTTTACTTTATGCTACTATACTCCCTCCTGTTGCTGCAAGATGGTGGTTTCCAGAAGATGCTAGACTTCGATAGGCTAGGCTTTCCCCTTCCCTTCTGGCATTCTGCAGTTTAGTCCACAGATACAACCCATTTCCTTTGATACAGATGCATACTTAGTTTAGATCTGATATAAGTCTTGCGAGTACTTTGGATGAGTACTCACGGCTGCTTTGCTACTTCTTTTCCTGCATACCCGATTGTTGCGACCAGATGACGGAGCCCAGGAGCCAGACAACGCCACTGATGACTACTACTACTCGGAGGATGCCTACTACTACGTGAAGACCGCCGACGACTAGGAGTAGTTAGGAGGCTCCCAGGCAGGAGGCCTTGCCTTTTTGATCGTTGTTGCTTTTGTGCTAGCCTTCTTAAGGCAATCTTGTTTAACTCATGTCTGTACTCAGATATTGTTGCTTCCGCTGACTCTTGTGTATTCGAGCTTATGTATTCGAGCCCTTGAGGCCCCTGGCTTGTAATATAAAGCTTGTATTATTTTAATTTGTGTCTAGAGTTGTGTTGTGATATCTTCCCGTGAGTCCTTGATCTTGATCGTACACATTTGTGTGTATGAGGAGTGTATGATTGAATCAAGGGCGTCACACTTGGGCATCCCCAAGCTTAGGCTCTTGCCACTCCTTATTCCAAAATCCATCAAATCTTTACCCAAAAACTTGAAAACTTCACAACACAAAACTCAGCAGAAAATCTCATGAGCTCCGTTAGTATAAGAAAACAAACCACCACTTTAAGGCAATGTAATGAACTCATTCTTTATTTATATTGGTGTTAAACCTAATGCATTACAACTTCTCTATGGTTCATATCCCCCGATACTAGCCATAGATTCATCAAAGTAAGCAAACAACACACGAAAAACAGAATCTGTCAAAAACAGGACAACCTGTATCAATCTGGATGTTTTGAATACTTATGTAACTCCAAAAATTCTGAAAAATTAGGAAGACCTTAATAATTTTTATATTGATCTACTGTATTTGTAATTGGTATTTTATCGCTCTCTGGTAAGAAATGAAAATTATTCTCATGAGCGCATACTTTCTGTTTTTTACAGCAAGATCAAATAACAATCACCCAAGAAGATCCTAAAGGCTTTACTTGGCACAAACACTAATTAAAACATAAAAAACACAATCATAACTGAGGATAGATGATTTATTTATTACTAAACAGTAACAAAAAGCAAGGAACAAAAATAAAATTGGGTTGCCTCCCAACAAGCGCTTTCGTTTAATGCCCCTAGCTAGGCATAAAAACAAGAATAGATGTAGGTATTGTCATCCTTGGTAGGAAATTCTTCAATTGAACACTTATAACCCTTAGGAGTTTCCTTCTTTTTATTGATGATCAAACTCCTAGGCAAGAAATCAAGAAATTCATTTGTAGCAAAAGGTTCCTTAATGATAGCGAAAAAATTGGGGTGAACACTTATTGATTTGAGATCCGCATTCTCCTTACTAGAAGATTCACCCTTATTTTTAGGAACATACATAAACTTGGCAACTTTGGTAGGAGGAGGGTTTGAAGTGTTTCTCATGGCAGAAAAGGCAGACCCTAAGTTGGTAATAATATCCTCAAGTTTATCAATTCTAGTGGAATCTTGATCTATCTTTTCATTAACTATGGGTTCTTTTTCTCTCAAAATTTTCAATGTAACTCCTACCTTAGATCCATATTGGGTAATTTTGTTGTGGATCTTTTAATCCAAATTCTCGATCAACTCTACAGTGGCAACTTTATTTTTGATAATTTCAAGCCTTTGCATCACATGTTCCAAAGTTAAAATAGTTCCGTTAACCAAAAGAGGTGGTGGGCCAAACAAATCTATCATAGCATTATAAGAATCAAATGTATGGCTACCCAAGAAATTCCCTCCGGTAATGGTATCAAGAATATATCTGTTCCAAGGAGTGATACCTACATAAAAATTGCGAAGAAGAACGGAAGTAGATTGCTTCCTAGTGGACTTATTTTGAGCATTGCAAATTCTATACCATGCATCTTTTAGATTTTCTCCCTCCCTTTGTTTAAAATTAAGAACTTCATTATCGAGAGTACTAACAATGATAGAAGGACTGGCCACGATGGCAAAACAAACGATCTAACACACGGACACACAAGAAGCAAGCGGAAAGAAGCAGATGGAAAAAGGGCGAATAAAATGGCAAAGGTGAAGTGGGGGAGAGGAAAACGAGAGGCAAATGCCAAATAATGTAATGCGAGGGATAAGAGTTTGTGATGGGTACTTGGTATGTCTTGACTTGAGCGTAGATCTAGCCGGCAACGGCGCCAGAAATCCTTCTTGCTACCTCTTGAGCATGCGTTGGTTTTCCCATGAAGAGGAAAGGGTGATGCAACAAAGTAGCGTAAGTATTTACCTCAGTTTTTGAGAACCAAGGTATCAATCCAGTAGGAGACTACACGCAAATCGCCTAGTACCTACACAAACAATCAAGAACCTTGCAACCAACACGATAAAGGGGTTGTCAATCCCTTCACGGCCACTTGGAAAAGTGAGATCTGATAAAGATAATAAGATAAATATTTTTGGTATTTTTGTTGTATAGATTGAAAAGTAAAGATTGCAAAATAGTAAACTAGAATTATAGATCGGAAACATATATGATGTAAAGTAGACCCAGGGGCCATAGGTTTCACTAGTGGCTACTCTCATGATAGCATATATTACGGTGGGTGAACAAATTACCGCCAAGCAATTGATAGAATAACACATAGTTATGAGAATATCTAGGCATGATCATGAACATAGGCATCACGTCCGTGTCAAGTAAACCGAAACGATTCTGCATCTACTACTATTACTCCACACATCGACCACTATCCAGCATGCATCTAGAGTATTAAGTTCATAAGAACAGAGTAACGTGTTAGGCAAGATGACATGATGTAGAGGGATAAACTCAAGCAATATGATATAAACCCCATCTTTTTATCCTCGATAGCAATAATACAATACGTGTCAGTTCCCTTTCTGTCATTAGGATCGAGCACCGCAAGATTGAACCCAAAGCTAAGCACTTCTCCCATTGCAAGAAAGATCAATCTAGTAGGCCCAACTAAACCGATTATTCGAAGAGACTTGCAAAGATATCAAATGATGCATATAAGAATTCAGAGAAGAATCAAATATTGTTCATAGATAATCTTGATCATAAACCCACAATTCATCGGATCTCGGCAAACACACCGCAAAAAGTATTACATCGAATAGATCTCCAAGAACATCGAGGAGAACTCTGTATTGAGAACCAAAGAGAGAAGAAGAAGCCATCTAATTAATAACTATGGACCCGAAGGTCTGTGGTAAACTACTCACACATCATCAGAGAGGCTATGGTGTTGATGTAGAAGCCCTCCGTGATTGAATCCCCCTCCGGAAGATCACCGGAAAAGGCCCCAAGATGGGATCTCATGGGTACAGAAGGTTGCGGCGGTGGAAAAGTGGTTTCGTGGCTCCCCGGATGTTTTTAGGGTATAAGAGTATATATAGGCTAAAGAAGTAGGTAGGTGGAGCTAAGAGGGGCCCATGAGGGTGGGGGCGCACCTACCCCCTGGGCGCGCCCTCTTGCCTCGTGGCCGCCTCGTTGCGTCTTTGACTTCCAATCCAAGTCTCCTGGATTGCGTTTGTTCCAAGAAAGATCCTCGCAAAGGTTTCATTCCGTTTGGATTCCGTTTGATATTCCTTTTCTGCCAAACACTGAAATAGGCAAAAAAAACCATCAATTTGCACTGGGCCTTCGGTTAATAGGTTAGTCCCAAAAATAATATAAAAGAGTATATTAAAGCCCATTAAACATCCAAAACAGATAATATAATAGCATGGAATAATCAAAAATTATAGATACGTTGGAGATGTATCACTCACCCCGGAGAAGTGCGTGTTTGGTGTCCCCTCCGGCAAGCTACCGGGCTTCCTTGTGTCGCACAACACTACAAAAAAAGACACATCCGTGACATTTTGGGCCGAACAATTTTTTCTGTCATACTTATGACACTTCTATGACAATAATTGTGACAAAACACGGTATCATCATAGATGTGGTGGGGTCCTACTTCCATGACAAAAAATCATGACAGAAAATGGGCTCTTCATCTTGGGCGGGCCGGAGACGCAGCTGCATGACATTCTTTGGGCCGTCCATGACTGAAAAAACCGTGGTAGAAGCGAGGGCGAGGAAAATATCGAGGTGATCCCGATTACGGTGGGTGGTCGGGGCCGAGCGATGCGCGTTTCTCTCGTACACACACGCACGTGGGTGCAAGGCGTTGGGCTCTAACTGAACCCGAGCGATTGCACTGCAGGCTACGCGTTACTGAACCCGAGCGATGTATCGATGGCTGTTAACTGAACCCGATTGAGCGATTCCTTCGCTACTGCTGCTAATTGAAGCCGATCGATGCTGCCTCTGGATGAACAGTGAGGGTTGATGGGGGGTTTGGATGAACAGTTCCCGGTGGGGGTGGATGAACAGGACCCCGTGGTGTTGCCTCTAGATGAACATGACCCCGATCGATCGAGCCGGTTGGGGCTGGATGAACAGGACCACGTGGAGGGCAGGATGAACAGGACCACCCCATGGAGGGCTGGATGAACAATAGCCCGTGGAGGGGTGGTTGAATAGGAGCCCGTGGAGAGGGCTGGTTGAACAGTAGCCGGTGGAGTAGCGCGCGGTGGAGGCTGGATGAACAGTCGTAGGTGGAGGCTGGAGGAGGTCGACGGTGGATGAACAGTAGCCCGTGGAGTCTGGAGGGGGGCGACGGTGGAGATGAACAGTATCCCGTGGAGTCCCGTTTTACGGTATGCCACACCCCTCCCGATGAACAGGACCCCTGTTTTGGCCGTAGCGCTCCAACACAAGTCTGTTTCCTCCGTTTTGCGGTACGCCACACCCCTCCCGATCAACAGGACCCCCGTTTCGACCGTAGGAGGTCCGTTTCCTCCGTTTTGCGGTACGTCAGACCCCTCCCGATGAACAGGATACCGTTTCAAACGTGGCCAGTCAAACACAAGGCCGTTTCCTCTGTTCTGCGGTATGCCAGGCCTCGTTTCCATCGGCTGTTCCGTTCAAGCCGGTTGGCTCCCACGCGTTCCGTTGCCTCCCGATGAACACGACGCATTTTGTTGCCTCCCCATGAACACGACGACGACGCAGTTTATCCGTTCCGACCCAGCCATGTACACGAGCTCTGGCCGTACGTACGCGCGAGTAGGCATTCGAGACCCCGCCCGTATGTACGTACATGGCCATATTTACTTTCTTGCACCCTGGCCGCTGTACGTATGTGTACATGCTACCTGCGCACCTCTACTACGACACGTGCGCTCCTCTACATCGACCAGTATGTACGTACATGTTCGCGACCAGAATGACAACGCTATGTACGCTTCGACCAGGTGGGTCCGACTGTCAGGCACTTCCTTGCGTGCGAAGATGTAGTTGGTGGGTCCCAGCAGTCAGGGGGCGAATCATTTTTTTGCCCAGACACACTTCCTTGCATGCGAAGATGTCGCTGGTAGGTCCCAACAGTCAGGGGGAAAACGTTTTTTTCACGAAATATAGTTGCCCGTCCGGTGGGTCCCTACTGTCAGGTGGAGGAATCATTATTTTCTGTGTAATAAGGAGGCACTTCCTTGCTGTGGCTGTGGACCCAGCTGTCAGCATGTCCATGTATAGTCCACGTCCGATGGAAGCCGTTCCTTGACCATGTTGACCACGCCGTGCCGAGAGCACCAGGGCGGTGGACGACGGCGAGGCCTAGGAAGGGGACGACGCAGAGCCGGGGAAGATGCAGCAGTGGATGCCCACGCGTAGAGGAGTATGATGGTTCGCTGGTTTGCTACGGCGTGAGGCTGCCGTCACCGCAGAATAACAGGGGGTGTGGGTGAGTAGAGGGATGGCCTGGCCAGTGGTGGGAGCAGTAGGGGGCGGTGAGGCCTCCGCGGCATCGCAGCCGGCCACGGGAGGCAAGAGCACGAGGCACGACCGGTGCTTCTTTGGGCGGATGGAGCAAGAAGACCAGAGGTTGAAGAAGCACTACGGCCTTTGGATGGACATCGTACGGTCACTGGAGCTAGAATCGTTCATATTGGCTAAGTTGACAAAGCCCTTCGTCCCCGTCAACTTAGTTGGCCCACAAGTCAGCCTCCCACTATTGTGGGTCCCAGCTAGTAGGGGGTATTCATTTTTTTATGCGTAATAAGGAGGCACTTCCTTGTGTGCAAAGATATAGCTGGTGTGTCCGACGTGTCAGTGGTGGGAACGTTTTTCGCGAAATACAGAGGCCCTTCCGGTGGGTCCCAGCTGTCAGGTGGAGAATCATCATTTTGCGCGTAATAAGGAGGCATTTCCTTGCGTGCGACCGTGGACCCAGCTGTCAGCTTCTCCACACACAGTCTACTTCCGATGGTGTCGTTCGTTGACCACATTGACCACTCCGCGCCGAGCGCATCCAAGGTGGTGGACAACGACGAGGCCCCGGACAGCAATGAACCAGAGATGGGAAGACGCGGGAGTAGAGTCGCAGACGGAGAGGTGTATGAGGGTTAACTGGTTCTGGTGCGGTGTGGTTCGACAGTCGGTGGAGAAGAACAGGAGGTGTGGAGGGGTGGAGGGATGGCCTAGCCAACGGTGGAGTAGCACTTCACAGCGAAGCGTGCTAAGCAGAGCTGCTAGCAGCAGGAGGCGGGAGCAGGTGGTCCCGGTGGTGCTGGAGGAAGAAGATGAGAGATTGAAGATGGATGCCGATCGTTGGATGTAAATCCAACGGCCAACAATGTCAGAATCATTTGTTGACTAAGTTGACAACGACTTGCATTGGCTTCGACCTATTAGCCCACATTTCAGCCTCCAAAAATGTGGCACGTATTCAACCCATTTTTTTCTAGAATTTAGAGTCTTTTTTTGCGGGGTAGAATTTACAGTCCATTTGATCTTTTTTTGAATTACAGTCCATTAGCTGGGCTGGGTGAACAAATAATGTAGCGTCCATGCGGCCCATTTATGTTTTTCCTAAAAAATTACAGGCCATTTGCACTTTCTCGAAATACATGATTTTGTTGGGCTTATTCTAATTATAATGTTGGGGTGGGCGCAGCAATGTTATCAAAAAATAAACAAGGGATGAGCATTTTGTTATATATATTTAAATAATAAGTGATTTATTATTACATTGGTCCTTAAACCTTACCAAGCTTTTGTATACAATCACCAGGATTTTCGTTGCAAAAAAATCCAGGATTTTATTGTTAAGAAATTATTTTTATAAGTTAATAAGATGTGGGATATTGTTTTCTTACATATGTAAGTATCCGTTAAATATATGATGAAAATAACAATAATATATAATAACATATAAAATAATTTAAATATATAAAATATAGTTAGAAGGGAAACATAAGTTGGACCATGCGTTCCTATTCTTATATAGAAAAATAGAACAGACCTCTGCATTTTCTTCAAAAAAAACATAAATTGGGCTGCCGATGTTTCAGGAAAAATAAAACTTCGGATGGGAGGTCCATACAAACAGGCCTATGGACCTCCCATCCAAGGTCATGGGTTGCGCATGTTAAAAAAGAAAGCCTAGACGGGGCAACCCAAAACCCAGCTGATACTTGCCGCCCCGGTGATAATAAATGATACCTGCCAGCTCCCCGGATTCGTTGTGAATTTATCTCCTATAGTAACTATGTTGAAGCTCCTAAAAATTGTAACTATGTTGACAAACCCGTGGGCCCCAACGTCAGTATAGCATTAGGAGGAAGTATTTTTTCGATGAGGCACTTGCTTGCGTACGACCATAGACCTGGTGGGTCCCGACTGTCCGCCTCTCCACGTACATTCCTCTCCAGATTCCTCTCATTTGTCAGCATGTTCACAACGGCAGACAACGGCGTCGCGGCGAGCGCACAAAGGCGCAGGAGAAGATCCGACCACCTGAGGAAGTGCCATATTAGTAACGAAACAACTGAACTAGCCTAGTGGCCGAGTGACACTACCCGACAGCTGTTCCGCCCGGGTTCGATTCCACCTGCGCAGAGAAAATATCTCCAATTTTTTTGCCTCTGCCTTTATTGACATGTGGGTCCCAATTGTCATCTATGCACACCACGTCCAACACTTGCCAAAACTTCATCCCTCGTTTTCTCTTTTTTTCGCACACTCGACATTGTGTGGGCATCTTGAAAATAGCATATCTTTTTGACTGTGCATCATATGAAGATGTGCTATGCATGAAGTTGATAAGCATGATGTCAACTGGCTGGCAGTTCCAGTTTCAACCATGAATAAAACTTCCAGCATGATGTTAACACTGTTTGAAAAGGCCGTGTTAATATAAATGCTCTGCCTCTGAAAGTTGCATTTTCTTATCTAAAACTGAACTTGGAGTTTCGTATCTGAAACTGAAACTTGCAGTTTCTTCTCTGAGAATCAACTGTCAGCGACCAAAAGGCAGGGAACCTCTCCTCTCCATGATCTCCATTCCAAAACCACTGTCTCGCCTCTCCCTCTTCTCCATTTCAAAACCACCCCTCTCCTCTCCATCATCTCCATTCCAAAACCACCGTCTCTCCTCTCCCTCTTCTCTATTGCAAGACCACCATCTCTCCTCCCATCTTCCAAAGCTAGCACCCGACCACTCAGAAGGACATCTATGGAGGGGATGCAGCAGCGAATCAGGCAGATCGCCGGCGGTGACCAGGAAAAGTTAGCCAGGTTGAAGGAGATCTTTACTTGGTTTGACAATGAGTGGGAGATTTCGAGGACGGTGAGGGCCATGTGGCAATGTATGCGAAAGAGCGAGACGACGACGATGAGGGCGGCGATGTACTCCTCGGCGACAGTCATGTCGCAGTCCTTCGAGTTCATCAAGTATCTCCTCTGGGCGATGGAGCAGACAGATTCGCCCGAGGCAAAAGTCAGGCGGAGGTGGTGGGCGTACAGGTCGAAGGTCGAGCACCCAGAGGATAACGAATCAATCGAGTACGGTGTGCCGTTCGTGAGGGTGCAGAGCTAGCGGGAGCCAAAGGAGTATTCGTTCTCCCACCACAAGAGGAGGCCAGATGGCGCGACGTCGCTTCCCCGCCGTTCTCCACGGTTCCCTCGACGCTCGCCTCATTTCAACGGTGTCGGTATGGTTTAAGGTAAGCTTCGCACTAACCTAATCTTCCATCTACTCATGCTTACAATCAGTGTGACAACTAATAAAAATCATGCTTACAATCAGTCTCCGAGTACTACGCCAATCACCCTAAAATAGCTCTGGACCTTTGGGTCAAAGTTGTGACACTGCGTACAAATAAAGAAAATAGATTGGTGCTTCTTTCAGAAAAGAGTACACCCCTAGAAAACTGCCAATATAAGCTACTAGTATTTTTTTAAGTCTAAGCTACTAGTATTTGGTTAGAGGATTTGCTGCCGAGAAGGATCCATCCACAGTGAGCGCCACACATCCCACTGATGGTGGTGGATGCCAATGCTTAGATGGAGCAGGGTTGGTGTTGGTAATTTTTACTTGGCACCTCGCACTCTGCATATATGCCGGTTCCATCCATACATTTGTACAGTTCCACCAAAATGCAGCTGAATAACCCTGTTTGCACAGATAATGGAAAGGCGTGATTAGATTATAGTGGCACTAGTTGATGAAACATACACTAATAAACAGAAGAAAATATTACATCATACTGGAAATCGACCCAAGTCTCTCCGATACACCTTCTGCCAGTGATGAACATCGGTGTACAGCGGTAGTACAAGGAGGGGCCTTGAGACATTCAAATATCTATTTTTGTGCAGATCAACTAAAATTAAGCACCCCAGTTTGCAGAAATGCTTAAACATTAACAATGGGAGTAGTTGATGAAACATACATTAACAAAGAGAAGCACTTTCTTTATCTACATTGGAAATGAAATGATAGAGAGGACACTCGCTCTATTTTAACTGTATTATTACTTCATTTTATCAGTGACACTAGGGTCGAGCAGGTGGCAAACGAGGTGTACCATGCGTCGCAAGGATGAAGGCCGAGGGTGCTTAGAATGGGATGCTGAAGCTGGCTCTTTCAGTCCCTATGTTCTCCCTGATGTTTCTGTGGTAGCATTTGGGTTGTAATCCAAACTTGGTCGAGCTGGTGCTACGTCCCCCTACCTGCCTAGCTTATGTGGTGAACTTGTCTCCTGCTAGTACTCAGTCCGTGATGACCCACAAGTATAAGGGATCTATCGTAGTCCTTTCGATAAGTAAGAGTGTCGAACCCAACGAGGAGCAGAAGGAAATGATAAGCGGTTTTCAGCAAGGTATTCTCTGCATGTACTGAAATAAGTGGTAACAGATAGTTTTGTGATAAGGTAAATTGTAACGAGCAACAAGTAACAAAAGTAAATAAGGTGCATCAAGGTGGCCCAATCCTTTTTGTAGCAAAGGACAAGCCGGACAAATTCTTATATAAGGAAAAGAGCTCCCGAGGACACATGGGAATATCGTCAAGCTAGTTTTCATCACGCTCATATGATTCACGTTCGGTACTTTGATAATTTGATATGTGGGTGGACCGGTGCTTGGGTGCTGTTCTTACTTGAACAAGCATCCCACTTATGATTAACCTATATTGCAAGCATCTGCAAGTACAACAAAAGTATTAAGGTAAACCTAACCATAGCATGAAACGTATGGATCCAAATCAGCCCCTTACGAAGCAACGCATAAACTAGGGTTTAAGCTTCTGTCACTCTAGCAACCCATCATCTACTTATTACTTCCCAATGCCTTCCTCTAGGCCCAAATAATGGTGAAGTGTTATGTAGTCGACGTTCACATAACACCACTAGAGGTTAGACAACATACATCTCATCAAAATATCGAACGAATACCAAATTCACATGACTACTAATAGCAAGACTTCTCCCATGTCCTCAGGAACAAACGTAACTACTCACAAAGCATATTCATATTCATAATCAGAGGGGTAATAGTATGCATAAAGGATCTGAACATATGATCTTCCACCAAGTAAACCAACTAGCATCAACTACAAGGAGTAATCAACACTACTAGCAACCTACTAGCACCAATCCCGGACTTAGAGACAAGAATTGGATACAAGAGATGAACTAGGGTTTGGAGATGAGATGGTGCTGGTGAAGATGTTGATGGAGATTTCCCTCTCCCGATGAGAGGAGCGTTGGTGATGACGATGGTGATGATTTCCCCCTCCCGGAGGGAAGTGTCCCCGGCAGAACAGCTCTGCCAGAGCCCTAGATTGGTTCTGCCTCGTGGCGGCGGAGTCTCGTCCCTAAAGGTTGCTTATGATTTTTTTTCTCATCGAAAGACTTCATATAGGAGAAGATGGGCGTCGGAGAGCCACCAGGGGGCCCACGAGGTAGGGGGCGCGCCCAGGGGGGAGGGGCGCGCCCCCCACCCTCGTGAGCAGGGTGTGGGCCCCCTGGCCTTCATCTTTGGCGACGATTTTTCTTTATTTATTTTAAGATATTCCGTGGAGTTTCAGGACTTTTGGAGTTGCGCAGAATAGGTCTCCAATATTTGCTCCTTTTCCAGCCAGAATTCCAGCTGCCGACATTCCCTCTCTTCATGGTAAACCTTGTAAAATAAGAGAGAATACCCATAAGTATTGTGACATAACGTGAAATAACAGCCCATAATGCAATAAATATTAACATAAAAGCATGAAGCAAAATGGACGTATCAACTCCCCCAAGCTTAGACCTCGCTTGTCCTCAAGCGAAAAGCCGATAACAATAAATATGTCCTCATGTTTAGAGGTAGAGGCGTCGATAAAAATAAAATACGGACATGAAGGCATGATGATTGATTCATAACAGCAACATATATAGATTTGTCATATGATTACTTATGTTTAAGTGATGATCTTTTCACAATGCAAAAGTATGAATCAGAAACCTTATTAGGCGCTAACAAATTATAACCTCAGTCATTGAAGCAATTGCAATTTATCATAACATCAGAAGGAGTCTATGTCAGAGCTTAAAAGCAAGTCCACATACTCAACTATCACTTAGTACTTCATAATTGCTAACACTCATGCAATACTTGAGGTTATGAAGTTTCAATCAGACACAAAGAAAGATTGGGGCTTATAATGCTGCCTCCAAACTTATTCACCTTTGGGTGATGTCAACAATAATAGTTCATGCTAACGTACATCCAATTGGATATATATATCAGGATCACCCCACCATGAAGTGCTTGCCAAAGGATAAAATGAAAAAGGGAAAGGTGAAGATTACCTTGACTCTTGCATAACATAGAGGATAATAATAAAAGATAGGCCCTTCACAGAGGGAAGCAGAGGTTGCCATGCGCTTTTATGGTTGGATGCACAAAATCTTAATGCAAAAGAACGTCACTTTATATTGCCCCTTGTATGTGAACCTTTATTATGCAGTCCATCGCTTTTATTGCATCCATAACAAGTTCGTACAAAGCTTATTTCTCTGCACTAATAAGTCATGCATATTTAAAGAGCAATTTTTATTGCTTGCACTGATGACAACTTACTTGAAGGATCTTACTCAATCCATAGGTAGATATGGTGGACTCTCATGGCTAAACTGGTTTAAGGGTATTTGGAAGCACAAGTAGTATCTCTACTTGGTGCTGAGAATTTGGCTAGCATGAGGGGGAAAGGCAAGCTCAACATGTTTGAATGATCCATGACAATATACTTTAACTGAGATGCGAGAAAACATAACCCATTACGTTGTCTTCCTTGTCCAACATCAACTCTTTAGCATGTCATACTTAATGAGTGCTCCCAATTATGAAAGATGTCAATGATAGTATATCTATATGTGAAACCTCTCTCTCCTTATTACTTCCTATTAATTGCCACGATGACTAAAGCTATATTTGCCAACTCCTAACAACTTTTTAATCATCATACTCTTTCTATGTGAAGTCATTACTCTCAATAAAATCAATATGAAGTCTTTGTTTCTTTTTATTCTTTCTTTTATTCACTCAAGATCATGGCAAAATAATCAAGCCCTTGACTCAACACTAATCTTTATTATATATAGCTCACGGACTAGATTGCATAGAGGGATCATAAAGCAAACTTCAAAACTAGATCATGCCGTGACTTTATTCTACTAAATCAAGATACTACTAATAGGATCGAACTAAGAAAAACGGTAAAGATAGGAGTTGTGATGGTGATACGATACCGGGGCACCTCCCCCAAGCTTGGCAGTTGCCAAGGGGAGTGCCCATACCCATGTGATGAGGTCTCCTTCTTTGTTGTTGGAGGTGGAGGTGTTGTTGATGACGCAAGCTTGTCGTCCCCTTCCATGGCATAGGCTCACCCTCATAGAAGGATGATCGAGTCTCCGGAATTCTCAAATGTGCAACGGAAATAGCTCAAAACGAAAATAGGGGATATTTGTGTGATATGGGGGTTAAAACCTTCACGAGAATATATAATGAATTTTTACTGACCAAAATACGTATCGTGCAGGAAAATGGAGTCCGAAGGGCACACGAGGTGCTCACGAGGTAGGGGGGCGCCCAGGGGGGTAGGGCGCGCCCTCCACCCTCGTGGAGGGCTCTTGTCCTCCCTGGACTGCTACCTATTTTTCTATTTTTCTAAATATTCCAAAACGGAGAAATATTGCCTTAAAAATTGTTTTGGAGTCGGTTTACTTACCGTACCACATACCTATTCCTTCTTGGAGTCTGGAACGTTCTGGAAAGTGTCCCTTATGTATTCCTCCGGGGTTACGGTTTCAATAACATTGGTTTCAACATTTATAGGATTACCTGAGATATAGGGCTTGATTCTTTGACCGTTTACCACCTTCGGATTTGTGCCTTCAAAATTGTTGATTTTTATGGCACCGGAACGATAGACCTCCTCGATAACGTAGGGACCTTCCCATTTAGAGAGAAGTTTTCCTGCAAAAAATCTTAATGGGAGTTGTATAGCAATACATAATCGCCTACATTAAACTCACGCTCTTGTATCCTTTTGTCATGCCATCTTTTAACTTTTTCTTTAAACAACTTGGCATTTTCATAGGCTTGGGTTCTCCATTCATCAAGTGAGCTAATATCAAATAACCTCTTCTCACCAGCAAGTTTGAAATCATAGTTAAGCTCTTTAATAGCCCAATATGCCTTATGTTCTAGTTCGAGAGGTAAGTGACATGCTTTTCCATAAACCATTTTATACGGAGACATACCCATAGGATTCTTATATGCAGTTCTATATGCCCATAATGCATCATCAAGTTTCTTGGACCAATTCTTTCTAGACCTATTAACAGTCTTTTGCAAAATTAATTTGAGCTCTCTATTACTCAATTCTACTTGACCACTAGACTGTGGGTGATAAGGAGATGCAATTCTATGATTAACGTCATATTTGGCAAGCATTTTATGGAAAGCACCATGAATAAAGTGTGAACCACCATCAGTCATTAAATATCTAGGGACTCCAAACCTCGGAAAAATAACTTCCTTAAGCATTTTAATAGAAGTGTTATGATCAGCACTACTAGTTGGAATAGCTTCTACCCACTTAGTAACGTAATCAACAACAACTAAAATATGAGTGTATCCATTGGAGGCAGGAAAAGGTCCCATATAATCAAAGCCCCAAACATCAAATGGTTCAATAACAAGTGAATAATTCATAGGCGTTTCTTGACGTCTACTAATATTACCAATTCTTTGACATTCATCACAAGATAAAACAAACTTACGGGCATCCTTGAAGAGAGTAGGCCAATAAAAACCAGATTGCAATACCTTATGTGCAGTTCTATCTCCAGCGTGGTGTCCTCCATAAGCTTCGGAGTGACACTTGCGTAGGATCTGTTCCTGTTCATGCTCAGGTACACGACGTCTAATAACACCATCTACTCCTTCTTTATAAAGATGTGGGTCATCCCAAAAGTAATGTCTCAAATCATAAAAGAACTTTTTCTTTTGTTGGTATGTGAAGCTAGGTGGTATAAATTTAGCAACAATATAATTAGCATAATCAGCATACCATGAAGTGCTACGAGAAGTGCTTATGACATTTAATTGCTCATCAGGAAAGCTATCATCAATAGGTAGTGGGTCATCAAGAACATTCTCTAACCTAGATAAGTTGTCTGCAACTGGGTTCTCAGCTCCTTTTCTATCAACAATATGCAAATCAAATTCTTGCAACAAGAGAACCCATCTAATAAGTCTAGGTTTAGCATATTTCTTTTCCATAAGATATTTAATAGCAGCATGATCAGTGTGAATAGTTACTTTAGAATCAACAAAATAGGGTCTGAATTTATCACAAGCAAACACAACTGCTAAAAGTTCCTTTTCAGTAGTAGCATAATTTCTTTGAGCATTGTCTAGAGTCTTACTAGCATAATGGATAACATTTAATTTCTTACCAACTCTTTGCCCTAGAACAGCACCTACAACATAATCACTAGCATCACACATAATTTCAAAGGGTAAATTCCAATCAGGTGGCTGAACAATAGGTGCAGAGACTAATGCTTTCTTAAGTATTTCAAATGCTTCTACACAATCATCATCAAAGACAAATGGTACATCTTTTTGTAATAAATTAGTCAGAGGCCGAGAAATTTTTGAGAAGTCCTTAATGAACCTCCTATAAAATCCGGCGTGACCAAGGAAACTTCTTATACCTTTGATGTCCTTGGGACATGGCATCTTTTCAATAGTGTCAACCTTGGTTTTATCAACTTCAATACCTCTTTCAGAAACTTTGTGCCCCAAGACAATACCTTCATTAACCATAAAGTGGCACTTTTCCCAATTCAAGACAAGATTAGTTTCTTCACATCTCTGCAAAACTCGATCAAGATTGCTCAAGCAATCATCAAAAGAGGAACCATAGACGGAAAAGTCATCCATGAAAACCTCACAAATCTTTTCACAAAAATTAGAGAATATAGCCATCATGCATCTTTGAAAGGTAGCAGGTGCATTACATAAACCAAAAGGCATACATCTATAAGCAAAAGTACCAAAAGGGCATGTAAAAGTAGTCTTTGATTGATCTTTAGCCAACACAGGTATTTGAGAGAAACCAGAATAACCATCTACAAAGCAATAATGTGTATGTTTGCATAATCTTTCTAGCATTTGATCAATAAAAGGTAAGGGGTAATGATCTTTCTTAGTGGCTTATTTAATTTGCGGAAAACAATTACCATCCTACAACCTGTAATAATTCTTTGAGGAATCAATTCATCTTTATCATTAGGGACAACAGTAATACCTCCCTTCTTAGGGACACAATGGACAGGACTTACCCACTGACTATCAGCATCGGGATAAATTATACCTGGCTCCAGAAGCTTGAGTATTTCCTTCCTTACCACTTCTTTCACTTTAGGATTCAAACGTCGTTGAGGATCACATATTGGTTTAGCATCCGCTTCCAAATTTATTTTATGCTGACATAGAGTGGGACTAATGCCCTTAAGATCATCAAGAGTATATCCAATAGCGGCACGGTGCTTCTTCAGAGTTTTCAATAATCTTTCTTCTTCATGCTCTGAAAGGTTAGCACTAATAATAACAGGATATATTTTCTTTTCATTAAGATAAGCATACTTAAGATTATCAGGCAACGGTTTAAGCTCAAAAACGGGATCACCCTTGGGTGGAGGAGGATCCCCTAGGATTTCAACAGGCAAATTGTGTTTCAGAATAGGTTCATGTTTAAAGAATATTTCATCTATTTCCTTTCTTTCATTCATAAACATATCATTTTCATGGTCTAGCAAATAGTGTTCTAAAGGATCACTAGGAGGTATAGCAATAGAAGCAAGACCAATAATTTCATCCTTACTAGGCAATTCTTCCTCACGATGTTGTTTACTGAATTTAGAGAAATTAAACTCATGAACCATATCATCCAAGCCAACAGTAACAACATTCTTTTTGCAGTCTATCGTAGCATTAACAGTATTCAAGAAGGGTCTACCAAAAATAATGGGACAAAAGCTATCTTGTGGAGAACCAAGAACAAGAAAGTCAGCAGGATATTTGGTTTTCCCACACAAGACTTCAACATCTCTAACAATTCCCATTGCAGATATAGTATCTCTATTGGCAAGTTTAATTGTAACATCAATATCTTCTAACTCAGAAGGTGCGATATCATGCATAATTTCTTTATATAAGTCAATGGGTATAACACTAGCACTAGCACCCATATCACATAAGCCATGATAACAATGATCTCCTATTTTAACAGAAATAACGGGCACGCCTACCACAGGTCTATGTCTATCTCTATCACAGGGTTTAGCAATTCTAGCAGTTTCACCAGAGAATTCAATGACATGCCCATCAATATTATCAGACAAGAGATCTTTAACAATAGAAATATTAGGTTCTACTTTGACTTGCTCAGGAGGTGTATAAGTTCTAGTATTGCTTTTACGAACAACAGTTGAAGCTTTAGCATGATCCTTTACTCTAGCAGGGAAAGGTGGTTTCTCAACATAAGACGTGGGAACAATAGGATCATTATAAGTGATGGTCTTTTCTTCAACTTTAATAGGTGCAGCTACTTTTACTTCTATGGGAGGATGATATTTAAACCACTTCTCCTTGGGGATATCAACATAAGTAGCAAAAGATTCATAGAAAGAAGCTACTATCTCAGAGTCAAGTCCATATTTAGTGCTAAACTTACGGAAAATATCGGTATCCATAAAAGATTTAACACAATCAAACTTAGGTGTCATACCTGACTCCTTACCTTCGTCGAGGTCCAAATCTTCAGAGTTGTGTTTAATTCTATCCAATAAATTCCATCTGAATTCAATAGTCTTCATCATAAAAGAGCCAGCACAAGAAGTATCGAGCATGGTGCGATTGTTATCAGAAAGCCGAGCATAAAAATTCTGGAGAATTGTCAATTTTGAGAGCTCATGATTGGGGCATGAATATAACATTGATTTAAGCCTCCCCCAAGCTTGAGCGATGCTTTCTCCTTCGCGAGGCCAAAAATTATATATATAATTGCGATCACGATGAACAAGATGCATAGGGTAATACTTTTGATGAAATTCCAATTTCATTCTTTTATAGTCCCATGATCTCGTATCATCACATAGCCTATACCATGTCGATGCGTCTCCCTCCAAAGATAAAGGGAAAGCCTTCTTCTTAACAACATCATCGGGTATACCTGCAAGCTTAAATAATCCACAAATATCATCCAAATAGCGTAGATGCTTGTCGGGATGCTTTGTCCCATCTCCTGTAAAAGTATTAGCCAGCAGTTTTTCCATAATACCCGAAGGAAATGCAAAAGGAGTTTCATTTTCAATAGGTTCAGTAGGTTGAGGAGCAACTCTTTGCTCTACTGGATGGAGTGAAGATACCCCGAACAAGCCCCTCAGAGATTCAGTTTCCATAGTAACAAGTGACAGAAAATTTCAGCACACTATATAAATTTTTCCTTACCAAATTCCACCTACCAAAGGTGCTACACTCCCCGGCAACGGCGCCAGAAAAGAGTCTTGATGACCCACAAGTATAGTGGATCTATCGTAGTCCTTTCGATAAGTAAGAGTGTCGAACCCAACGAGGAGCAGAAGGAAATGATAAGCATTTTTCAGCAAGGTATTCTCTGCAAGTACTGAAATAAGTGGTAACAGATAGTTTTGTGATAAGGTAAACTGTAACGAGCAACAAGTAACAAAAGTAAATAAGGTGCAGCAAGGTGGCCCAATCCTTTTTGTAGCAAAGGACAAGCCGGACAAATTCTTATATAAGGAAAAGAGCTCCCGAGGACACATGGGAATATCGTCAAGCTAGTTTTCATCACGCTCATATGATTCGCGTTCGGTACTTTGATAATATGATATGTGGGTGGACCGGTGCTTGGGTGCTGTTCTTACTTGAACAAGCATCCCACTTATGATTAATCTATATTGCAAGCATCCGCAACTACAACAAAAGTATTAAGGTAAACCTAACCATAGCATGAAACGTATGGACCAAATCAGCCCCTTACGAAGCAACGCATAAACTAGGGTTTAAGCTTCTATCACTCTAGCAACCCATCATCTACTTATTACTTCCCAATGCCTTCCTCTAGGCCCAAATAATGGTGAAGTGTTATGTAGTCGACGTTCACATAACACCACTAGAGGTTAGACAACATACATCTCATCAAAATATCGAACGAATACCAAATTCACATGACTACTAATAGCAAGACTTCTCCTGTGTCCTCAGGAACAAACGTAACTACTCACAAAGCATATTCATGTTCATAATCAGAGGGGTAATAGTATGCATAAAGGATCTGAACATATGATCTTCCACCAAGTAAACCAACTAGCATCAACTACAAGGAGTAATCAACACTACTAACAACCTACTAGCACCAATCCCGGACTTAGAGACAAGAATTGGATATAAGAGATGAACTAGGGTTTGGAGATGAGATGGTGCTGGTGAATATGCTGATGGAGATTGCCCTCTCCCGATGAGAGGAGCGTTGGTGATGACGATGGTGATGATTTCCCCCTCCCGGAGGGAAGTGTCCCCGGCAAAACAGCTCTGCCGGAGCCCTAGATTGGTTCTGCCAAGGTTCCGCCTCGTGGCGGCGGAGTCTCGTCCCGAAAGGTTGCTTATGATTTTTTTCTCATCGAAAGACTTCATATAGGAGAAGATGGGCGTCGGAGAGTCACCAGGGGGCCCACGAGGTAGGGGGGCGCGCCCAGGGGGGAGGGGCGCGCCCCCACCCTCGTGAGCAGGGTGTGGGCCCCCTGGCCTTCATCTTTGGCGACGATTTTTCTTTATTTATTTTAAGATATTCCGTGGAGTTTCAGGACTTTTGGAGTTGCGTAGAATAGGTCTCCAATATTTGCTCCTTTTCCAGCCAGAATTCCAGCTACCGGCATTCCCCCTCTTCATGGTAAACCTTGTAAAATAAGAGAGAATAGCCATAAGTATTGTGACATAACGTGAAATAACAGCCCATAATGCAATAAATATTAACATAAAAGCATGACGCAAAATGGACGTATCAGTCCGTTCTAGTAGTAGATGCATAACTGCCCATTTACACTGAGATGTTGTTGGATAATGGTTCTCTATGGTTTGGTTTCTTTAATGAAATCGAAGGGAACCCCCTCTTTCAATATATAAAAAAACAGTGGCACTAGCGGTGCCAAAACATTGCCTCAAATTAATAGTGCCACTAGATTAAGGTGCAAAATAATAACATTACTGCTTTATCATGGCAGTGCCAAAACAGTAGCACAAGAGCAGGATCAACATGCATGATTTTTGGCAAACGGTCAGACCAAAAAGGAACATACCTTGTGATGGGAACCATATCTGTAGTCAACACCATCGTAGAAGGGATGACACCAGTCACCGACATGGATGATTCAATTCATGGGACCTTTTGGTGCAGTTCACCTAAAATGAAGCAATGTCCCATGAGCTAGCAGCTTCTTCTTCTTCTTTTTTTAAGAAAAGGGCTCCAGCCCCGGTTCCATTTCCATCAGAAAACAAAACCCACAGAGCTGCTTCTTCATTAGTTGCAATAAAATTGAGCAACATCAAGGTTGGTCATGAAGCTCCTCAAGAGTAGGCGGACCAGGACAGTTGCATCTCTAACGAAAAGAAGCAACTTATCTTAATGGAAATTTAGCAGGACATGAAAAAAGTGCCATTTATTCATATTACTGGAGGCATTACATTGAAAACAACATTGGTTTAACATGTCCTTACTTTTAACAGTGCGACTACTACATTTTACCAGTGGCATTACATAAGAGCGGCTCCGGGCAACAAACATCAGAAGAGGATATCTGGGTTGGTCCCATTTTTGTTCGGTATATAGCCACCTTATACTGTGTGAGGCTAGCAAATCTAGTCTTGGACTTACTCTGTTGACTTGTCCCCCAGTCCCCACTTTCTTTCATTTTTCAACCAGTAGATCGGGTTTATATTGAGTTTGTACTACGTTCCCTTTATTTCCCTATTAGACCTAGAGACCAGTTGGATAGCCAGTCTCTGCTACTTTTTGCCCCCATTATTTCCTCTTTCGACCAAGTCCTAGATTCAGGTAACAAATCTTCCCCCACCCCCACCCCCTTCTTCCTTGTTTGAACCAAGTACTACTATATTCGAGTGCATGAACTAGTTTTACCTCTTAACAGTAAAAAATTAGGTGGTTTTCGAACAGCCGATCGATCCTATCTACATGAGGGGGGCTAAGAAATAGTAAAAGATACAAATGCAGTGGCATCAGGAGCTTGGGAAGTAGAGCAAGGCCGGTTTCGAAGGAAGTTATACCTGAGGGTCGCCGAGATGTCGCTAGGTGGGCGGCGAGAGGCCGGATCTGCCCACACTACGACAGCAAGGAAGAAGGGGTGGGAGGCCCTCCCTCGCCAGCGATGCTTGGGAGAGAACGGCAAGGCATGCTGATTGGGACGCGCCGACAGTGGGTAATAGCTGTCGCCGAGGATGACCGCGTGAACGTTGCACCTTCTCATCTTCCCCGGCGGAGAGGATCCGGCTGGATCTGTGACCAGCGGTGAGTAGAGAGAGAGAGAGTGTGGCCACCGATGTCGTGTTTAGATCTGGAGAGGACGAGACAGTGTGAAGAGAGCAACACTAGCAAGCAAGCGCGGAGGCTCCTGCCTATATAGCGGAGTACTAGTTTTCTTTTGTCTACCGACCGGAGCCGGCTTGACCTCGGCAATGACTGTCGAGAAGTCTTCATGCACGTGCCCCGGAGGCGCAGTTGTCGTCATTTTGATGTGAAGCACCGGATTATAACATATAACACAAAAAATGCCACATGAGAAGAAATCATAACCTCACTGCCCAAAGGAGACAAGATGAATCCTGATGGACAAACTAGACGAGGATCAAAGCTCAAATTAAAGATAAACTCATAGAAAAGGGCTCCATCGATAGATGTCCTAATTAACATAGCCGGCTTGACCTAGATGGCAGCCGAGTAGTCTTCGTGCATGTGCCCCCAATGACTAGCCCAACTCAGTTGTCGCTGTTTAACCCTCAAAGTGATCCAAAGCACATGACACCTAATTTTGCGAGATGACAAGAAACCTTTTTTTTAGATTTCTCACCAGAACTACAACCCTATACAACACAGCCTACACGATATGTAGATGATAGACAATACAGGCGTGTCTGCTGGAGTCTGGTCACATGCATGGACGAACTGATATTCCGTGTCTTGCAGGGATCGTCCAGGTACCAACGTATGTACTACTTCTATGAACTCACCTGACTTGCGGGGCCGGGGAGTGTGCCTATGGTCGGTTCTCAATTGCAGTCCCACATGTGTGTGCAAACGCAATATGACACGTGTTCCATTTGGAGAGCGGCGTGCTAGACCGACTGACCGTCTGGGGCGCAACACGAACGCGACGGGCGTGTTGTATACTCCGTACATATATAGCGCCGTTTTCTTGAGGCTTTGCTCCATGGCGCAATCCATGGATACAAAATTATTATACTGTACTATTTAAAAGTCGAGGGCAGCGCTTTTCCCACGCGGTAAGCGGGGCAGTTCCGCCTAGTCGGTTCGACTGAGACACGAGAAGATGAGGGAGTAGGCTGCTGCAAACATAGGGCTGTGTGATTTGACAGTGAGTTACTGCTAGACAGACGGGGCCCGGTGATTTTACTTGCCATTATCATTTTAATTGCGGTGCTACGACCGGCTTGAGTCTCCCGATTCCTGACCACCTCCATACAGGTGCCTCTCCCGATGCTCCACCATGTAGAGGCTGGCTCTTGCTTGAGAGCCCACTCCTCCACTTTTTCCTTGCCTCTTTCCCCCAGATATGCAAAAATGCCATGTAAAGCGGGCTTATAGCCCACTATTGCACTTGATCCTATAGGTGCTAAGCCTGCTAGATAGGCATAAAGTTTGATGTGGCAAGTTAATTAAGAAGAGAGAGACCAGTTTGGTGACCGAGGAAGAAATGGTGATAAGTGTGTGTACCTAGATGAAGCAAACTTAGCAACAAAAAACTAAGCACCTATGCATTGGGGACTTGAGTTGCTAAGCCATTTAATGCCCATAGCACCTCATTTAAGCACCATTTCATTGGAAGAGCTCACTCCTTGGCAAATGCAATAAATACTACGAAGAAAGAGATAGAGAGAAGTAAACAAAAAATACTCTTATAGCCAACCTTATAGCTAACCTTGTTGTATGGGTGACTAAGTGATGACTATGTATGACATGGCAACATCAAATAGCCTAACGCACCGTGTTAAATCTCCAAGGGCGCGACCGCGCGAGCGAGGCGACGGTCGTGGTAGGCGCGACCATGATACGGGCTGCTGGCAGCCCTTGGATCTGAGATCGAACGGTCGCATGCTAAGTTGCTGAAAATTTGCAGAATAACCCTCTAGGATAGTATACTCACCCATAGGTCTAGAATCACGCCATGCAACTGTTCGATCTCAGATCCAAGGGCTCTCAGAAGCCCGTATCATGGGAGAATGGAAAGCTTCGTATCACCAGTAATTTTCCCGACGCTTGACATGACATCGAAAGCCATTTAATTGGGCATCGAGTAGACATGACATCTAATTGGGCCCCCATAGTACTGTGCATGAATCCATTTATCCACCAGGCAAGTCTCTACCTTGCCATTCGCACGCGCCCCCCACTCGACATTTTTACAATCGATAAACCTCTCCTAGTCGTCCCGTCCTTTCACATTACGGTAGTTCCACTAATCCTAACCCTCCTCTCAAATCCATGGTGTCCCAAATCTCCATGATCGGCTGTGAGTACAAGGTTAGAACCATCATCGGCGATGAGTTCGACATCATCTACACCCGTTCTTCCGCAACAGTGAAAGAATGCCTTGCTCGCTTCAAATGCATGTTCGAAAACTCAAATGATTAGTGGGTCGCTGGGCTAGATGTTGAGTACACCACAGTCCTGGGAAGTGAGCAGAATCTAAAGGAGGCAAAGAAGAAGAAGCCCGCCGTGATCCAGGTTTGCGTGCATGACTTATGCTTGGTCTACCACATATGCCATGCCGACGTTGAGTGCGAGGAATTTAAGAAGTTCCTCAAGGGCGGCCGAGTCAAATTCATTACTATAGACTTTAGGTATGACAAGGAAATCCTGGGTCGGATAGGCCTCGTTGTAGGCGACCCCTTCGACCTCCAGAAGGAAGGGCTGGTGCCCTCCCTTGATCAACCTTCAATGCTGACCCTGGCAGGAGCCACGGTTCATCCTTCGTACAGTGAACTAAATAAACCTCCGCATACGTTTCATCGTGCATGGTAGTGGAGTGTACTAGATATAGACCACATCCACTACGCTGCAATGGATGGCTACCTTTGTTGCAATATCTACAAGGGTTGGATGAAGAGTAAGAGCCAAGTGTGCGGTTCAAGCAAAGAAGTATCGCCCAAGAGGAAGAGGGACAAGGACGAAGTCGAGGACGTGGACGAGGACTCCGAGTAAGGTGGCAGTGTCGTTGTTGATGGTGGTTTTGATGCAGTGTTTATCAAATTAGTTGCTTAGTTTAATTTCTGGTGTGCTTAGTTTTATTTGAGGGGTGTGTTGTGTTGAGCCCCCAGCAGAACTATGTTATGTTTCTTCTCGTTATATTTCGTACATTTCATCTTTTAGTTGGTATAGTACTACGACTCGTTTCTTCACATTATATTCGTACAATATATATGGCCAACATCATATAGCCAACAGTTTAGTTGTCAAAGAATTTCAGAGTGCTTAGTTTTGTCAAAGAATTCTAGGGTGCTTAGTTTTATTTGAGAGGTGTGTTGTGCTGGAGACCATTAACTTATCATTGTGAGAATCGGCTTATTTTTTTCATGTAGCATGGTCAACGGGTTTGACGTGAAAATAACAATGTCTAATGGCATTTCTAATATACGCTCCCTCCCCCCAGATTTTCTTTACAGAGGCAACATAGAACTATATGAGTGCCCTGTTAAATTTTGGAATTATTCCGGGTTCGTTTGGCCTTTTTATACATTAATTGAGTTTTTGGTCATTTAATGTGCATAATTCAAATTTGAACTACAAGCACATGCTCCCGTGCACCAAAGTTGTTTGAAAAATCACATGTGTGTCCTCGGGTGAATTTCTAGGTCACATGCAAGAAATGGGAATGAAATTCAAACATCTGGGCATCATGGTCCGGCTGAGAACATTGAGAAGCGTGGTTTTAAAATTCTTGTAAATCCAAAACACGCCTGAAAATCATGAAACTTGGCATGGTGTCATGTCATGGTACTACCATGCTGTGGTAAAAATATTTGTAGAATAGGAACAAGTTTTGGTATAAGTTTCTTGCAAACCGGAGCTTCTCTCAAGAAGGATCGTGGTTCTGAGAGGGAACATGTCACCTTTGTTTGCATAATTCAAATTTTAAATACAAGCACATGCTCCAGTGCACCAAAGCTGGTTGAAAAATCACATGTGTGTCCTGGGGTAAATTTCTAGGTCCCATGCCAGGAATGGGAATGAAATTCAAACATCTGGGCGTCATGGCTCGGCTGGAAACATTGAGAAACTTGTTTTTTTAATTCCTGTAAATCTGAAACACGCATGAAAATCATGAAACTTGGCTTGGTGTCATGACATGGCACCAACATGCTGTGGTAATTTTGCTGTCCAATTTGCGAAGGCACACACATTAACAATCAACAAAGTTATTTTGGAACAAGTGCTGTCACGTTACAATCGGAAACACAAGTATTATTGAAACTGTGGGCATTTTATTTACCATTTACGTGCCGCCACGCGTCCCCTTTTTTTATTAGCTAGGAGGCGCCGTGCAGGGTAGCTATTTGAGTACGAGAGGCGTGCGAGCCCTTTGACCTCCATCTGCCATCCACCTATCTCCCAAGGTCTCCATTAATGGCACCCAAACCTCTGTTTAATGGCGTGGCAATGTCTCACTCGACTGAGATTTAAGAGAGAAAAAAGAAAATCTGAAGATTTTTTTTTTGCACGGATCTTGATGTAAGATCCGACGGACCTATATAGCATCTACTGCGACTTATAGCAAGACTGATGAATATATATAAGGACGACGAGAGTGGATAATAATTATCTTACATAACTAGGAAGATAATTAAAAAAACCACATGCGGCTACGCCCGAAATACACAAGGGCAAAATAAGAAGGAAGACGCATACAATGATCTGGCTCGCTGATCTCTACTTTCTTTATGCGCTACAGGTCGCGGAGACTAGTTCTTGCGGCGGGCGATGATCTCTTTCATCAGTTTCATGTCCTTAATACGCTTCTTGGCAGCATCCATGGATTCGTCCACCAGCCTGTTGCGCTCGATGCGGAGCATGGCATTCTCGTCCATAAGTTTCTTGATGATGACGCCCGTCCTCTACAACAAGGCAGCGGTGTCCTCCTCCTGCTTCGCCCTTCCGGCAATCTTTTCCCTCAGCAGGTCGCGCTCGCCCTGGAGCTTCGCATTGCCCTCCCCTAGTTGCCGGATGATGCTGTAGCCTCGTCCTGCATCCTCGCCCAGCCGGAGATCTGATCCGTCTGGCAATGGACTATCGCATGCATGCGCCTGTAAGAGTCCTCGCCTGCCCGCGAGAAATTTTCCCAGGCCGCTGCGACGCGGCGAGACCTCCCTGCTACTTCGGCGGCATGGCGGGACATCTCTGCTGCTTCCGCGGCATGGCCGGACCAGTCTGCTACATCGACGGTGCGGTGGGACCTCTGTGCTGCTTCGGCGGTGCGACGGGACCTCGGTGCTGCTACTGCTGCGTGGCTGGACATGTTAGATGCTTTCGCGGCGAGGCGGGACATCTCTCGTGCTTCCTCTTCCATGCTCACCTCTCCCTGGTGGAAATCTCTCGACCCAGAACTCACGCTGGCTATGGCTTGATTGACTTGATTGTTTTTTGTGGATGAGGAGTTGAGGAGGAATGTGCAGTCATCTTAGCATAGTAGTATTTATAACCGAGTACTACTAATACACTCCTAAGTGGGAAACCGTTTAGGTTGTGATCGGTGTGAACAAGTTTGCAAATAAATATAGCGTGGTAGTGATAGTAATTTGGAATATGATGAGACGCGCTCAAAATTTATTGACGGTTCTAGTTTCGAAGTGCTGCACTATTCCCGGATGGCGTAACATCGGCACGTTTTCTCGGTCGTGGTGTAGCATATGCCACGGTACTAGTTCTTTTTCTACTGCTGTGTATGTGCAAAAACTGGCACCATCGGATACATATCTTACGCTTGGCGTTCGACAGGAATAGCCTCGTGGCGAGCTATAGACTAGTCTTTTTTTCAAACGCATTACACCTATCTCTCGGGACTTCTCGCACACACCATCACCGCTCCCTAGGTCGATGCCACCCACATACAGTTGTACTCTAACAAGAGGTGCACGCACGCACTCGTCCTCTCTCACACACGCATCTGTAGCTATGAATTGTAATGTTCTCAACCATCCGATTGGTTCTATCATAGGTTTCATGTTGCTCCTTGGCCTTGAGATTGAGAAGTTTAAAACGCGGATGCTAAGATGGAGGCGCAAGGTTTTGGTTAATGTGCGGGCCGCACACGACACCAACACGACACGAGCTTCGTCTGCCTGGTGCGCATGCAGTCGGGTGAGTTTTCCAACTATAGACACAACCAGGCCCTCGTTGATATCCGCGCCTCGACTTTGGCTGGTCATAGTGGAGAGTAGCATAGACTAGTTACTAGTATATGTTACTAGTACCTTCATAGTGGGTAGTGTCATACGGTATATGCATAATTTGGCGACGAGCGCTCTCTATATGTACCACCTTTTTTCTTTAATTACATCTTGTTAGTTTTGCTCCATGGCGCAATCCATCGATACTACTACTGTACAAATGTATACATTTTTTAAAAGGCTAGAGGGCGGGGCAGTCTAGCTTGGTCCTTTTCACGAGAGGCGAGGGCCTTTGTGATTTGACAGCTCATTACTGCTGGAAGGCGGGGCCTTGTGATTTGACTGCTCATATAAATGTGCCGACGACCTGAGGAGGACCAAAGAACCGTGCGGTATACTCAAGTTTTCCACTGGAGTACGGCGGAGGAGCACGAAACACGGCAGCCCAGTGCCATATCCTCTACTCTCTACTCTTATTATATATTACTAGCAAGAGGCATTGTTCTATTGGCGATAAAGAATGATCTAATTTGCTAGTCATCTCATTTTTAGCATTGTTCTATTCATGCCTCGCAGAGAATGTGACACGTGCGGCCAAACATCCGAAGCAAAATAAGAAACACAGGAGCAAAAGAAGAAGGAGGATTATCACCCCCAAAAAAGAAGGAAGACGCACACACAAGTCTGGGGCGCTGCTCTCACTACATGAAGGGTTACTGGCCGCGAAGTCGTAACTGCTTCTTCATCGCCTCCACGACCTCCACCTCCTTGCACATCTCCTCCGCCATCTTCATCATTGTGTCCATGACGCAGGATTTCTCGATGCGAGCCTTCATCATCTGTTCCACGACCGCATTACGTACCTTGACAGCATCCGGGTGCTCGATGCGGAGCTTCGCCAACTCCTCCTTCTGTTCCATGATGAGGGCCTGCAACATCTTCATCGAGGAACTACTATTCTCATGCAACTTCTTCCAGCCTGTGTTCTCCTCCTTCAGCAGGTCGAGCTCGTGGCAGAGCTTCACCTTGTCCTCCTGAAGTTGCAGGATTTCGCCGGTCGCCTTCTTCTCCGAGGCAATGCTCTTCTTCAGCAGCATCACCAAGCCGGCGATCAACTCCCCCTGCTCATTGAGCTCAGCGGGCATGTCATCGAGGCTCTCCTTCAGCAGCTCCACCAAGCCGTGGATGAACTCCTTCTGATTATTGAGGTGCTTATTGAGCTGATCGGGCATGCCGTCGAGGGATAACAACTCAAGTGCCGCATGTTCGCCTCCGCGTCTAGGGCGCTCCTGGGAGCCATCGCCTGCCCATGAGAGATCTTTCCAGGTCTCTGCGTGGCGGCGAGCCCTCTTTTTTTCCGCAACCTTGGTTGCCGCTCCCTTGTTACGAGTAGTTCTCGACCTAGAGCTCTGCACACCGACCATGGCAAGGACGGACGAAGAAGGAGGACTTATGAGGAGGAAGGTAGAGTAATTTTCGGTTAGGTAGTTCCCCTTTTTATAACCTAAATACCAGCACTAGTACTAAAACCTGCATAGTGGGAACACATTCAGGTTTGGTACGTACTGGTAGGTGTGAGCAGGCTTGCACTTAATTGTAGCACTAGTACTTTCGAATGTGATGGGAACAAGGTAAAGATTAATTGATGGTTTTTGGTTTCGAGGCCCGAAACGACTCCCGAAGAGTTTAGTGGAACATAAATTTCAAGTAGACTACACTGCTCAAATGCGTAAATATTATGTTACTGTCAAAAATTGACACAAAATACGAAGGAGACCTATGGAAGTACTACTAGCAACCCATGATTTAACTACTCACATGCACGCAGTGGAGTAGTAATGTCTTTCTTCCACCCTCACGTCCACTCAATTTGCATGCGCTGTATTAATTGACCATCAATGAAGTGAAGGACTTTACACGCGTCAAATTATCACATGGGGTGGATCTTGGTACAAAATTGCGTCCGCCCGTGTACCCGCGTGTGCGTGCAAGGGAATGAGTGCGTGCGTGGCGTGCGTGCACATCTTCGCTTCGTGCATGTACCGCCAGTGCGGCTCAGGGAGGACGAGTACATTCTTCTGGAACTAGCAGCACGTCACTGTGATCAATCCACACAAGGATGTCGTGACAACGCCTCCACATGTGCCACGTGGCTTCATGAACTGTAAGAGAGACACTGTGTAGCGTGCCATTGTGTTTTGCACATACTCGAAGTACTAGTAAGGTACACGTGCATTGCACGCGTCAGATTTTGCAACCAAATTATGAATAAATACCACACTGTAGCATGTAAGCTCTGAGTCATATATGCCTGATGTAGACCTTTGTTTAATTCTTATAGTTCATCTCATTCAAAATCAATTAGTTTTATAAAAAACCTAGGGCCTCTTTGATTCGTAGGATTTCCAAAACGCGGGAATAGGAAGAACATGGGATTAGAGTGGAATGTCGTCTTGAATCCTACAGGATGGTACGAGTGTTTGATTGTGCATAGAAAAAACACAGAATTCTTTCAAAGAGGTTTGAGTGGATGGGATGTTTCCTATGAAATCTAGTGCAAATGAATCATATGGAAAAATTCCTATGGTTTACAATCCTACGAATCAAACAACCAAGATAGGAAAAATTCCTAAGGACTAGAATCCTCCAAAATTCCTTCGAGAATCCTTTGAATCAAAGAAGCCCTTAATCTATTTTATGATTCATGGAATTGTGCGTTGTAAAGCATAAATTAAAAACAAATAATGGCAATCCAACTAGAAAAAAAGTTTGGGCAGTTATGATACGGAAGATTCTAGAACAAAGGAGAACCACTGTTATTTTGAGATTTGTGCATTATGCTTAAGTTCAAACATGGAGTCTGCTAGATTGTACATGTGGCAAAATCCGGTGGGGGGCTAGAAGATGGTGCGAGGGGCCAAGTGGAGGGAGACTATGAAGGAGTGCACAACTGCGAGATCGATATTTAGAGAGAGGGGGCGAGAACGTGCGCTGTTGTGCGCAGTGGCGGAGCCATGAAAAATGTCCCATGAGCTAGGGGGCCAAGCATTGCTAATCCTTTACGAGGAGGGCCAATTCATCAAGTTAAACCATTTTCACCAGCAATTGTCTAATAATCACATTCATATTAGCCTCGCTATATAGTGATGTTAGGGGGGGGGCAGGGCCCTTGCTGCCCCCTGTCTTAGCCATTGTGCGCGCGTCTGAGAGATGAAGCGGAAGGCATGGATGATGAGAGGGGGGCGTTGGATATATAATTAATGTGGGTGTATTAGCTATATATGTAATCATATATAGAGAGGTATAGATTGATCGATGTGGATGCGGGAAAGAGGGTGAGACCTCACTAGATATATAGATTGATCGGTTTATGTGGAAAACTATGAAAGACCTAGCTATACACACACACACACATAGAGGAACATCGATCATTGCGCATGCACGTGAGAGATAAAGAATGCCCGATATGATGGAGAGGGAGATGTGTGTGTGTGTGTGCCTTCATGGGAGACCAACCTGAAGAAAAAGATTGGATGTGTGCGATGGATAATGCCGACTGGTAGTGTGTGTGCATGCATGCACGAGATAAAGTTAGTGGTATAATTATAAAGAGAAGACCAATGTGTGGGTGTAAAAGACTAGGTGAGGTCATAATCAATGTAAAGCTGAATTCAAATATTTGAATAAGAGATCATGATGTTTGAAACCCATGCATGCATGAATATAACGGAGATCTGCGCGGTGTGGTTTGGAAACGAGCATGTTGTAATGTATACACATTGAACAAGGTCAGACTGGTTTGAATTTGAGGTACCGATGGCAGACATCGTTTGGCCACATTGCATCCGTGCATGGACACACTATTCTAATTGGAGATGATGGCTGGCTTTCGCATCACATATCTATATCTATACCCCTATATATATATTATATTTTATATTTTTATATAGTGTGCGGATAACTTTAACTTTGAAAGATGGTCGTTGGATGAGGCCAATCCGATGGTGCAGAGCTGGCAAATTTGAGCACTACTGGCCGTTGGATATCATCTAGATTCCACCAGATTTTGCCACATGTACAATCTAGAAGACTCTATGGTTGAACTTAAGCATAATGCACAAACCTCAAAACACAAGCACTTCTTCTTTGTTCTGGAATCTTCCGTATCAGAATTGCCCAAATGTTTTTCTACATGATTTGTTTTTACTTTATGCCTTACAACGCACAATTCCATGAATCTTAAAATAGATTAGCTTTCTTATAAAATCTAGATGATTCTGAATGAAATGAACTATAAGAATTAAACGAACATCTACATCATGCATATATGACTCAAAGCTTGCATGCTATAATGTGGTATTTATTCATAATTTGGTTGCCAAATCTCATGTGTGCAATGCACGTGTACCTTACTAGTCTAAATGGTGTCTGTGTGTGTGTTGTGCGTGTTAAACACATTGTACGTAGTATATCATACTAGTCTAAATTGTCTTTTTTTTCTTTTGGGTACACGTTAAGCTTGTTCTCCTGAAATTTCAAGCCGCGCCTTGTTATGCCGAAATTTCAAGCTACCGTCTCTGTCTGTAGTGCTGCGAAACTCCCGCCTCTTCGACCCACGCCTTGTTACCCCGAAATATTTAAGATAAATCTTTGTCTCGTTGTGCTCCGACAACTCCCTCCATCTCAACCCGCACCTTGCTATTCCTAAATTACAACGCGCACGAAAACTCCCACCTCATGTGCAATCTCGACACGCGAAATGCCTGTGATACCCCTGAACCGAAGGAACCGCCTCAAATCGGTGGGGGTACTTTCGTAACTTACCCCACATTTTGGACAAGCGCGTCCCTAAGCCATGGTTCCCCACTCATCCGCCCACCCATTCGTACACTGAGGCCGGCAAAACCCACGAAGCCCCACACCCTCATCCGTCCACCACCCAGCCGGAGCCTCTTCCCCGATGACGTCGTCCACAACAACACCTCACCGTCGCTGATCTGGTCATCCCGCCGGTTCAGCCACCCCATCCTCCACCTCCAAGGAGCTGCCCCGACGTTCCCCTCATCTTTCACGCCACCTCCATTCCCACACCGCCGTCTTCACCTGCACCACCGGAAGAGCATCATCATCACCATTTCCTCGGATGAAGCTACGGCCTAATCGGCGCCACCAAAGAGGTTGTACACTAGTTGCCGCATTTTCTTCTTGATTCGATCTCATGGTGCTGCTGGTGCTCGGTCCCGAGCCGACACGGCATGACTCCATCCACGACGGCGTCGCCGGCCACTTCCTCCAAGGCGTCGCTCCCTCGGTGGCGACGTCCACATCAGTACGAGCTGCTGCTGCTTTAGCTCTCGATCGCGCTGCTGCTCTGCTCTTGCTCTCAGTCCTCTGCTTGGTCTGCTCTTGCTCGTGCTGCTGCTCTCGCTCTTGCTCTTGCCTGCGATGCTGCTCCGATTTAGCTACACTCCAGTCCACTGAATCGACTTTTGGGTCAGTCGATTTTCAGGGGGGGGGAGGGGGGCTCGCCGGAGTTAAGGAAGAACCATCCGCAGCAGG
>NC_041382.1:336265782-336325142 GCF_002162155.2 Triticum dicoccoides
CTTAGGGTTCAGGGTGGGGGCGGTGGTCACCGGCGGTGGTGGGGCAGTGGCATGGGGATCGCCGGAGAAAAAGCTCGGCACAGGGGGGGGGCTACAGGGATGGCCGGGCCGCTGGCGGACCAACGATGGGGATTGTTTTCAGGGTGGGCGGGGCGGCGCACCGCCGGCCGCGGGCGGCGAGGGGCGGCTGTTTGGCTGGTGCTGGCTGGCGGCTCAGGGGGTGGAGGTTGAAGATGAACTCCAGGCCCTTGATTTTGTATCCAACGGCTGCAAAATCGACTGACCAGAGATGAAAAAGTTAGTCGACTGACGTGTAGCCTCACCTCTAGTGTGTTCAGTTTCGACAGTAAAATTCAGTTTCGACAACAAAATTCACTTTTGACAGTTAAGTTAAGTTTCTATAGTTAAATTCAGTGTCGACAGTTAAGTTCAGAGATGAGCGGCTGATGTATACATCTAGCACTTTATGGTTATGTATTTTACGTCATCTATTGGAGATGCTATTAGAATTCCACTCAGGTTAACGTTGTCTCTCTTGTCCTGCTTCAGCCTCAGCATCGTACAACTCACCGGAGCTGCTCCAACGATGAAACCCTCCATCACAGCGGAGCAGTACCTCGGGCTCCATCTCCAGACGCCTAAGATCTTCTTCCCCTCCTCCGATAGCCATGTTAGCCAGAGCATCCTCACCGGTCAACCCAATCACGCTGAGATCAACATGGCTTCGCCAAAGAGGTTGTACACTTCTTGTGGTTTGACTTAATCTCACCATGCTTCTTTGCATCATGTGATCTTCCAATTCTTGTGAACCAAACACCCAGATTGGCAGAAATCTTGTGTTTTTAAATTCTCTGTTTTGCACATGCATTCCTATCCTATTCCTATCTATTTCCTATCCCTGCATTGTTAGAATCCTCAAATTCAAACAAGCCCTTACACAATTACTTCTGTTACAGATATGTGTCAAAGAAAACCTTGTGTGGTTTGTCCTGCTCCTGCGGTGTTGTGTTCCACCCCAGCTCAGCTGCTCCAACGATGGAAGGGTTCACAATAGCAGTGATCCGCTCTCCAGACTGTCTTTCGCCGCCTCAGATCTTCTTCCCCACCGCCGGCAGCCACGACAACTGCATTACCATCATCAACTGAGCAGATGACCTTGAGGACTACACGGGTCCGCAAGAGAGGTTGCACTCTTCCGTGTCTGCTTACGTTATGCATTGCTTAATATGATGACATGCTACTTTATCATCGTGTTCACCTATTAGACTCCGACTCAGGTCCAAACTTATGCTGAAACTTGAGTTTTTAAATGGTTGTGGGGTACATATTGGGGCAGCAATCAGTACTATCTGTCTACTATCTGGTTAATCTCAGGTGTCTACTATGAGTTTCATGTTGGGTGCAAACAAACATTAAAGGAGCCATTATCTGTATTTTTTAACTAAAGCTATTATCTGCCTGCTATCATTTGTTTTGGGTCTATCCACAGTTTGCTACCATCACTCTGGATTTGTGCATGCACTCCTTACATAATCTCACTATCTTTTATTCCTATGCATGTCAGTTATTGTACACAATGGAACTGAACATGTAGAGCAAAAGAGACGAGCCTTGCATGGCAATAAAATTTCATGCAGACGTTGCTCCATGGTGGGCACAAAGGCAGCCCCCCTAAGGGAGTCCTGGACTAAGGGGTCCGCGGGCGTCCGACCTGTTATCTATGGGCCGGACTGATTGGCCGTGATGATATGAAGACCGAAGACTGTACCCGTGTCCGGATGGGACTTTCCTTAGCATGGAAGGCAGGCTTGGCGAACAACTATGAAGATTCCATCTTATGTAACCGACTCTATGTAACCCTAGATTCCCCCGGTGTCTATATAAACCAGAGGACTTAGTCCGGATAGGAGATACTCAATACCGTAGCCATACAGGATAGAATTCTATGGTTTACCCATTACGATCTCGTGGTAGATCAACTCTTGTAATACTCATATTCATCAAGATCAATCAAGCAGGAAGTAGGGTATTACGTCCATAGAGAGGGCCTGAACCTGGGTAAACATCGTGCCCCCTACCTCCTGTTACCATCAACCTTAGACGCACAGTTCAGGACCCCCTACCCAAGATCCGCCTGTTTTGACACTGACATATTGGTGCTTTCATTGAGAGTTCCTATGTGATGTTGCTGAAAGGTTTGATGGCCCCTTCAATCGTCAATAATGACGCTGTCTGCAGAGAAACTTTCCTCCCCGGGCAGATCTTCGTGTTCGGTGGCTTCGCTCTGCAGGCCAACTCGTTTGGCCATCTGGAACATATCGAAAGCTACGCCCCTGGCCATCAGGTCAGATTCGGGAGCTTGAACTACGTCGCGGACATCCGTGGAGACTTGATCTTCGCCGGATTCGATACCGCGATGGCCGCTCCCGGTCACCCCGATGATCATGACCTAAATCTGTCATCGGGCCGCATCCAGGAGATCACTCCTGTAACCGCTCTGGCCCTAGAGCCGGAGCAGGCCATGCCATCCAAAGACGGGAGGATTAACCCCACCTTGGAGGCCGCAGATTCCACGGTGTTGAAGCTGCACATGGACCTGGTCTCACACGATTCCTATGCCACCGGAACGCCGGACTCGTCTCCGTCCATAGGTTCTGAACCGCGCGAGCTCGCAGACGCCGAGCTTGATCGTTTATCGATCTTCAAATTCAGCGCCACAGACATCTTCCAGCACTCGCCTTTGGGCGATGTGCTAACACTACAAAAAAATACACTTCCGTCATGATACGTGTTTGTCACAGTAGGTCGCGTTTTTTGTCATGCATGTACATCCATGACAAATTTATGACAGAATCAAGATAGTCATACCTGTGCTGTCGTAGAAGTGTTCCATGAAATTACCAAAATTATCATCATGGAAGTGTCCACTTCCATGATGATAAATCGCGCGTCACAGAAGTGCTTTCGTCAAGGGTGACCGACACATGGCATCCACCGTAATGTAACGCCATTAAGCTATCGGCTCGGGTTTTGGATCCGATAACCCGTTAACAGCCCCGACCAATGGGAAATTTCCACGTGTAAAATTCTTATTGGCCGGACGAAACATGTGTCAGCTCGTCAGTGGGTCAGATAGGCGCCTATGATATGTCGACACGTGGCACGGCCCAATAGTGGCCCATTTAGCTTACAAAGCCGGCCCATTTTACTTGGTCAAAAGTTAATGGGCTGGCCCATGAAAAGCCTGTTAACGGTCTCTTTGCAAATAGCCCATTTTACGACCCGTTAACTCATGGCCCATTAGGACCTAAAGGAAATCGGCCCAACAACGTCATGTGGGCCGTCGAATATAATACCAGCCCATTTCACTTTCGGCCCATGTATGGCCCACGATGTCTTTAGGCCCATATGAGGCCTTCGTATCTTTCGGCCCATTACAGGCCCACGGTGACTCTAGCCCATAATGAACAGTAATTTTCTTTATACCCGTTAATGGCCCGTGATTTACATGGGACGTTTCCAGCCCATGTTAGCTTTCGGCCTATTGACGGCCCATACGTTCTTGGGCTCCTTTCGGCCCTCGATTACTTCCGACCCGTTACTGGCCTGTTCCCCTAATGGGCCAAATTCAGCCCATGGCAAGAGTCGGCCCGTTACTGGCCTGTTCCACTAATGGGCCAAATTCGGCCCATGGCAAGAGTCGTCCTGTTACTGGCCTATTACCCTAATGGGCCAAATTTGGCCCATGGCAAGAGTCGGCCCGTTTCTGGCCTGTTAACCCGTTGCGCTGTTTCCAGCCCGTCCTATATTCTGGCCCATTAACGACCCGTTATGCCTGTGACAGAATTAAGCCTTTGCTGTCCTACTGCCTGTTACCGTGTTGGGCCGATACCAATTACGCCCGATTATGGCCCATGTAGACCCATTTATCCGACGGCCTGAGGCCCACCGATTACAGGCCCATTTATCGACGACCCGTAGGAGACCCATGGATCCTACGGCCCGTATATGGCCCATGGTAGTTGCGGCCACTAGCAAACCAGGGAAAAAGAAGACTAGGAAATAAATAAGGCCGAAACTAACATTAGGCTATTAAGGCGATTGCACAGATTACATCCACTCGGCATCAAAGATCGCCACCAGTGCAAATATAGGGAACACCCTACACTATACAAAAATGGCTTGCTGTTTTCTTCAGGCGATGGCTGCACGTTAAGAATAAATTTTATATCGCACCAAAACAAATTACAACTATATAACAAAAGGAAGGTTGGCATGAAACTTAACAGTCTAGCAGATAAATGCACCACCAAAAGTTCAGAAGCTCAGTTCATTTGACCTGACTGTTACGTTTTCATGTTGTATTGTCCGATGGAGCACCATAACCCTCGCCTTCATTTCCCCTAGGCTCCTGAAAAACATAGCAAATGTCTGATAGTCTGGTTTCAAAACCATGCATATCTTGACGACATTGAGCAATGTTTCTCCTTGTTTCACAAAGGGTCTCTGTTAGGGAATGGACTTGTGTCTGGAGCGCAGATACAACATTGCTTTGAGCTTGCATATCTTGATCATGAGGCAGTTTGGACGATATTGCCTTAACAACCAACCCAGTATTACGCAGGAATGTGCTTTTGGCACTGTTAGTGGACAGGTACTGACCCACTGCAGCAAGAGCTGACATTGCGGTTATAGTTGCCTTGCCACCTTCAGAAGGTGGCGGTTCCACCATTTTTCCATAGCTCGCTGAAAAGTTGAGTTTTTACATTAGTAGTACCAGAACAGAAGATATTAAGGAGGCAGCAAAACCAAACAAAATAGCTTTGGTCTATATACAGAACTTATTATGGTGAACCCATGTAAAATATTAGTTGTATTTTATTGCAAAGTACATAATAAAACCAGGTTCCAAACATATGACCATGTACCATCGCTAATGTATTGTCTATTTCTTCACATTGTATTGAGGGCTAAGGATAAAGAGACGAAGTTTATAATACGGTAAGCATAGTATGACATCATTCATATCACAAAACAACTGAGAACAGACAAACATGCAATTGTAACATTGTGTGGGCAAGTCCAGCACGGAACTAGATTACGGGTCAAGATCAAAGGAACATCACTCCTGTCTTTTAAACCTTGTAAGGTGCAATGATACGCTAAGACAATTGTGTATAAAATTGAAAAGAGTAATAGACATTGGCTGCAAACCATGCAGTTCAAGGCACAAGTCAGAGTAAGTAGTAGTTAAAAGGCATGAGGATTAAGGACTTACAACAACGGCTTTGACTGGTGTAGTCATGCCCTTCTTCTTGCTGGTGTGACAGTCCTTGAAGATTTCCACAGCATTTGGTTCAGGTACTTTTTGGTCCTTGCAGTCTTTCCTCTGCATTTGGAACAAGTCAATATAGATCTGATAATATGGTACAACAAAAAGAGTGAAACAACAACTAATTACAAGAGCCTCGCAGTGTGCAATATAGCTACGAGATCCTGTCGTCTGTTGGAATTTCACTTTCGTACGGTTGGCCTTGTTCTTCGAACAGTTCACCTACAAGAAGATAGATTTGTGTGGCACATGCGTAAATAGGACTTCAACATGTGATCTGATGACATATATATAATGTACCTGATACTTCGGATCGGACCGGTGTTTAACGAGGCCTCTCCAGTCTTCATGAGATATATTTTCCACTGGAGATGTTTGGGCAAGTTCACTGTTAGCCTTGCCGTCAAAGTGAGTTTTCCTCAAGTTATACCGATACTGTCGCAGAGCAGACTTGAAAACATGGGTGCAAGCTTGTCTGGTTGCATCATCTTGGCTATCCAACTTGAACCTCATCTGTTGAAAATTATGGGAGTCTCATTATCAGCAACCTAGAAAGTATTGGACAGAGCAAGACGATATTACTAGTTTCCATACATAACCATACTTACAGATAAATGGTCGAGGAAGATGTTGAACTGGGTTTCGTCTTTGTCATTCCTGTACTGAATCCATGTTGGGAGGATATGTACATGACACCTAACAGCAACCGCTGCCTCTGATACTAACTTGGCTAACTCTATAGCATCACATGGCCTTTTTAAACCTGCCTCAAAATGGATCTCCATTCTTCCTCCTCTAGATTTAGTTAACCTATCAAGCATTATCCCTGATGTTTGTTTCCTCTTGCGCCTAGGTGCTAGTCAAACAACAAATATAGGAAGTTTTAGTGTACATCAAACTGTGAGACTACATATAAAGAAGCATGCAACTGTAACTTGACTCCAGCAACTACCTTCTTGCTGTTGAAGCTCACAAGGTTCATCTGATATTGCCAACTCGTCTTGTGTCAAGAGTGCTTGGGAAGTAGTGTTAGGTGGCAAGGGAGCTTGGGAACGTGCTGCTAGCTCAGTTGACGCACGAGTACGTCGTGCAGCTGGTAGTACTATGGTTGGTGTTGCAAGAACTAGGGATGTCTCTGCTTGTTTGGTGGCAGCTATTTGTTTTTGTTTGTATTTTTTTGCAACTCGTGTAGCATGGGATGCCGTGTTTGTAGAATTTTCTGCTGGACTTTGACCTTCTATTGCACCATCAGTACCAGCAGAATCTGCAGGATTCATCTACTTCTCATTCCCTGCCATTCTGTGTTTCTTCCTCTTTCTCTGTGCCATGTTAAGTCAAGCCGACAAGAAAAATGAATAACAATTTAGTTCTTCAGAACAAATTGATGTGTGATGCAGACGAACTGAACTTTGATGTTAGACAACCACATGATAGGAGGATGTAATATGTATGAAAAACAGGACGGAACAGATAACCAGAACTATGATGTGTAAACTAAGAAGAAGACATTTCACCAAATTAGAAGCAATGCAATGGAAGGTAGACACCATACGAAAGATGCTACAAATATCGCTCTGCCAAGTTAATAGTGTCTCATCATAAATGGCGTTTAAACAAATGTGAAGCAGTACAAGAAATAAATCATATGCAAGATGCAAACAACATCACACTACCATGTTAGAGGTCTCTCATCATTAGTGCCATTGTATATTCACAGCATTGCATATTCACAACTTATGATGTGTAAACTAAGGAGAAGGCATTTGAACAAATTAGAAGCAATGAAAGCTAGACACCATATGAAAGATGCAATGAATATCACTCTACCAAGTTAAAACTGACTCGTCATAAGTGCCATTTCAACAAATTAGTAATACAAGCTAGAAAAGAATGTGAGATGTAACCTATATCACACTCCAAAGTCAAACGTGTCTTATGATAAGTGATTGTTGCAGGTTACACAACAGTAGTAATTTGATGTAAGAACATGGTGTGATAGACAGATATTGTATGTTCTAGAAACAGGAACACGTGTCTTATTCAAGTATAATGTGCAAAGTAAGTAGATGGAATTCAACAAAATTAGAAGCAATACAAGCTAGACATCACACATAACATGCAACCAGATATAACAGTGCCAAGTTAGAGGGAGCACCGGTGATGCTGCACTAGGGGAGATGTGCTCATCATAAACACAACTTTGTTGAGTGTCTATGCATGTGTTGTCTTAGAAATCATCTTGGGGTGTGGAGGAGTAGAAACTATAGAGGCCCTCCGTTTGGAAGGAGCACCTTTATCCGCTGCCTTGCTAACTTCCTTCCGCTTTATTGATTTTGAATTGTCAAGTAAAACCGACAAGAAAAAGCAATAAAATTCTCTCTTCAGAACTCATTCATGCATGATACTGACAATCACTACTTTGATGTAAGGCAAACACATGATACTAGGATGGAATATGTACGAAAAATAGGACGGCATGGCATGTTCACAACTGTTTGTGTAAACTAAGCAGAAGCCATTCCGGCAAATAAGAAGCAATGCAAGCTAGACACCACATGAAAGATGCAACCAATATGACTCTGCCAAGTTAAAAGCGTCCCATCATAAATGGAATTTCAACAAATTAGAAGTAGCACATGCTATAAATCATATGAAAGATGCAACTAATATCACACTGCATATACTAAAGGTGTCTCGTCATGTTGATTGATGCAGGATACAAAAAAACAATAGTTTTATGTAAGGACATGCTTAATAGACAGATGTACTATGTACTAAATACAGGAAGGCATGTCACATCAACAGGTATAATTTATAAGCTAAGCAGACTAGCACATGCAGTTTAACCACACTGGAAGAATTACAATCTAGACACCATATGCAACATGCAACCACATATCACGCTGCCAAGTTAGAGCAAGCACATGCGATGCTAGTGTAGGGGAAATGCTGTAATCAACTACGGAGCTACGTTCACTATCTTCATCTAGCATTTCTGTTTCTTGAGAATCATGTCGGGAGGCTGACGCTGCATTCTTTAAATGAGGAGTAGTCCCCTTGCCTGCCTGCCTCATCATAAGTGATTGATGAGGGATACACAAGAACATTAGTTTGATGTAAGAACATGGTTAATACATAGATGTACTAGTATGTACCAAAAACAGAAAGGCATGTGGGCGGCGGGCTGCTTCGCCACCATCACAGCTTTTTAGTTGGCTTCCAGGTGATGCATATCTTTGCTGGGCTTGTCACTAGCTTGGCTATTTGTCTTCTGGTGCACACGGGATGGTGGTTCATGTAAAAAATATCTTTCCTTATCTTACCGACTTCGGTCCTTCGAATACAAGCTAGACACCATATGGAACATGCAACCACATATGACACCGCGAAGTTAAAGCAAGCACCTGGGATGGTGGTTCATTGCGAGCGAGGTCATCAACTCCAGAGCTACGCTCCCCGTCTCCATCTACTGACACTACACCCTTTAAAGCGTTGAAACGTGTCTTGCCTAGCCACACACCAAACTGGAGTGACTTCTCTCTTTTCTTTTTGGCTTCTCTCATGGCAGCAGAGTCTGAAATACCCTTGCATAAAAACACAACAATGAGAGTAAGGGTGAAGTGTGTGCAGAACTAGTGCACTGTAAAAGTAGCAGAAAGCAGGTGGCTGAAAAATAAATGACAGGAGACATATGATAGCTCTACAACATTGCATGGCAAACGAAATTAGATTCTACTCTGTATCATTTTGTAATATATGAGCACAGGAAATGCAGGTACTCCTCCAGCACACCACCACTTGTGGTCATATCTAAGATAACAGTCGACTGAAAATAAATAGGCCAGTCGATTTTTTAAATGAACCGTCAGATCTATAAGGAACGGGCAGATGGCCTTCGTCTACCTCCCGCCAGTCACTGTTGCCGATCTTTCTCGAACTGCCAGCGACCACCGGCCCAGACCCCTGCCTCTGCCGCCCCGCCCTCCCATCGACCTCACACCACCGCCGTGCTTGGCGGCGCCCCCAGGCCATCCCTTTAATCCCGGCCGACCTCCAGATCGGGCGCCAGTAGCTCTAGGCCACACACGCCCCTAAGATAAACACCAAGGCACTGCTTCCCCAGTGTAATAGGCGTACTAGTGCCTGTTACGCCGGGGAATGCTTCCGTTAATTGGGAATCAAGTGGCCAGAAATTGAAATTTAGGGGGGCGACGGACCTCTAGCTAAGGTGAAATAGTATATGAGGAGAAACCTTGTGCATTGCAATTTACTAGGAACATCTAATATCAAGAAGAAGCGGTCAACTAGTGTCTTCTGTGGGATGAATACCGTGCAAGCAGAGACGTAAGATTTGCACGAATAAGGGAAGAGGAGTACCTTTTTTTGGTTGCCGGTGTGGTCACCTCCACAAGTCACGCCAATTTTCTTCTTTTTATCGGGGAAACTGATGTTCTGGAGGGTGCAGGCTTGGGCGAACCCATGGCCAAATTGTTGACTGTGTTGCCGTGGCCGTATGTCGGCGGAGGGGAAGCAGATCCATGGTGGCGAAGGACGGCGTAGCAGGAACAACTCCGGTGCGGTGGAGGGTGGCGAAGTTGGAGCGGCAGCGGTGAGGCGCAGGATGGCGTGGTTGAACTGGCTCGGGTAAGGACGGCTCGGCCTCGGCTTCAACTACTAGCCGTGGAGGGTGTTGCGGTTGAGGTTGTGGTGGACGACGACGTCGGGGTATCGGCTCTAGCGTGATGGAGGAGGGCGGCGGTTGATGGGTGCGATGGGGTGGCGGACGGAGGACGCCGGGGTTTCACGGCTGGTGGAGAGGTAGTTTTGGCGCCCACGAAGTATGAATGGGGAATCGGACGGGTGGGGGGAACCATGTTTCGGTCTGGGACGCGCTTGTTTTTGGCTTTTTTGAACAGAAGATGGGACGCGCTTGTTTGAAATTTGGGGAAAGTACAAACTTTGCCCCCCTCTTAAATTTTGGACCTACTGCGGGTCGGGGGTAGGATGGTAATCCCAGGTGTCCCAAATAGTGGGCGGGAGCAATTTCGGCCGCGCGCATGTGTGCTTAGGCGGCCATTGTGTATGAATGTTTTTCGGATGCGGTTGCGTGGCTTCTCGATGAAGCTACAAACCTACCCCGGTTTAGACCTTTGGGCGTCGGGCCGGTAGGTTTCATGGGTCGGAGTTATTAGAAAAGTAATTTCCTTGTACTACCAAACATTGGTCTCATGCGGTTTCGGGCGAGTAGAGGCTCTTTTGGCGCTTCGTTCGAAATTTTGAAACACAAGAATTCACATTTAGAGTACTCTTGAACTATGAGGATTGACCTAAATATAGAAAGTTATATTTGACCTTGTATGTTTAAAAACCTCATTAAATTATCCGCTTCTTTTTGAAATTTTGACACTTGAAAATCCTATAACTACAATTATTTTGGAATGGAGGAGCTAAATTTGAATCTATTTTGTACACGACTACATATGCTATTATGTACAAAATCAGAGCAAAGATTGGTGCTCCCATAATTTAGGTATGGTTTAAAAATGCCATGATATCAAATTCAAATAATTGAATGGACTTCATGTTGAATTCAATTTTTTTAAACCACCTTAAGTTGAATTCAAATGTATGCTAGTTCATAGGTAGTAGATATTTATAATGTCCATTGTGTAACTTTCGCATGTATAATGTGCTTTACACACACAACATGAACTATACTCACGTTTATATTCGATTGCTAAAGCGATACATTGCCTGGAGTTCAAAATACTAACTATGTGGATCAATTGTGTCGAATAATAACATAGACATGCTGAAATTCGATATAATCTAGATGTCTGATGGATCAATGACCGCTCCTTACGCGAATTGCAAATATCATGATCCCATCCTAATATTTGGATACAATTTATATCTTTAATCAATGTGTAGAGCAGTCTTTTATGTGTAGTTTCACTCTCCATCGGTGGTCTCTCACACATGCTCACACACTCTCTCCCGAGGTGTCTTTCTCGCACACATGCTCTAGATATAACCCTCCCTCCCTCTCGTAACCATTTACAACTGTTTTCACTAACCTTTATCACAAGCACTCTTCCTCTCGCAAACATACACACGCACAATCCTCATTGACCCTTTCTATATACATGGACCTGCCTACGTGTCTCATGTATGCACATTATCTTTACGCCTGTCTCTCACGCATTGTCTCACACCTCTCTTCCTAATCAACGAGTATGATTCTAGCAGAGCATTCTGTAGGATGCCCCTTAAAGTTAGGTTGGATTAATAGTAATATCAGAGATAAAGGGGTTACCTTAGTCCGAGAACCTAGGGTTACAAATCCTAGCCGACTTTGTCAGTGGATACAGAGTCCTTCACAATTCTGCTATCTTTGTCTTGTACGACTAGTCATCCATGGGTCTTCCTAAATGCGTCATGGGCCGACCAATGTGGCGCAGGACGGAACAAAATGAAGGGCCTCACCTCGACCCACCGGACCTCATGCGGTGACACACCCTCTGCCCCCACGTCTCATTATCTTCTCACACCCACACATACCAACACAAACACCACACACACAGAAAATTTCTCCTGGTGCCTCTATTCCCCCCTTGCATATACACACTCAAGGGAATGGAATCTCTTGTCGTGACGTCATATTCGTCTCTCTCTCTAGACTACTCTCATTTCTCGTGCTGTCTCTCCCACGCCCCCCCGTCGGCCCCTCAATCCATGCCTCTCTCGAATACGTAATACACACACATACCTCTCTAGGCCCCGCCAAATGCATCAACTACACATTCACACATGTTACATCACGTACCCCATTGATCTAAAAAGCCCTCTCTTCATGTTTATTTTGCATACAACATTCCTTTTGAATAAAGTGTGGCCAAAAAATTATTTTAGAGTTTCTACATCTATACAACATTACAAAGTTATATGGAGGAGTACGAACGCTAATTTGCATTGCATGGTGCCAACAATGATATTTATTCCGCACTATGAATTTGTATATTTTTATACTATATACAAAGTTAGTCATAATAAAGAGAAACGAAGAGCATCTCTCTCTCCATCGCATACCCCCCTGTACGCCCCTTTCACGTATGCACACAAACTGCATCCACGCAACACTCACACAAACACATGCACCCATGCACACACGCAACACTCACACGTACACACGCAGCCACGCACGCACGTAACACTCACACGCACGCACGCAACACTCACACGCACACACGCTCGCATGCATGCACACACTAGTACACCACACGACCAACACACACTCTCACACTCAAGTGCTCAACCTACATGTGCATGCGCACACATCAGGCCCTGACAGACACATACACAACCGGGTGATTCCCGCACATGGGTTGGAGCCTTGTCGCGCCTGCGTAAATTTGTGTTTATCTGACCTTTTGCCTATGCGAACTGACAAGTGGGACCCACAACGAACATGGTTAATTTAACTAGTCAACATGGCGCCACGCAGACTATTTGGCCGGTCAACAGACTGCAGTCCGATGCTGAGCTGTGAGCAAGTGACCGTATAATCACCGCAAAATGTATATAGTGACCGTAATCAGCTTATTCTGAAGTTCGGTGACCGTATTACGCTTTTCTCTCTGTAGGCCCTCCAAAAACTACATCTCTACACGTTCTCGCATGTTACATCTAACAACTATGCAATACAGCACTACTACTACACTCTAACACAATAAATCATATGTGTTTTTAGTTTTACTAGATATCATATTGTTACTTATAATTATTCAGTTTGCATACATTAAAATTGCCTTTGAAATGTATGGCCAGTATCATCTACCGCGCGGGAAAAATCCCGCCCTTTCCTGTTTAATCGGGTTTGTATCGATGGATCGTGCGAAACAGCAAAACTATAGTACTATACAATACAAGTGACAGTTCACTGGGCCGTCGTGTCGTCTACTCCTCCGTCATAAGAGTGGAGCGCTCGCTTTCATAAATCTTCTAGTCCCTTTCGCTGACATGTGGGACATCAAGCTACCGGGTCCACGTGCCATACCGGAATACAGTGCAGAGCAGCCGGGGTGAAGCACCCCAGTCATGGCGCTGGCGTAGTAATGAGCAATGAGGCGTCAAATCACAAAGCTGCACCTTTCCCGCAGTTAAGTTGGAGGGACGAAGCAACCATCATTTCACTCGTTGCTGAATCCGCTTCTCCCTCATCTTCTTCAACTTAACCACGTGTTGCTTCTGCCGTTGTTCTGCCTCATGTGGGACGCGGATCGGCTTGGTAAAGCACTAACACGTGGGACCGCATGTTAGCAAACCACCAGGACAACATCCTCCGAAAATAAGAAGCCTAATCCTAGACTTACAAAGGGCTACGTAGCTGCTACATATACTTTCCATCTAATCTATATATGCCCCCCTGATTTTTAGGTGGGGTGGGCCTAATCCTCTCCTTTAATCCAATCAAATAGTCCCACATCACATCAGTTCGTAACTTTACGTAAACCATTACATGGATGTAGCATTGCTCAAATAAGAAACCTCCCCCGCCATCCGCGCGGCAAAATCACCTCCTTTTTACTAATCTCGATTCTATAATTTTTTAGATCAATATAATTGTGTATAGATAGCACACAGGAGCAAAACCAAGTGGTACGGTTAAGGGCATCCACAATGTGTAGCCAAATGTGAAAATAGCTTTTGGCATCGTGGGAACCATTGTGGACGGTGTTGCCAAAGCCAAAAAGATGGAACCGAAGCTCCCTGATTGATTGATTGAAGGAATAGAAAAATGCAACGTCTCTCCTCTTTCTCCCATGCTTGGACGCATGTAGTACAGTATAGAGCACAGAGTCTACTCCCCTGTCCCTTCTATCACAAATCACAAAGCAGTGAGGCGTCAAATCACAAAAGCACGGACGAAGCAACCATCATTTCACTCTTCGCTGACTCCGCTTCTCCATCGTCTTTTTCAAGAAGCCATCTCACCGCATTAGTTACTCCTAGTAGTACTAGTAAAGGACTTCCTGGATGCAAATAAGGCGGTTGTCTCGGCTTGCAGGCGGCACTTGCGAATGACTTACCGTGGTCTCCCTCAATGGTGTTCTCCGTCGAACGCACTTCGCCAAACCACCAAAAAAAATATCGTCGACGTCACCGCAATGGGGAAGGAAGTCAAATATAGTTACTACCTCCATTTTTTGTACACAAGGCCAGTATATCAAAATTACAATTTGCAAAGGTCCACTAACACTAATCGAGGCAAAATTGATGGGGTTAGCAACCAAGGACATTAATACCCCCTGCATGCATGCGGAAGTGAGAAGGTTGGTTTGCATGGCGCTGCATTAATCAAGCGATGAGGAGTGAGATGGTTAGCTCTTTGGTCTTTGGAGAAAAACATACGCATTAATTGACATGTGAAACAAGGATTTGTATCGATTAAATCCCGCGAAGGAAAACCCAACCTTTCTTTTTTAACACTAGTACTCCTAGTACGTACGTACTTATCCTGTTTGGGTCTAGGCCTTGCATTGCCAAACTTCGCGACACATTTTTGCCAAGCTTGCCTAAAGTTTTCAAAATGAGAAGGAGGTACACTTGCGCACGGCTATCGCGGGCGCACCGCACCCTCACACGATCGCTCCTGCACGCCGCGGTCGCATCGCACCCTCACACAGTCGCTCCTGCACGCCGCAAACCCAACCAAGGGAACGCACCCTCACTGACACGTGCTGTCACATGTGAAGACACCAAACTCAGCCATCCTATCGCTGACACATAATTTTCGTTCATAGAGTATGTTTATCCAACCGCATGTTGGGGAGTATCTGTATGGCCCGTGCAGTGGTCTGTTGGGGAAGAAGAAGAGGTGAGGAAGAAGGAAATAAGGGTTAGGAGACGTAGGATATTCATCCAACTGCCCGAAATGGTAGACTGACCCAAGTCAGGCGACTTGCATAACAAATATATGTTTTTACACAGCAAAATATCCATAAAAACAACAACATAAAGAAAAACTATTGCTGCTCGCGGAAAGAGACGACCTCATCGTCTTTGGCTGCCGGCGCGAACCAGCCGTCGCTGCCGACGTGTGTCTCCGCACCGTGGTTGTCCTTGGCCTCCAGCTACTCGTTCAAGCGGAGCATGCAGGCGCTCTGCATGGATGAGAGCACAACCCGGTTCAAGTCGAGGACGTCCGGTTCCACCTGCAGGAGGGCCTCGATGGCAGTGGCATCCGCATGCTCCACGTCGAGTCGAGCCTCCGCCGCCCAGTTCAAGTCCAGGACGTCCGGTTCCGCCTGCAGGAGGGCGTCGATGAGAGCGGCATCTGCGCGCTCTGCATCGAGTCGAGCCTCTGCCGCCTGGTTCAAGTCCAGGACGTCCGGTTCCGCCTACAGGAGGGCCTCGATGGCAGCGGCATCCGCGCGCTCCGCCTCAAGTTGAGGCTCCGCCGCCCGGTTCACATCCATGACATCCGGTTCCGCCTGCAGGAGAGCCTCGATGCCAGCGGCATGCGCGCGCTCCATGTCGAGTTGAGCCTCTGCCTCCCGGTCCTCCTTTAGTATCGCCATGTTGAACCGTTGGTCTGCCTGCACCATGGGGGACTCGGACGCCGGCACGAAGTCGACTTCCATCGTCTCATACCCATCAGGGGCCCTCTGCGCCGCGACCTCCAACATGAACATTGGATCGGCTTCCTCCTCCTAGTAGCTTGGCTCCAGAGAACTCGGGGATTGGCCCGCCGCAAAGCGAGCTTGGGAACAGAGGTCTGTGGCACCGGCCGCCGTCGCAATTTCTGCGCGGCGCTCCGGTGTCAGCATCTTGTAGTAAGTGATCTTGCGGCGCACCATGGCTTTCCGGCGAACTAGGGGACGCTTGATGCGGGCTAGGGGATCGAAAGGTGGGGGAATGGGTTGGAGATTTGGTGTGGTTTTAGGGCAGTGGCTAGCGTAGGCCGAGCAGCGAAGGTTCTGGTGTGAATAGTGGTTCCGGTGACGACTAGTCAATCGGTTTTGACTGTACATCGCTCTTGTCGCGTTCGCGTTGCATCCCGGCACGCTGGACCCTCCACGTCTCTCACCGAATGGAACGCGCTTTGTCTTGCATTTTCGCTCGCTTGTGGGACCGCATTTGGGAGCAAACCGACGTCCCTCCCCCTCCCCCGCCCGCGTCATTTATTATACCACCACTCCCTCCATTTTATGCGGAGTAAATAAAAACAGAGGGAGTATACTAAGGATGAGGATCCCCTGACGTGGCCGAACCCATTGAGTAACTGACATGAGGGGCCTAGCAAGCATGGGGTCCGCCAGTAAGTGACCGAAAGGGAGGGTAAGGCAGGGATACCTACGTCAGAGGATCCACTTCCACTATACTACTTTGACCAAATGTTAGAGTAATAATATATGACATGCAACTTACACAAATGTTAGAGTAATAATATATGACATGCAACTTACACAAAGCATACAGGGTCTAATGCGTTTTTCGAGGCTAACTTTGACTAAATGTTAGAGTAATAATATATGACATGCAACTTACACAAAGCATACGGTCAAATTCATATGTGAAAGGAGTTTCCAATGATATAATTTTCACATTATACATCTCATGTACTATTAATCTTGTCAATAGTCAAATTGGAAACCATCTCGAGTACAAATCTAGGAGTACGTACGAATCTAACAATATTGATTGGGCGTTGTTGAATGTTGATACCTTTTTGATCAAAGTAGATATAATTTGACTACACATAAAACTTATATGTAAACTAGAAAGGATAGGAGGGAGTATATTGTACGTTCAAAAACGAAACGAACATTGAATACCCTTTATATATGATTTGCGGATGCTATGATCACCGGTTCAAAATTTTGAATCCGCCTTAGGTATCACGTGCCCCACTCGTTCCCTCTCGATTTCATCCCGGGGTCCAGAGATCTATTGAAAGAGGACTAGGGTGGGTACATGCGAATGATACTCGGCGGAATGTTCAAATGAGGCATGCGGGAGGATGGACTCGACTGGAGGGCGACATGATCGATGGAGAAGAGGGTTGGAGAGGAATGAGAAATAAGCAAACGCCACATGATTATACTTGAACGGCTCAAATAAACAATAAGTTGTCTCGCTTGGCCTACATAGTGAAAGTCCTAATGCGCAACGCGGAGCACTGACGCTCGAATATGGCCAGGAAAACAGGGAAACAGACATGTGGGGCACACCCGTCAGGACAATGTAGCGAAGACTAGTCCAATGGAGGAGCTGGTCCATGACCTCCTCGCCACCGACAACCGTTCATGTGGGTCATTGGGGCCAACAACGGGGCACAACTCCAGCATCGCCTCTGGACACGGCGACCGTGGTGAGCGACACGCTCATATCGTCGCTAGACACGGTCGGTTTCGGTTTGCCGAGGGTGGCGTTAGTGCTGTGGCACGACCAACAGTATGTTTGGTTTGCGCCCAAGGTTGCCCCATCAAAGCATTGGGTAGCCAAAATTTTGGTTGAGGTATTGGTTGCCCATGATTTGGCCGACATTGGCAAGAAAAATGAACTTGAGTTGGCTAGAGTTCATTGGCATGCCCAAAGAAATGGCAACCATCCAAACAAAGACCAATCTTTGGGTCATGACCAAAATTTTGGTCGAGGTATTGGTTGCCCATGATTTGGCCGACATTGGCAAGAAAAATGAACTAGAGTTGGCTAGAGTTCATTGGCATGCCAAAAAAATGGAACCATCCAAACAAAGACCAATCTTTTGGTCATGACCAAAATTTTGGCAAGGTGCACTTTGGCCACAATCCAAACACAGCCCAACACCCGGCTCGCCGATGATGCACGGGGCACCGCGACGCGTCCGCGGACTGGTGTAGCGCGGCCAACTGCATCCTCTGGACCTGAGACCATGCCGGGTCGTCTTGCTTTTTCAATGACATGCGGGGATCGCATGTGAGCAAAGGGCATCTCCAACGTTGCCACGACCGCAGCTGACTACCCTGGCACACCAAAACCCTCGTCCCTCGCGCCATCACGCGGTGCGTTCCCAGCCGGCGCCAGCTGCCCGCATTCATGCCGACCATTCGTATGCCGTCATTAAGAGGCTCGGTGCCCGCGGAACCAACTCCGGTGACTTAATGACGCACCCGGACGCTTGGCCTCACTAGAATGCCCTACTTAAAGCGGCAACGCCCAGCTAACCTCCACACTATAGCATATCGTCCTCCTACCTGGAACCACATCCGCCATGACCGCAAGCGCGAATGCTCTGCGGGAGAGCTTGTCTTCGGGGATGGAGCTCGAGGTCACCACCCTCGCTCAAGTCGCCACACAAGCGGTGGCCACGCTGGCGGCCGATGATGGGAGCACCGTCAGCCACGCGTCCTACTTGTTGCCTCCAACGTACGACATCGCCGAGATCGGGGACTCCTTTGAGGATGAGTAGGGCATGGGAGGCGGCAGGGCATGGTGTGCCAACTGGCCGGTCCGTCCCTCGTGTTCTACTTTTCCTCACCGGAGACCGCACCTTCACTTCACGGGTCTTGAACCCCGCCCCCGTACATGGAGATCACAGTTGGAGGATGTCGGTCGCCGCCGTAGAATAGGTTTAGGGTCGGGTTTCTTTTATTTTTTTGTCCTATAAAAGTTTGAAATGTAATGAAAATCTGCCGTGTTTGCATTAATCTCGGCCGGTGTATATGAACTTTCACAATAATATACATATTTTAGGAGTACTAGCAAGATGCCCATGCGTTGCACGAAAGATCAAGATCTTGTGGGAGAAAAGGATGAACGAGGGAAAGCCTTATCTGCAAATGTGGAGAGGAGTGCGGGTAAACTGTCATAGTTTCCTTCCTATTCGTTAGATATAGATCGGACGACCTATATTGCAGGATCGGACACATCTTTCTACATCTACGGGAACCTACGAAAGGGTTAACGTAAATTGCCTCTCTCTCTCCTCCCCTGATTTTCATGGTGGTGGGCCCCTCCCTCCCCCCCAATCTACAATCAACAGCTCACACATTTCACATTATGTTAATTACGTAGCTGGGATTACGTAGGTGTAGCATTACTTGTCCTAAAAAACCCAACTAAGCCAACCTCCTAGCATATCGTGCGGGAAAAGACCCGGCCGCGCCGTTTTAGTCGGGATTACCGGATTACTAGTAGTAGTATCGATGGATCGCGCGAAGCAACATATTTTTTGAGGGGGCGAAGCACCTAGTTTAAAAGGAAAAAATGCGGTACACTCACAGCACTCCTGTCGCGGTCGCATTGCACCCCACACACGTTCGGTCCTGCACATGGCTCACGCAAACGGAACACGCTTCGGCTTGCCTCTTCACTGACACGTGGGACTGCACTTGGAGAAACTGACCATGCGCCAAACTCCCCCGCCCACCGCGCGAAAATCCTCCCACCCCACACACCCAAAAATTCCCCTAAAATCCGATTCAACCGCCCTTCGGACAACTAGCCAATAATATTCCCCAAACCCCCTCCCCCCCTGTCCCCCTCCACTCCATTCGCTCCGCCAAAGCCTCCCTCCCCGCTGCGCCGATACGTCGGCGCCGCGGTTCGGCGATCCTCTCGCTCCCACAGTACGCTCTCGTAGACTGCCGTATATTTATTGTGACGTAGATTGCTATGGTCTAGTAGCCAATCTGTTAGCTGAAATAGCTCTACACCATTTTATACTCAATCTTTGTTGCTGCGATGGCCTTCGATAGTTCGATGGCTGTGTGCTCGGCCTCATTGACTGCTGAAATAGCCTGCCATAATTTGGCACTCAAATCTGTTTGCTGAATTAGCTTTACATATATTTCATTACTTAGATCTGCTCGTCCAAATATCTTGCCATAGCTTTAGACATCGACCTAGGTATTTTTTTTCTGGACTTCATAAAAAAACATATATGTTTTTCCTGTAATATCTAGTAGAAGAACTAATTTGTATGTCTAACAGATGGACAGGACTTGGATAACTTCTTCTCGAAGATTCTCCGCTGCATATGTCAAGGGGGTTGAAAACTTCATGAACTTTATCAAAGCTGAGTACGGTGGTCCGAAATCAGATGTGCTCTGCCCGTGTAGCAGTTGTATGAATTCAGTTACAAGACCCCAGTCAACTGTGCAAAATCATCTACACTTGTATGGGATGTCGGTCACATATACTAGGTGGGTTCATCATGGTGAAGCTGTGAACGTCAATGTTATTGACTACGTGGAAGCAGCAGATCACCATCTTGATCTGCCTGATGCTCAGGTGGAAGAGGAGGAGGAGGTGGTGGTGGCGGAGACAGTGAGTTTGACCAACATTGAAACAATGCTAGGAAATGCTCGTGCATTCCGTGAACTTTCACCTGCAGAAGAAAAACGGTGGGCCCGCATGTTGGAATAATGCAACGTTGCTGTCACCCCAGGAAATAAGCTGTCAGTATTCTCAGCTATGGTCACCTTTCTTCAGGTGAAGACATCTGAGCGGATGACCAACAAATCATTCGATGCGATGTTGGCTGCTTTCCGCGAATCTTTCCCAGATGCGTCTGAGCTGCCACACACCTAAAGTAAAATGAAGAATTCCTTCGTGCAGTTGGAATTGGATATGATATGATCCTTGTTTGTAAGAATAATTGCGTTCTGTTCCGGAAGGATTATGCCAACTTAAGTGAATGCCCGAAATGCAAATCATCAAGATGGAAGAGATGGTGATGCTGTGAAGAGGATTCCTCATAATATTTTGAGACATTTTCTAATTACACCAAGTTTGCAGAGGTTGTTTCATGATGCTGAAACAAGAGAGGATGTACTATGGCATTCTAGGAACCGGGAGTACAGATATCAGAATGTAATGAGCCATCCATCTCATGGTAGTGAGTGGAAAAGCTTCAATGATAAACACAAAGAGTTTGCTACTGACCCGAGAAACATTAGACTTGGCTTAGCTTCAGATGGATTTAACCCATTTGGCCACTAGAGCGCCACATATAGCATGTGGCCAGTGCTTGTTATCCCTTACAGCATGCCTCCAAATGTCTGCACCAAAGAAGCAAACTACATGATGGCCTTGCTCATCCCAGGTCCAAAAAGTCCTGGAAAGGATTTTGATTTGTTCATGGAGCCTCTTGTGGAGGAACTTCAGCAGCTATGGAAGGGTGTTCTCACTCGAGACCTATATAGCAGCCCACCAGCTGATTTCTTTCTGCGTGCTATTATAATTTGGTGTATCCATGATTATCCGGCTTTGGGCACTATGTCAGGGCGAACACACATGGTTACAATGCATGTGTTCGCTGTGACAGGAATTCGCTGTCATATGCAATACTTAGCAAGATCTATTACATTGGACACCGCCGTTTCCTTGCCAAGGACAAGCCGCATCCTAGAAAATACCGAAGACATGTGTTCAATGCAAAGCATGAAAACCGTGATGCGCCAAAGAGGCTCACCGCCGATGAGTTGCAAGTGGAATTAGAGAAGGTCAGGCATATTACACCAGGAAACCATCCTGGTAATGGTAGTGGGAAAAGGAAGCGTGGCAGGGTAGAAGGGAGATTATTGTTTACCCGCAGGTCCACTTTGTGGGACTTGGAGTATTGGAAAGATTTGGATCTGCGGTATAATCTTGATGTGATGCACATCGAAAAAAAATATGTGGCAACATTATCGGCACACTTCTTAATATTGAAAGCAAGATGAAAAATACCTTAAAATCCAGGATTGATTTGACACACCTGGGTATCAGAAAGGATTTGCAGGTGCAAGATGAAGGTAAACCACGGGATATGGCACCAGCTGTGTACGTCTTGGACAAGGTAAAAAGAAAAGAATTATGCGAGGTCCTGTCATGTGTGAGATTCCCACATGGATTTGCTTCCAACCCTGAAAGGAGAGTCAGTGCAGATGGAAACAAGGTACAAGGGTGAAAACTCATGACTGCCATGTCCTACTTCAAAGGGTTTTACCTGTTATCCTTAGAGGATTGGGCCGCCCTGACTTATACAGAGCAGTTGCAAAGTCGGGACAATTCTTCAGGGAACTCTGCAGTAGGAATATCAGGATAGATGCTTTGGAGCATCTTAGAGACAAGATACCAACTATCCTATGCGACCTTGAGAAGATATATCCTCCAGCCTTCTTTGATGTGATGGTGCATTTGGCTGTTCATCTACCTGATGAGGCACTACTTAGAGGTCCAGTACAGTATGGCTGGATGTACCCTATTGAAAGGCGGCTAGGCACTTTCAAGGGCTATGTTAGGACCAGAGCTAGACCCGAGGGTTCCATTGCAGAGGCCTACATTTCTACAGAAGCGTTGACATTCTGCTCAAAATACATTGAAACAGCTGATCAACTTAGCAAAGAGGTGGGTGAAGACAATCCCGGGCTCAATGTTTTCGATTATTCTGTTCGAGTTACAGGGAAGAGTCGACAAGAGGACAAACCTAAAGATTTGGACAAAATGGTTTGGTATGTGTTGAATAACTGTCCTGAGATACTACCTTATATCAAGTAAGTGCAGTACTGCAGCTTATACATCATAATCTACTAAACTTGCAGCACATTCTTATATATTTAGATGTTTGACGCGATCACTATGTTGTGCAGCATCTACAAAGAGGAGTTATTGCCGCAAAATCCAAGAAACATTGACAAACTGGTTATGGCAGGATTTGCGAAACGGTTCAAGAACCATGTAAGCTTTTGAAGTGCACTGTCAGTTTTTTAATATATTGAGTACACAAGATGATCAGCTTGTCTATTTTCTAACCATAGGTTAAGAAGATGCGGGAGGATGGGCAGGTAGTTGATGATGCCCTTTACTCACTAGCAATGGGTCTTGATACTCGGGTAAGACATTATGAATCTTGCGTTGTTGGAGATGTGCGCTACAACACCCTTGCACGAGACAAAGGCAGGAAGACACAAAACAGTGCCATCATGAGCACGGATACGTATGACAAAGAGACAACTAAAATGTATGCTAACATAACAGACATTATTCAGTTGTAGTATATCTCCAGTTTCGAGGATCATTGGTGTGTGGTTCTGTTGTGCTGTCGTTGGTATAACCTGTTTTCCAAGATCGCAAAACCCAGAGCTGATGATTATTTCAAACCATCAATGTCAAGGCGGCGTACCAGACCAACGAGCCTTTTATTTTGGCAAATCAAGCAACACAAATATTTTTCTTGGAAGACACATTTGCACGTAGCGATGACTAGAGAGTATTGCAAAGGTTTGAGCAGAGGAATTTGTTTAATGAAGTTGCACAACAAGATGATGCTTACACTGCTCCTGATGTACAAGATAACACAGATGTTCCTAATATCTTTGAGAACCATCACATCAATGACACCGGAAAAAAGATTGCATGTCGTGCTGTGGACATACAAGAGTTGATCAAGAAGAAGCCAACATTCGAGGATGTTGAGGACGAAGAAGAAGATGACACCGTGGGGAATTACGATTCAGACTGATACACATGGCGAAGATGTTGACGCTGCTGTTGTGGATGATGATTACATTGCTTTTGTCGTATTTGCCTGTCAGAAGACGTTTTTTATCTACTATGTGAAATTGTGTTTGCTATGACAACTGAAACCTGATGAACATGTTGTTTAGTATTTTGCTGTGAGAACATCACTTGTTATGTATGCTGATTTGTGTTTGGTGATTGTATGAAAACTAAAACATGATGACATTGTTGTTTAGTTGTACTCATATTTGGCTGTGAAACTTGAATTTGATGACATAGTTTGTTGTTGGACTGAAATTTGCTCGACGCCTTCGAATGAGAACAAAGCTGACCCGACAGGGCCTCTGCTATTTATTTATTTATATGAGCAAAAGGGGATACTCCCTGATTTCCGTTAATAGAAATCATTAGATGTTCACAACACTATGCCCAGCCTGCTACACAGGTTTCATTCATTACTAGTTTCAGCAAAGTGCTCATGTCATAGCCACTGAATACATCACGAGTGCTACATACACTGCAAATAAAGAGACAATCATCCTACAGAGCACATCGATTTTTCCCATTATCTTCACAAGCTCTTTAATCTCCTCATTGCTGTCAAGGCCGTTCAGCAGCTGTTGCTTGGCCATGATCAGAGGAACTACATCTTTAACCTTCTGCTCTGCATCTTCCTCTTCTGTCGTTCCCTCAGTTACTTGTCCAACACCCAACCTACTTGTATTGGGATTCCTCAGCTAACCAAATAATCAGCGTAGTTGCATTCCCCCACATCAACAACTTCCCAGAAATACAAATCACACGAATCTTTCCTTTTCTGCATGAATCAAATTGGTAGATCATCAACCAAACTATTAAAAAAATTAGCAACTGAAAGTAGCAGAACAACACTTAAACATATTATTACCCCATGATTCGGGCATTTGTAGAAGACTCAGCCTGGGTTGCAGATTATGGTTGAGATGCGACGGATGACTCTGCATGATTTGCAGCAGTGGCACCACACCAACGGCAGCGGGTTGCGATGAGCAATCGGCTGCGGTGCACGTGCCAGCGAGGGTGTGATGAGACCCACAGGCGATGGTACGGGTTGCGACTTGGCGCATATCTGGTTGTTGCCTGCTGAAGAGCAGGTGGGCGAGCAGCCAGCGGACATGGTTGCTGCGGCCAGAGCTTCTGATGCTAGGCAGAGTAAGTAGATAAGAGGAGAAGCGAACGTTGGATATGTCAATTTCATTACTTGCAGAGTAGCATAGCACCATATATAGTCATAGTCTAGGTTTGGATTCGAACCAGCTACAGGAGCACGTCTTTCTTTTTTCTAAAACTCAGCAACGTCTCTTTACTGGTACACTAGCTTGTTCTGTACGCCTTCCCAAGTCTTTGATTTTCTTTCCCTTTTTTGCGAGGAAGGAAGGAGGACAAAATTGAGAGTTCCTGGGACTCGAACCCAAGACCTCTTGGTTGAAAACCAAGGGTGCTAGCCACTTATGTGGCAAACGTTCCCTGTGAGGAGGACGGCAGACGAACGCATTTTCCTCGCAGTTTTCTTCCTATATATAAAAAAGTATGCTACTTGGTGTCCGCTTAGTCAACAAACAATTGTGCCAACCTTGACCGTTGGATTGACATTCAACGTCTGTCGTGTTTCTTCAGTCTCTTCTTCCTCGAGCCGCCAACGCCAAACCAGCGCCGGCGGGACTGCCTGCTCCCGCCTCCGACGGCTGGCTGTGATCTGCCCCGGCTCCTGTTCGTTCCCGTCCGAGGCCTCACCATCGTCCTCCGCCTTGGTTCGCTCGCTGTGGCGCCGCCCTCCGGTGTTGTCAACATGGTCAACAACCGAGAGAAATAAGGAGATGACTGTACATGGTAAGTGAGGGAGTCCTGGATTAGGGGGTGTCCGGACAGCCGGACTATATCCTTGGGCCGGACTCCTGGACTATGAAGATACAAGATTGAAGACTTCGTCCCGTGTCCGGAAGGGACTTTCCTTGGCGTGGAAGGCAAGCTTGGTGATACGGATATTCAGATCTCCTACCATTGTAACCGACTTTGTGTAACCCTAACCCTCTCCGGTGTCTATATAAACTGGAGGGTTTTAGTCCGTAGGACAACATACACATCAACAATCATACCATAGGCTAGCTTCTAGGGTTTAGCCTCTCTGATCTCGTGGTAGATCTACTCTTGTACTACCCATATCATCAATATTAATCAAGCAGGACGTAGGGTTTTACCTCCATCGAGAGGGCCCGAACCTGGGTAAAACTTCGTGTCCCTTGCCTCCTGTTACCATCCAGCCTAGACGGACAATTCGGGACCCCCTACCCGAGATCCGCCGGTTTTGACACCTACAGTGAGGATGACAGTAGGGACCCAGCAGCGCGCGCAGTAATTTTGCTTTTTCCGGACGGAGAAGGGTATCAACTGGGTTGTGCGGGACCCGTGGCCCGTCTAGCCCAGGCTTTTATTTCATATGTTTAGCACATGACCAGCCCAGTTTGTTTTTTCCTTTCTGAAAATTGCTAGCCAGCTATTTTGTTTTTTGCAGAATAACCAATGTAGGCCTACTTGGTTTTCTATGCCCTGCTGGGTCGGAAATCTTTCAAGACGAGGAGGGATGCATTTTGCCCAGAAAATGGGCTATAAGTAATAATAAATGGGCTATAAAATGAAAAAATACAGCAAACAGACAATTAGTTCCAAAATACTGTTTTCTTTCGGATTTTGATATTTTAAATTTCATGGTTTTTGTGCGGGTAAAATTTCATTGAATTTAAATTAAGGTATATTTAGATTTAAAATTAATTTGAATCTGGCTAGAAATTTCGGGCTGTATGCTGTTTGGGACAGATTTGGAGGCTGACTTGTGGGTCTACTAGGTTGACGTGTAGTTTGGCTTTGTCAACTTAGTCCACAAACGATTCTAGCAGCAGTGACTGTTGGATGTTAATCCAACAGCTGTGTTGCTTCTTCAATATCTGATCTTCTTGCTCCAGCCGCCCAAACCAGCTCCGGTGGGACTGCCTACTCCCGCCTCCCGTGGCCGGCTGTGCTACCGCACAGGCCGCACCGCCCCACCTACTTCATTGCTGGCCAGGCCATTCCTCTACTCACCCACACCTCCTGTTATTTTCCGGCGATGGCAGTCGGACCAGCAAACCCTCGTACTCCCCACCACGCAGGCAACCATTGCCGAGTCTTCCCCGGCTCTGTGTGGTTCCCTTCCTAGGCCTCGCCATCGTCCACCGCCATGGTGCTCTCGGCGCGACCTGGTCAACTTGGTTAACGAATGACATCCATCGGCCGTGGACTGTACATGCAAAATAATGATTCCTCCACCTGACAGCTGGGACCCACCGGAAGGGCCTCTGTATTTCGTGAAAAAAACATTCCCCCCGCTGACATGTCGGACCCACCAGCTATATCTTCGCACACAAGGAAGTGCCTCCTTATTACGCACAAAAAAAATGAATACCCCCTACTAGCTAGGACCCACCATAGTGGGAGGATGACTTGTGGGCCAACAAAGTTGACGGGGACGGAGGGCTTTGTCAATTTAGTCAATATGAACGATTTTAGCTCCAGTGACCGTACGATGTCCATCCAACGACCGTAGTGCTTCTTCAACCCCTGGTCTTCTTGCTCCAGCCGCCCAAAGCAGCGCCGGTCGTGTCACATGCTCCTGCCTCCCGTGGTTGGCTGTGCTGCCGCGGAGGCCTCACCGCCCCTACTATTCCCACCGCTGGCCAGGCCCTGCGGCGACGGCAGCCTCACACCGCAGCCGAACCAGTGAACCCTCCTACTCCTCTCCGCGCGGGCTTCCACTGCCGCGTCTTCCCCGACTCCGCGTCGTCCCCTTCCTAGGCCTCGCTGTCGTCCACCGCCGTGGTGCTCTCCGCGCGGCATGGTCAACGTGGTCAAGGAACGACTTCCATCGGAAGAGTACTGTACATGGAGAGGCTGACAGCTGGGTCCACGGCCACAGCCCAGTTTTTTTGTGAATTGCCAAGTAAGTCGCTTTGTCAGGCCTGTCGGGCTGCAAATCTTTCAAGACGAGGCTTTCATTCGGCTGGCCGAGAAAATGGCCCATTAATAATGAGAAATGGGATGTACATTTTTAAAACACATTAAACCGGCAATTAGTTTCAAATATCTTTTTCTTCATATCAAGATTTTAAATTACATTAATTTTTATGCATGGAGAATTTGTTGGATTTGATATTGATATACATTTATTTTTAAAATCAATTTGAATGTGAGTCGAAATTTCGGGATTAAAAACAGTTCGGACCGCACCGAAACATGCAAAATTTCGTATAATTTTTTAACCATGGCCACAATTTGGGCTATAATGCTAACAAAAAGAATATGGGCTCCAAAAAAACCTTCAGAATTAGCAAATGGGCTGAAAATTATTAGAAATAATGGCAGATGGGTTGTATGCTGTTTTCCATAGATTTGAGGCTTTCCTAAAAAAAGGTTGACGCACAAGCAGTGACTGTTGGATGTCCATCCAACGGCCGTCGTGCTTCTTCAATCTCTGCTCTTCCTGCTCCAGCCGCTCAAACAAGCGCCGGCGGGACTGTCTGCTCCCTCCTCCCAGCGGCCGGCTGTGCTGCAGCGCAGGCCTCACCGCCCCATCGTACTCCCATCGCTGGCCTAGCCATCCCTCTACTCACCCACACATGCTGTTATTCTCCGGCGACGGTAGATGAACCAGTAAACCCTCGTACAGTCGTACTCCCCTCCGCGTGGGAAACAACTGCCGAGTCTTCCCTGCCTCCGTGTCGTTCCCTTCCTAGGCCTCACAGTCGTCCACCGCCCTGGTGCTCTCGGCGCGGCCTGGTCAACATGGTCAACGATCGACATGCATCTGAAGTGGACTGTACGTGGAGAGGACGACAGGTGGGTCCACGGCCGCACGCAAGGAAATACCTCCTTATTACGCGCAAAATAATGATTCCTCCACCTGACATCAGGGACCCACCGAAAGGGCCTCTGTATTTCGTGAAAAAAATGTTACCGCCACTGACAGCTCGGACCCACCAGCTATATCATCGCACGCAAGGAAGTGCCTCCTTATTACGCACAAAAAATATGAATACTCCCCCTGTTAGCTGGGACCCAGTATAGTGGCAGGCTGACTTGTGGGCCTACTAAGTTGTCGGGGATGGAGCGCTTTGTCAACTTAGTCAATATGCACGATTCTAGCTCTAGTGACTGTACGATGTCCATCCAACGGTCGTAGTGCTTCTTCAACCTCTGGTCTTCTTGCTCCAGCCGCCCAAACCAGTGTCGGTCGTGCCTCGTGCTCCTGCCTCCCGTGGTCGGCTGCGATGCGCCGGAGGCCTCACCGCCCCTACTACTCCCACCGCTGGCCAGGCCATCCCTCTACTCACCCACACCCCCTGTTACTCTACGGTGACGGCAGCCTCACACCGCAGTGAACCAGTTCCCTCGTACTCCTCTACGCGTGGGCATCCACTGCCGCATCTTCCCCGGCCCCGCGTCGTCCCCTTCCTAGGCCTTGCCGTCGTCCACCGCCCTGGTGCTCTCGGCGCGGCGTGGTCAACGTGGTCAAGGAACGGCTTCCATCGGACGTGGACTGTACGTGGAGACGCTGACAGCTGGGTCCACGGCCGCAGCAAGGAAGTGCATCCTTATTAAGTGCAAAATAATTATTCCTCCACCTGACAGCAGGGACCCACCGGATGGGCCACCGTATTTCACCCCCTGACTACTGGGACCCACCAGCTACATCTTCGCACACAAGGAAGTGCCTGACAGTCGGGACCCACCTGGTCGAATCGTACGTAGTGTTGTCATTCTGGTCGCGAACGTGTACGTACATATATACTAGTGGATGTAGAGGCGCGCACGTGTCGTAGTAGAGGCGGCCAGGGTGCAAGAAAGAAAATACGGCCACATATGTGTACTTATGGGCGGGGCCTCGAATGCCTACTCGTGCATATGTACGGCGAGGGCTCGTTGACATGGCTGGGTCGGAACGGAGAAACAACGTCGTCGTCGTGTTCATGGGGAGGCAACAGAATGCCTCATGTTCATGGGGAGGCAACAGAATGCATCGTGTTCATCGGGAGGCAACAGAACGCGTGGGAGCCAACCGACTGGGTCAGAACAGAATGCGTGGTCATGTTCATCGGGAGGGCTTGGACGGAACAGGCGATGGAAACGAGGCCTGGCGTACCGCACAATGGAGGAAATAGACCACCTACATTCGGAACGGGGTCCTGTTGATCGGGAGGGGTCTGGCGTACCGCAAAACGGAGGAAACGGACCTCCTATGGTCGAAACAGGGGTCCTGTTCATCGGGAGGGGTGTGGCGTACCGCAAAACAGACGAAACGGACCTCCTACGGTCGAAATGGGGGTCCTGTTCATCGGGAGGGGTGTGGCGTACCGCAAAACGGGACTCCATGGGATACTGTTCATCTCCACCATCGACCCCCTCCAGCCTCCATGAACTACTGTTCATCCACCGTCGACCTCCTCCAGCCTCCACCTGCGACTGTTCATCCACGGGCTCCTGTTCATCCAGCCTCCACCGCGCGCTACTCCACCGGCTACTGTTCAACCAGCCCTCTCCATGGGCTCCTGTTCAACCACCCCTCCATGAGCTACTGTTCATCCTGCCCTCCACCGTCAACTGTTCATCCTGCCCTCCATGGGGTGGTCCTGTTCATCCAGCCCTCCATGGGGTCCTGTTCATCCAGCCCCAACCGGCTCAATCGATCGGGGTCCTGTTCATCCAGAGGCAACACCCGGGGTCCTGTTCATCCACCCCCACCGAGAACTATTCATCCAACCCCCCCGCAACACTCACTGTTCATCCAGAGGCAGCATCGATCGGCTTCAGTTAGTAGCAGTAGCGAAAGAATCACTCAATCGGGTTCAGTTAACAGCCATCGATCGATCGCTCGGGTTCAGTAACGCGTAGCCTGCAGTGCAATCGCTCGGGTTCAGTTAGAGCCCAACGCCTCGCTCGGGTTCAGTTAGAGCCAACGCCTCGCACACACGCGCGTACATGTATGAGAGAAACATGCATTGCTCGGCCCCCGACCTCCCACCGTAACCGGGAACTCCCCGAAATTTTCCTCGCCCTCGCTTCTACCACGTTTTTCCGTCATGGACGACCCAAAGGATGTCATGCAGCTACGTCTCCGGCCCACCCAAGACGAAAAGCCCATTTTATGTCATGATTTTTTGTCATAGAAGTAGGAGCCCACCACATCTATGATGATACCGGGTTTTGTCACAATTATCGTCATAGAAGTGTCATATGTATGACAGAAAAAAAAATTCGTTCGGCCCAAAATGTCACGGATGTGTCTTTTTTTGTAGTGTAAACTCATTAAAAAACCTGTCCTTGGCAGAGGACTCTCAGCCAAACTATATCTGGCTCGAACTAGGGGCTGACGATGGAGAATTTTACTTCCCACCCGCCACCCACTTTATAGCCACGATCGAGGATTTGACCGATGAACTTGATTACGACTCCGAGGACATCGATGGTATGGATGACGATGCCGGAGAAGAGGAGGCCCAGAACCCGCGATTCACCGAACGCTAGACGACCACTTCCTCGTATGACGTATACATGGTGGATGCACCAAAGGAGCACATCGGCGACGATAAGGAAGACCCAGCTGAGGATAAACCTTCCGAAATACAGTCCAAGCGCCGGCGTCAGTGACGCCGCTCTAAGTTACGCCGCAGTAAAGACAGCAACACCGACACAGGAGAAGATGACACTCCGGAATGTGCCGAAGAGAACGAAAACCCTGTCGACAAAGCAAACAAACAAGATGAACGGGAAGATGAGCAGGCTAGCCCTGTTAAACAGGCCACGCACGAAGATTCGGAGGACGATAATTACCTTCTGCTCTCTGAAGACGAGGTGAGCCTCAGCACCGAAGATTTCATTGTGCCCGAGGAACCTCTTGAGAAGGAGCGCTTCAAGCGCCAGCTAATAGCCACAGCAAGAAGCCTGAAAAAGGAGCAGCAGCAGCTTCAAGCTGACCAAGATCTGCTCAACGATAAGTGGACTGATGTCCTAGCAACTGAAGAATACGGCCTCAAGCGCCCAACCAAAAGCTACCCAAAGCGCAAATTGCTACCTCAGTTCGACGAGGAGGCGCCGGAGTACATACCACCATCGCACAATATGACCGACCGACCACCATGTGGTCGGGACAAAACAACAACTCATGCCGAACACCAGCCCGCCCCGCCTCATCACCCAGGCAGAGGTAAATTAGCCCACGGCCATACATATGACCTCCGGCAGAACCTGAACAATAAAGCAGGACATACAAGATCAATCTACGGATCGCGAGGACGCGCCTCGACGCGTGACCATGGCCAGCTATTCAGACGTGACAAGCCCAGTCATGCGGGGGCCGAACACTGCAGACGGACTCTATTAGAGCTGCGTCACGATACGGCCCGATATAGAGGCCCCGCACACCCTCATTGCTTCACCGATGAGATCCTAGATCACGAATTCCCCGAAGGATTCAAGCCCGTGAACATAGAATCATACCATGGAACCACAGACCCCGCGGTGTGGATCGAAGACTTCATTCTCCACATCCATATGGCCCGCGGAGATGACCTCCACGCCATAAAATACCTCCCTCTAAAACTCCAAGGGCCAGCTTGGCATTGGCTAAACAATCTGCCTAAAAATTCCATTGGCAGCTGGGAGGACTTGGAAGAGGCTTTCCTCAATAATTTCCAAGGTACATATGTCCGACCTCCGGACGCTGATGACTTAAGCCATATAGTTCAACAGCCTGGAGAGTCTGCCAGGAAATTCTGGACAAGGTTCTTAACTAAAAAGAACCAAATTGTTGACTGTCCGTACGCCGAAGCTCTAGCAGCTTTTAAGCACATCATCCGCGACGAATGGCTCGCTTGCCACCTTGGCCAAGAAAAACCAAAATCCATGGCAGCCCTCATGGCACTCATGACCCGCTTTTGTGTGGGCGAGGGCAGTTGGTTGGCCCGTAGCAAAAACAATGCAAGCGACGCCGACACTCCTGAAGTTAAAAGCAACAAAGACAAGTCTCGATGCAATAGATACAGGCGCCGAAACAACAGTGACAACACTGAGGATACGGCGGTCAACGCCGGATTCAGTGGCTCTAAGTCCGATCAACGGAAGAAGCCGTTCCAAAAGAACAATTTGGCCCATCTAGCTTGGACCGCATACTTGATCGTCCATGCCAGATTCACGGTACCCCCGACAAGCCTCCTAATCATACAAATAGAGAGTGTTGGGTTTTCAAACAGGCCAACAAATTAAATGCCAAGAACAGGGAAAAGGGATCGCAAAGCGTAGACGACGATGAAGAGCCACGACAACCGAACACAGGGGGACAGAAGAAGTTTCCCCCTCAGGTCAAAATGGTGAACATGATATATGCTACCCACATCCCCAAGAGGGAGCGCAAGCGTGCGCTCAGGGATGTCTACGTGATAGAGCCAGTCGCCCCAAAATTCAACCCATGGTTGTCATGCCCAATCACTTTTGATCGCCGGGATCACCCGACCAGTATCCGTCACAGAGGCTCAGCCGCACGGGTCCTAGACCCAATAATTGATGGGTTCCACCTGACTCGTGTCCTTATGGACGACGGTAGCAGCCTCAATCCGCTCTATCAGGATACAGTGCGAAAAATGGGCATTAAGCCATCAAGGATCAAGCCTACTAAGACCACCTTTAAAGGAGTCATTCCAGGCGTAGAGGCCCGTTGTACGGGCTCAATCACGCTAGAGGTTGTCTTTGGATCTCCGAACAACTTCCGAAGTGAGGAGTTAGTCTTCGATATTGTCCCATTCCGCAGCGGCTATCATGCACTGCTCATACGAACTGCGTTTGCTCGATTCAATGCAGTACCACACTATGCTTATCTCAAGCTTAAGATGCCCGGCCCATGCGGCGTCATAACAATCAATGGCAGGACGGAACGCTCTCCGTACAGAAGAGCACACAGCTGCCCTAGCATCAGAAGTACAAAGCGGCCTTGTCAAGCAAAACCTTCGTTCGGCTGCCGAGCCCTCAGACACCCTTAAGAGGGTCCGAACTACTCTGCAGTAGGAGAGCTCGGCTCGTCAGGAGCTCGACTAGCAATCCGGACTCCGTCTCAGTCCCGATCAAGCGGTGGCATGCGTGCCGTGCATACATAACTACGCACTCAAAATTCCATGGGAATCAACGGAGGCATAGCTAGCTTGTGATCCACAACACGGCTCAACCGACATCGGATACACACATACTTTCACTTTTGCTTATTTTCTTTCAGGTTTTAATACTACAGGCCCAATCGGGTGGTCTGGTTATTGGTCCTCTTGAAGGATAAATACACCAAGATGGCGAGGAGCGCAGACATACGAGGATTTTTTAGGTGATTCCGTTAATGATAACTGTACCTGTTTTCCAGGACCCACATGCAGCTCTCCCCTGGTTTCGGCACGTTAAATAGCCTGTCGCTTATTGCACTACTTGTATCAATGCGCCTTGACGTACTAATTACATTACAATGAAAACAGTTTGTAGCTGGAGCTGTAGGACCCCAACTTTTTACCTTCAAATCTTTTTTGTTTTCTTTCTCTCTTTTCTTTTTTTAGTTTCCCTGTGGATAAACCCATCAGGTAGCACCCGTACACTTCGGTACGTTTTGATGTTTGCCAGGGGCTTTATAGCACCCCACATTATGGCAACAAAAGTCCGAACACTTCATATAAGTATAGTTCGGCACCCCGAATTTAGCATTATATGCATTGGCTCCGAATCATGTATTTGGTCAATAGTTGGGTTGCCCGGCTCCTGTGCTTGCTACCCTATGTTCCGCTACATCGGCTAGGGTAGTAAAGGGAGAACTACTGCAATTGTGCCCTGGTCTAAACCGGATGAGCACCTCAGTAGAGAAAGCCGAAAACTGACTGTCATGATGCGGCGAGAGCCGGTCAGCTATTCGGAGGTCTCAAATCGTTGGAGGTTTTTCTGCATTTCGCGAAGGATCATACTTCCCGATCAGACGCTGACAGCACTCTGGTTCATATACCAGGGGTTGCGCCTATGTTTTATTATAAAACTCCTATGGCTAAGTGAGGGCGTTCAAGCCGTATAGTCTGGTTGCCTGGTTCGTTGCGCTAAACAACTCCTTCAAGGACCATATAATTGGATCAAGATTGTTTAGATACCATCCCGAACACCTCCATACTACCTACATGAGGGCAGAAGCCGATGACTGGCCAACCCTCAGATTTCATACAACACGGCCGCACAGGAGGACACAATCAAAACATAAAATACATTACATAGCGGATTTGTTGTCATCATACAAGACAAAATACGAGTGTATTCACTCGAAAATAATGTCCTTCCCGCACTGTGTGGCTACAATACGGGACCCCTCTAGGACATCCGCAAAATAGCGCTCGGGTGTATGGTGCTCCTTGCCCTTCGGTGGCCTCTTGGTCAGCTCGACGGCGTCCATCTTCGCCCACCACATCTTACAACGAGCAAAAGCCATCCGGTCACCTTCAATATAGGCCGACCATTTTACGACCTCAAGTCACGAGCAGGCACTAACAAGTCACTTCACAAGCCCGAAGTAGTTGCTGGGTACCGGTGTGGCAGGCCATAGACGGACTATCAGGTCCCTCATGGCCAGCTCGGCCGCCTTGTGCAGCTCGACCAACTGTTTCAGCTGGTCGCTGAAGGATAACGGATGTTCTGGTCCAAGATATTGAGACCAGAATAGCTTCTCCGTCGAACTCCCTTCCTCGGCTAAAATAGAATTCAGCAGCATCGGATACACTACGCGGCAAATCCTTAAACGCCCCTGTAGAGCACCAAATTCGGGTAAGTAAAAGGAGTGTTTCCTTCACAGACTTGCTTTGCATAATTAAAGCCTTACCCACCGCAATATTCTTAGCCGCCTGGAGTTCCTGAAGGCCGCTCTGGGCCTCCGCTCGAGCCTCTTGTGCACTTTGGCGGGCCTCCGCAAGTTCGGACGCCTGCGTCTTAGAATCACACTCCAGGGACTCATACTTCCGGACGGCATCTTGAAGCTCTTGCTGAACCTCGCTGACCCGGGCCTCGTGCTTTTCGCATACAGCGTGTTCCTTGGCCGCTTTGTCCTCGGCCTCGGCTAATGCCTTCTTGAGGGCCGCCACCTCGGTCGTAGCCCCTAGCATAGTCCATGACACTTTAGTTAGCACGAAGTGTTCATCCTTCCTAACATACACGCACAGGTTACTGCATACCTTGGCTGTCCTCCAGCTGCTTCTTCACAAGGCTGAGCTCTTCCACGGCCCGCTCCAGGCTCCGCTTCAGTTCAGATACCTCTGCAGTATGAGCGGCAACAGCCAGCAGTGATGCCTGCTTATTTACATAGACATCATATGTTAGACTCCTGCAAAAATTGTTTTGATCCTTTGACCGGCTTTTCTTTCCGAACACCGAACAGAGCATCAGGGGCTACTGACTACGCTGTGATATTCTTTCTACAGTTATTATTACCTCAACGCCTATTAAAAGGCTAGTGCAGGCTTCGGTCAGCCCGCTTTTGGCAAACTGAACCTTTTTGATCACCGTACCCATAAGGACACGATGTTCATCTACAATGGAAGCACCTCGCAGTGCTTCTAGCAGATCATCCAACACCTCTGGTCGGACAGAGGTCACCAGCGGAACAGGCACACGCCCTCCTTTCGGGGAAGGCCGTTCGCCGGACTCCGGAGCCGTGCAGGTCTCCGGAGTGATATCCGGCTGAGGGCCGAATGGAACTCGGCCCCCACCATCAGTCCCCATGGGGGCTTCTTCCCCCATGTGTCCGACGGCCGTGGAGTCATCCTTGGACACCGCCCTGACGATCTATGGAGCCTCCCCTTGGTCGGGAAAGGCCCTTTGGGACACCACCTCGTCATCGCCTTTGGGCGAGGTAGAGTGAGCAGGTGGCGGCGACATGCTAGCCATCTCCTTGGAGTCTAGCGAGCCCTCTGTCAAGGATTGCGGAGAACTATCGTGGGCTGGACTACAATAGCATATATTAAATATATTAATATAGCAAAGGGGAAGGGCCATTCATTTGGACGAGCATAAGGTCTTTGGTACTTACGAAGCGGCCCGAGGCTTGGTCCGGGGCATTCGTTCCGGACTACTATCGACATCCCACGCGGAGTTATCCACGAGGGAGCCCTTCCCCCTCTTGGGTGCCTTCGCCTCCAGATTCGTGGAGGCCACCCTTTTCTTCCTTCCCCCCTCAGGGGGGAGTTGTCTTCTTCCTCCTCCTCGTCGTCGTCTTCGGCGATCGAAGGGTCAGTCTCATCTTCGGACGACAGGTCCGAAGTATCCTTTCGACGAAGGCCACTCCTGGTCCCCTTGGCCGCCTTCTTGGTCTTCTTCTCTGGTACCTCATAAGGCGCTGGGAACAACATCTTCGTCAGGAGTGGGGTTTCTTTGTCTTCGCGTAGCGGGGCTGGGTAGTTAATCCGCCTCGCTATGTCGGTCCAGGCCTAAGGAAAAAATTGATACGAGAGCTTAGACTTCTTCCTCACAATATGCTAGTAAAGATTATGCCTTGAGAGCATGAAAGAACTTACCGAATTGGCTTGGAGCTTTGAGATAAGCCCACGATCCTCGGTTGTAGGCGGTGGCGTCTCGCCGGCCTTGAAAATCACTTTCCAGATATCCTCGTGCATTGTGCCGAAGAGCTCTAGCAGCGCTGGTGCTTGGCCGGATCGAATTTCCACAAATGGCAAGTCCGGCGTTGGCACGGGAGGATCCGGCGGATGAGCATAACCTAGATCACATTGACAAGTTTGATCTTGTTGGATATCATATTCTGGACACACGGCTGGAGCCCTGTCAGCTCGCCCGAAGAACCCCAGGTTAGGCCCTTCTCTTGCCAGGAGGTGAGCCGCATCGGAGCTCCGGATCGGAATTCGGGGGCCGCCGTCCAGTTGGTGTCGCGCGGCTCGGTGATGTAGAACCACCCTGATTGCCACCCCTTCACTGTTTCCATGAAGGAACCTTCAAGCCAGGTGACGTTGGGCATCCTACCCAACATAGCTCCTCCGCACTCTGCCTGTTGACCGCTCACCACCTTCGGCTTCACATTGAAGGTCTTCAGCCATAGGCCGAAATGAGGTGGGATGTGGAGAAAGGCCTCGCACACGACTATAAATGCCGAGATGTTGAGGATAAAGTTGGGGGCTAGATCATGGAAATCTAGCCCATAATAAAACATCAGCCCGCAGACAAAATGCGTGAGGAACACCACTCTCTCATGAGGCTCGGGGGTGGGGATGATCTGTCCCTTGGCCGGAAGTCGGTAAACGATCTCCTTGGCCAGGTATCCGGCCTCTCGGAGCTCCTCTATATCTTTCCTCTTAACGGAGGAGGCCATCCACTTGCCGTCGGCTCCGGATCTGGACATGGTTGGGTGTTTGTTGGAATGGGAACAAATGAGGACGGGGGCGTTGGAGCTCAAGAACGGAGAGGCAGGAAGGAAGCGTGGGAGAAGAAAGGGGAATCTTATCTCCTTATAAGGGCGGTGAATATCGAACACCCCCCGCTCGACTTAAAATTCGCCTGCTCCCAAAGGCTGTGTAAACGGCACGGTTGGGTTACCCACACTCGTATTGATGAGAATCCCGTAATAAGGGGACACGATCTCTGCTTTGACAATACGTGCCAATGACAACCGCGCCTCGAAACATGGGGTGGAAAACGGTTCGAAATTATGACCGGACAGGCGTGACATCACATTACTAAAGTTGTCAGCAGATTGGACTCATGTGTCATTATATTCTCTCTGCGGTTGTGTGCGGTGTGTGTTACATGTCCGGACACGATCAATTCGTCTAGAGACTATTCGGGAGTTCGGAAGGAGGAACCCGCCTTGCAATGCTGAGGACAACACTACACGTCGGATACCTTGTCATTGAAGCTAGGTTCAGGGGCTACTGAGGGAGTCCTGGACTAAGGGGTCCTCAGGCGTCCGACCTGTTATTTATGGGCCGAACTGATGGGCCGTGATGATATGAAGACCGAAGACTGTACTCGTGTCCGGATGGGACTCTCCTTGGCGTGGAGGGCAGGCATGGCGAACAACTATGAAGATTCCATCTTATGTAACCGACCCTATGTAACCCTAGATTCCCCCGGTGTCTATATAAACCGGAGGACTTAGTTTGGATAGGAGATACTCAATACCGTAGTCATACATGCTAGACTTCTAGGGTTTAGCCATTACGATCTCGTGGTAGATCAACTCTTGTAATACTCATATTCATCAAGATCAATCAAGCATGAAGTAGGGTATTACCTCCATAGAGAGGGCCCGAACCTGGGTAAACATCGTGTCGCCTGCCTCCTGTTACCATCAACCTTAGATGCACAGTTCGGGACCCCCTACCCGAGATCCGCCGGTTTTGACACCGACACCCCCCTCCACCCATTTCGGATCATAATCAAGAGGAAGATAACTGTTGTGAGGGGGATTCAGAAGCAGAAGACCACTCCTATTTACCCCATGAGGTCTTCGCTCTAACTTGGCATGCTGATGTTGGTAAAATCATGCATATGGTGCCTTGCATTGCTTACTGTATACATCAAAGATGTCATCTTCCTAGTTTAGACATGCTTTGTGTTAATGCCATCTGTTTAGTTTCTTTATCGTATATGTGAATCATGCAATGCCATCTTGTTTAGCCAGGCATCATATATGTGAATTTTGCAATGCCACCCTGGTTAGCCAGTCATCTTATATGTGAATTATACCATGACATCATTTTTTATTATGTGTTAAATTTGTCAACAATTTTAGTACATTTAATTACTCTTCCTGTGATCAGCCATTTGGCACGGTCCTGGAAAAATCTGGAGTGGAAACAAGGTCTTCAGAGCAGACAATGCTATTTGGCGAAGCGCATGTCTTGCTGGTTACAGATAGCTCCTTAGAGGAGGATTTAGAGATAGATGACCAGTCCTATTCCCCCCCAAGGTGCATGCTCTAACTTGGCAGGGTTATGTTGCTCATATCGTGTGTATGGTATCTTGCATTGCTATCTCATTTGCTTAGTTTAGACATGCTTTGTGTGAATGCCACCTATTTAGTGTCTAATTACCATATATGTGAATTATGCAATGCCATCTTGTTGCAAGACATTATACATGTGAATTATGCAATGCTATCTTTTTGCAAGGCATTATATATGTGAATTATGCAATGCCATGCTGTTTAGCCAAGCATCATATATGTGAATTATATCATGCTGTCCTTTTTTTGTATTTCTCATTGCTTTTGTCGACAATGTTTGTATATTCAACTGCTCTTCCTGTGCATCAGCCATTTGAATTGGTGATGGAGAAATCTGGAGTGAAAACAAGGTCTTCAGAGCAGACAATGCTACCTGGTGAAGCAGATATCTTGCTGGTTATAGATAGCTCTTCAGAGGAGGATTCAGAGGCAGATGACGAGTCCTATTATCCCCCTGAGGTGTATGCTCAAACTTGGCAGGGTTATATTACTCATATCATGCATATGTTGTATTGCAATGCTTAGTTTTTACATCACATACATGATATTGAATGCCATCTCCTTAGTTGACACATCATATATGCGATTGCCCTCTGCTCACTTCCTTAGTATATAAATCATATATTTGAATTATATCATGCCATGATGTTTACATAGACAACATGTATCTGAATTATGGCATGCCAACCCATTTTCTAAAGACATAATATAGTTATATCATCTCATCCTGTTCACACTTCACATAGTCATCATATTTTGAATTATGTCATTCTATCCATGAATTATATCATGCCATCATGTTTCCATCGACGACATGTTTGTGATTTATGGCATGCCAACCACTTTAATAGACACATCGTATAGTTATATCATGTCATCCTGTTTACATAGTCATCATATTTTGAAGTATGTCATTCTAGCATGTTTAGTTAGCCATCATACATGTGAAATTGTGTCATGCTATCCTGTTTAATTAGCCATCATATATGTGAAATTATGTCTTGCTATTCTGTTTGGTTAGACAAAATAAATGTGAATTATTTCATGCCCTGTTTTCTTCCCTACTATCCATTGCACCTGTCTATCTTACAATGTCTATACATTCAATTACTTTTCTTGTTTATCAGCCATTTGAATTGGAGGGGGTGATGGCAGTATCTGTGGGAGTAAAAACACGGTCTTTAGAAAAGATCGTGGTACCCGTCGATGGAGATAGAACCACGGTTGTACTTGCCCAAGAACCAGCCCCACCACACATAACCCAGACTCACGCAGATTGTACCCCTACCCAGTTGGACAGAGAACCAGCTACACCCCTTCTAACCCCAACCCCAGCAGATAGTAACCTAGTTCTTGTTGACACAACACCATCTCCACCACAGAGCACCCAAACACGAGCAGTTAGTAAGGCAACTGCAGTGCCCAAAGCACGAGGACCACCACTCTGAACCCCAGGTCAACGCTTAAAGCAGAAGAAGAATTGTTCTTAGGTCAGGTTCCGTAGCTATGGTTCATACTACTTTGCTCTTGCATCACTGTATTTAATCATACCAACTAATTTCAAATTTGAAAGGTGTAATTGAAACGCCAATGGCGCAACAGGTATGTTTTAAACTTGTTTCTTTAACGTGTTTGCTGTTGTAACTTGCTCTATGTTGATTCCATTTTCAATTGAATAAACAATTATATTCTCATGCCATGCACCTTACAAGTGTTGTTATTGTTGTGTAGTTTCCCACAGTTATATTCTGTCTAAGATGCTTTGTCTTAAATAGATATGATTCAAACAGTATCTATCTTGATTTGGCAACATAAACTAGAATGCTATAGACCATATAGTGACCATACTACATAGATATATGTTTTTTTCATGCTGTTATCCTGTCCACCTTACTACTCAACTGGTTTACCAAAGTGAGTTTCATATACTACATTGTAAACCTGTGATGTGTTTGTTTGTTTCTCTTTCAGAATGCGGATAAAATATTGGAGAAGAGTACCCCGTTATGCAATGGTACAGGAAGTAATGCAGATAACTTTCAAGATAGTGAGACATCCCTATTGGTCTCCAAGAAAGTTGATAAAAATTGTATTGAAGACACTGAGACAACCCCAAAGTCCTGTCTTGATGTAGTGTTCGAGTTACTGGCTACTACTGCTGGCACCAGCTCTTAGAACTCGCTGCCTGAATCAGTTCGACTTCTTGAGTCTCAACTTCAAGTTGAAAGACATTGATCATATGTTATGCGACAGGAAGCCAAAGGACTGAGGGAGTCCCTCCAGAATTCAGATGCATACTTTCTGGTGCAACAACAAGTGCTGGAGGATTTAAGTGCCAAACAAGAGAAAGTTAATAAGCTTGCTAAGCATCTTGCCAGCATTATGGGTACCCAGGATATTGTTACTTGAGCTCTTCTAAAGTGGTTTTAGTTCTGGACTTGTTTTGCTGCGGCGTTTATATGCTGCTTTGTTCCCTATATTTGCACTGGTGGCGAACTTTGATGCCCAATGGGTGTAATATGTGTAATAGCCGTGATAGCCTAGTGTAAGTTGCTTGCCTGTTTATTTCCTTATTGTCTTGTTTATTTGTTTTCTTGTAGTCAGTGCAGTTCTTTTTCCGCGGTTTGCTAGTGGACGCAATAACCTATTTTTTAAAACTAGGCCACATTAACCATGGGCTACATATTTACTGTAGTTAACATGGGCCTCCTACTGGCCGTAGAAACAATGGGCCTTCTACGGGGCGTAGAAACCATGGGCCCTATATGGGCTATTGACACAATGGGCCTTCTATGGACCGTATGACCGGTTGGCCAAACATGGGCCAATAACAGACCACATTATGGCCGTAAATGGGCTAGAGTTGAAATCGTCCGTTCATGGGCTGACCATAACGGGCAGTCGTTAATCGGTCGTATTTGATGACGCTATGAAAACGACCCAACTTATTAATGGGCCACAAACGGGCTGACTATAACCACGGGCTGAATTTGGCCCACAAGCAGAAAATGACAGTAACGGGCCAAAAGTAAAAGAATGCTGGAAATGAGCCCAAGAATAAATGGGCCCTGGAAAGGCCGAAACATAACATGGGCTGGAAACGGCCCAATGAAATAATGGGCCATTAATGGGTATAAAGTGATACACAGTTCATTACGGGCTAGTTTTACCACGGTCGTTAATGGGCGAGGGTTAGTAAGGGCCTCATATGGGCCGAAAGACATCATGGGCCATAGCTGGGCCAGAAGTTAAAACGGGCTGGAATTATATTGGACGGCCTAGATGACGCTACTGGGCCTAATTCGGATAGGCCGTAAACAGGCCATGGGTTAGCGGGCTGTAAATGGGCTATATGCGAACAGGTCATCAACAGGCTTGCCGTGGGCCGGCCCGCTACCTTTTGACCAAGTAAAACGGGCCGGCCTTTTCACAGGAATGGGCCTCTGTTGGGCCGTGCCACATGTCAATGTATTATAGGCGCTTTGGGTCCAATGAGTGGATGACATCTGTCCCAACGGCGAGCCGACACGTGCTCCCTCCAGCCAATGATGATTTTACACGTGGAAAATCCCCATTGGTCGGGGCTGTTAATGGGTTATCGGATCCAAAACCAGACCCGATAGCTTAACGGTGTTCCATTACGGTGGATGCCACGTGTCGGCCACCCTTGACGAAAGCACTTCTATGACGCGCGATTTATCGTCATGGAAGTGGACACTTCCGTGATGATAATTTTGGTAATTTCATGGAACACTTCTACGACAGCATAGGTATGACTATTTTGATTCTGTCATAAAATTGTCATGGATGTACATGCATGATAGAAAACGTGACCTACTATGACAAACACGTATCATCATGGAAGTGTATTTTTTTGCAGTACAGGGGGATCGAGGCCAACCCGGAGAAGGTCAAGATGATAGAAGACATGAGCCCGCCGCAAACTCTCAAGGAAATGCAGAAGCTCGCGGGTTGCGTGACCTCGCTGGGGTGCTTCATCTCCAAGCTGGGGGAGCGTGCCCCGCCATTCTTCAAGCTGATGAAGAAGAAGGGCCCGTTCGAGTGGACCCCAGAGGCCGACCTGGCGTTTCAAGACCTCAAGAGATACTTGACCAGCCCTCCGATGATGGTAGCGCCTCGTCCCCTCGACCCCCTGGTGCTCTACCTAGCCGCCATGCCCCACTCAGCTAGCGCAACGTTGGTGGCTGTCCGGGAGGAGCGCTAGGCCAAGAGCACGGCGTGTAATGCCGCACCTTCAGCCAAGACGGTGCGGCGCCGAGACGGCGTCGCTAAAGCCACGACGACGCCCGTAGATGACCAGGCCGCACAAGACGACATTTCTAGGCCTACGGAGGCCCCGATGGGTGACCAAGCTCCTGAGGTCCCCCCACCTCATGAGGCACCACAACCTCCGGAGGCCACAGGCTCCATCGACGCTCCCGCCCTCGTTGAGTACCCGGTATACTTCATCAGCACGGTGTTACGGGACGCAAGAGCATGATACCCCATGCCACAGAAGTTTTTGCTCGCGCTCCTGGTGGCCTCACGCAAGATGCGCCATTACTTCCAAGGCCACCCAATTAAGGTCGTCTCAGCCTACCCACTGGAGAGGGTGCTCCGGAGCCCCAACGCTGCGGGAAGAGTCGCTGAGTGGAACATCGAGCTGCAAGCGTTTCAGCTGGAGTTTGGCACAACCAGGGTCATCAAGGGAGCCGCCCTCGCCGACTTCATGGCAGAATGGACCGACGCTCTGGAGCCCGAAGCAGGCGAGAGCCGATCCCTCTCGCTAGGAAGTGAAGCACCAGAAGGCTCGACCATGTACTTCGACGATGCTTTCACACGCCAAGGTGCGAGGGCTGGCATCGTTCTCATCTCGCCCACCCAAGACAAACTATACTACGCCGTGCAGCTCTGCTTCCAATGGGGCGAGAAGGTCTCCAACAACATCGCGAAATACGAGGGGCTGATCGCCGGCCTCAAGGCTACAGCAACCTTGGGGGTGAAGCGCTTCACCATCAAGGGCGACTCCCAGCTCCTCGTCAACTTCTCCGACAAGGTGTACGAGTCAAGGGACGAGCACATGGAGGCGTATCTCGCGGAGGTGCGCAAGATGGAGAAGCAATTCTTGGGCCTGGAACTGCAACATGTGCCACGCGGCACAAACAAGGAAGCCAATGAGATCGCCAAGAGAGCGTCAAGGCGCCAGCCCCAAGAGCCTGGTGTCTTCGAAGAGCGACTTTTCAAGCCCTCGGCGGCCCCCTCGGCCACGGAGCCTGCACCACCTCAAGAGGAACTCACCCAGCCACCAGCCTCGGGAGCCCCCGCCTGTGGCCCGACCTCAGGAGCACGCCTGCTCCTCGCGCTCGAGCCTCAGGAGGGGTGCTAGACCGAGGAGTTTAGGGCATACCTGGTGCAAGGAACGCTGCCGGAGAAAGAGGAGTACGCAGAGCGCGTGGCCCGGCAGGCTACGACATATTGCACCCAGGATGGTGAGCTGTACAGAAAATGACCAAATCATGTTTCCTTGCGATGCATCTCCAGGAAGTAGGGGAGCGAGCTGCTAGCTGACATACACAGCGGTGACTGCGGGCATCACTCATCGTCGTGCACCCTGGTTGGCAAGGCATTCAGCAGCGGGAACTGGCCCACGACACTCAATGACGCAACCGAGCTGGTAAGGTCCTGCGAGGCCTGCCAGTTCCATGCCAAGCAAATCCACCAGCCGGCCTAGGGCCTCCAGACTATCCCACTCTCGTGGCCGTTCGTGGTCTGGGGGCTGGATATCCTGGGTCCGTTCCCTCGAGCGCCCGGGGGCTACCGCTACCTATACGTCGCCATCGACAAGTTCACCAAGTGGGCAGAGGTGGAAGCCGTCTGCACCATCCCAGCCGGGTCAACAGTTAAGTTCATCAAGGGCCTCGTGAGCCGGTTTGGGGTCCCTAACTACATCATCACCGACAACGGCTCGCAGTTCACTAGCAATCTCTTCAAGACATATTGTGCTAACCTTGGAACGCAGATATGCTACGCCTCAGTGGCACACCCGAGGAGCAATGGCCAAGCCGAGCACGCAAACGCAGAGGTCCTGAGAGGCATGCGATAAGGGCTGGCACGACGAGCTCCAGTCCGTGCTGTGGTCCATCCGCACCACCGCCACCAAGCCAACAGGTGAGACCGCATTCTTCCTCGTCTACGGAGCCGAAGTAATTCTACCTCACGAGGTCAAGCATCGCTCTGTGCGGGTCCTGGTGTTTGACGAGGCACGTTAGGACGCCATGCGGGGGATGGACCTCGTGCTAGGGGAGGAGCGCCGCCGTCAAGCCTCGCTCCGGGCGGCAAGATACCAGCAGGCGCTGCGACGGTACCACTGCCGCAGCGGCCGCTCTAGGACGCTCGAGGTGGGTGATCTCGTCCTGAGGTGGGTGCTCTCCAGGGAAGGGCTGCATAAGCTCTCACCCATGTGGGAGGGTCCGTTTAGGATTGCCCGCGTCTCCAGGCCTGGCTCCACGCGCCTGGAGACGCAGGACGGGATCCCCATCCAGAATGCCTGGAACATCCAGCACCTCCAGAAGTTCTACCCATGAAGCAAGGCCCAGTGCCTGTGAAGGTCTCTGCTCGTGACACTCTCACGTAATAATGAGTGGGGCTGTATGCACCCCGGAGTCTCCGGAGTGCCACCCTCGGGCCTCGGGGCTCCCTCCCATGTCCTAGTAGCAGCACTTAGCTCCATGCTGGTGAGAAGACTAGACTAGGTGCAGGACGCGGCTGTTCATTTGCTTTCTATAGTTGTCTTGCACCCCCCCTTTCAGTGGAATTTGAAGTTCTGGCATTTCTTGATGGCTTGGTTGAATCCCCTCTTCTTTCCGATTCTTTCCCCGGTCCTTTGTTTTGCGCCGGGGTGGGCGACAGTTGCCCAACGCTCTCCCTCGCATGCCTCGCGAGGGGGCTGGGTAGGTGTGCGTGCGTGCGCGCTCCCCTGGTCTTCGCGAGGTGCCCTCGATTGAGCTTGTGATCGGTGCACCCCCCTTTAAGTTCGTGCCCCACGGGTACCGCGACGTGGTGCGCTAGGCCATGATCAGCCCATGCCTGAGGCCTCGCGCAAGGAGGGATAAGGATTTCCTAACGAATTTTCCCAGATTCGCGATGTCGCCTGAGTTGGCAGCAGGGAAGCCCCGCCAGATGCCCGGAGGCACGCGCCCTCACAAGGTGGAAGCTACCCCGAATGTATCAAGCTAAGTTATTCCTCTATGCCTGCATAAAGCACAGATTCCACAACACAAGCCAGAAACAATAAACATAGCGCAAAGCGGCATAAGCACTACGGTTCATTACACACCCTCGCAAGGCCCCATACTTGTTTCTTGTAATACAGGAGGAAAGGAAAGGATAGGCAAAAGCGGCTCCTACGACGTGGCTGCTCACGAGGATCGGCCCCCAGCGCCCCTGGACTCTGCCAGAGCCCTCCTCGCGCTTCACTGGGGCGCGGCGACGGGGCGACCCGTCACCATCCTCGAAGCGAGCTCGACGATGTGGCGGCTGGTCGTAGCCACCGCCGCTGGAGGTTTCATCAGAGGAGGAGCTGCCATTGTCGGACGAGAAGCGGCCGTCGCCGAGGGCGAGTTCACCCTCATCATCGTCACGACCGTCGCTGTCTTCAGGGCACTTCGTCACCATTGTTGTCTTCAGGCCAGCACCCGGTGCGGCGACCGTCTTCCCCGAACGCCCTCAGAAGAGGGTCGCGACACCGTCGTACTTGAAGTGGAGGGTGCACCGCTTGCTCAGACCGCGCGCGCAGGAAAACGTCTGCCAGCCGCGGGCCAGGGCTACATTGCCCGCGACGGAGACCTCCACCGCGACCCACGAAGCCTTGCTGCAGCAGTCGTCGGCCTGCAGCCAAAGGCCGCCAGGAACCATGGCCGGCAGCTCGCCGGCAATGGAGCGCAGAAGCTGAAGCCAGGTGCCGGCCGGGTTCTCCGACCACACGACGAACTCCGGCAGCACCTCTGACGAGTGGAAGCATGGCCGGGGAGGCCGAGCGACCATAGCGCGCCTCCCTTCGTGGGCGGGACTGTCGCATCTCGGGCGGCTCCTGCTGCACAAAGAGACGTCGCGGCGGCCGCTAGGGACGGCGCCGGACCCCGAGGAAGTTCCTCCACGCCCACGAGGGACCACAACGGGGGTTGCGGCGTGCTTGCAGGGCGACCACGCCCCCTTTTAGGCGGTGGCAAGCTGGCCCCTCTTGGTGAGCCTTCTCCTTCTCTGCGGCCGAGAACCTCTTTGTCGGTGCCATGAGTGTCGTCGCAAGACGGCGAAGCAAGGAGGAAGAAGAAGAAGCGGATGAAGTGGATAAGGAGATGAGCGATGGGGGCTCCGCCCCTCTCCTCATTTATAGACAGAGGGAGGCCAACCGTCGACCTCCATGATCTAAGGTAATGATGGTTTTCTTCTGCATGCGGCAGGGTCTCGTCAAGTCGGGTAGTTGCCAAGGCAGTGTGGGGAAGTGGAGACGCCCACGTCCTGTCAATCGCGACGCGTCAATCAAGGCCGCAGGCGTTTAGGGCCCGCGGTGCTCCGCACTTGCCCTTTGTCTTCACCCCGAAGCCAAGTCCAAGCATGCCTTGGGCCCCGGGGGCTACTGTTGGCGTCCTGGGAACGGGGTACCCAGACCAAGGAGCGGAGATATCAAGGCGGGGGGTACCTCGTGAAGTTCGCGTGACGTGAGCCATGACGACTGAAGACAGGTGGGCGCCAGCGGGCGCAGAGTGCCAGTTTCCTCTTTGGTGCTAAAGAGGCAGGCGCAGGCGAGGAGTCCCGAGGCATCAGTCAAAGGTTTCCATATCGGTGCAACAAGACCAAGACCAGCAGGATGGCAGGACGGAGATTACCGTGGAGCCTAGAGCTGCATCACCACCAGAACCTTTGGCAGGCGAAGACCACCTTTTGTCAGGATAACTTGTACTAGTTGTCTCCCGTCAAAATTGGCCTTTGTGGGATCCCTTCCCGCCTAACATTTGGGAAGAGGACCGGGGCCTCTATAAATAGGGCTAGCCACCACCATAGCAAGGGATGGATCATTCAGACCATCGTCAAACACACCAGCTCATCGACCTCAAGAACACCTCTCCTCAGGAGGCTGTTCATCCATTGTACTGATTCATCCTTAGCCCAGGAGGCAATCCACCACACGACACTGGAGTAGGGTATTACACCACAACGGTGGCCCGAACCAGTATAAATCTTGTGTCTCTTGTTCCTTGGGTTCGGCGAGCTAGGCCTTGAGATCGTTGCGAGAGAAAGCTAGGAAGAGAGAGAGAGATCTCCGTGTGCACCCCAGAGTTCAAACCTCAAGGGTTTGCCGGAACCCCGAATCCGACAGCTTCCATGATAAGATCTACATCGTGTCCATGGGAATGAACACAAAGTTCAAGGTCGACTCCCACTTCTCCAATGCATGACCATTCATTCACTGCTTTCAGCGTGAAAACCTAACTGGTTAATTACAAGAGGAGTAAAACCCGTGAAAACTTTTAGGTTCACACAGATTAAGGAAGGAATAGGTTCAACCCATTGGGGTGTCTTAGAAACATATACCACAAGATTCGAGAGTAATTATCACCGGCTCAATCATCCAGTCGCTTCGGACATCCGCTGATTTGGCTCGGGTGTGGTGGTGCCGGTCGTCCGGTGGAGGCCGGACGTCCACTCGCTGGGAGGTGTGGCCAGTTGTCCGATCCTGGACAGACGTCCGCTCGCTGTAGCTTGCGTTGTCTGGGACTTGGGTAGGCTGGGGCTTCAGGTGTGGGATGTCCTGTCCCGACCGGTCGTCCGGTGGCTGGAGCTTCTTTGGCAGCTCTATTTCTTGTCCATCATCCTTGGTGTCCTCGCCATCTTGTCCGTTAGATGTAGCTGCTCCGTGGCCTCCCTCCAAGTACCTGATCACATATAGTGTTTCCGCTTGAGGTAGTAGCCATGTCTCATGTATAGAAAGTGGTAGTTCGGAGAGGAGCGAGTTCACCTTATCTTCGATAGCCTTTGCTCGGGCCTTGTCATTGGTCTAAGTGGTGTCGTAGGAGACATAGGTAGGTCCATGGGGATGACCTTGGGATGCTCCGCATCACTTGTGGTATATGTTTCTAAGATAACCCAATGGGTTGAACCTATGCCTTCCTTAATCTATGTGAACCCGAAAGTTTTCACAGGTCATACTCCTCTGTTAATTCACCAGGTAGGTTTTCACACTGAAATCATTTTTATTAGAGCAGTGAATGAATGGTCATGCAATGGAGAAGTGGGAGTCGACCTTGAACTTTGTGTTCATGCCCATGGACACGATGTAGACCTCATCATGGAAGCTTCTCTTAAATTAATTATTTCCTTGGTATAAGTTATCTTATATCTGGGATCTAGTCTTTTGCAATCGTGGTTCCGACCATATTGTTCTTCTTTGATCCATTTCTTAGAAAAGTTGAAGTACTTGTCTTCTACAGATCAATACACCTATCCAACTTCAATTCTGCTCTACCTTTGAGTATATCCACTGGTATCTCGAGAATATCACGGAACTACATAACTTCTTATGAGTTCTTCATCAATTATTATTATCATCGATTCCAATTCCCCCCGGGCTCTGAGTTATTAGTCACTCGATAACACCGATGCATGAATCGATTCCTCACTCCGATTCAATAACTCTAAGTAGTTTTTGTTACTTACGAGTTTAATAATCCTTCAAGTCATTCCTAGCCTGATCGTCTATATCATTATCGTGCTAATTTTCAACCGTGCTACCTGGTCCTTCTTCTCGGGGCACAAATTTTCGACATGAGCTAAGCTTACGTCGATCTTCCTCGTTTTATCATTTTGCCTTGAACAGCAAGCTTGATTTCGAGTTTGTGTCGTACCCATGGTTCCAATAACCTTACGCTTCATCATTCCTTTTACTTGATGCCATCGCTGATTGATTACATCTTCATGAAATCTCTCGACAAATGTGTCATGATCATCGTCAACATTTTGACTCCTTCTTGGATATCAATCGAATTCTTGATGAGAAATACCATCCTTGTCCCTCGATGATTTGTATTATCATCGACAACATTATTGCCTTCCCTCCGACACAAACTTGATCATGTTATGGAGCTCCTTGCTATCCAGCTTATGTTATGCTCTACCTTGGAGTATTACCATCTTTTATGTCAAGAATGTCGTGATAATTTCACCACCTCTTATGAATTATTGATGCAACTAATACTTCTCACCATCACCTTTCCTTCTTGGTCCCCATGTTGATTCTAACCGGATACCAACAAGTGAACGGTGCTGCTTGGATTCTGTACTTCTAGCAACCCTATTGCTTTGAAGTTAATGGTTGATAGTTCATTCTTAGATTGTTGGTTATTGAATCACCATTCTAACCTTCATCATGCTCCCTAAGCCCATATTTCGGGTGCACCTTTCAACCAATATTTAATTGTGGATGTTTTCCTTGAACATACATCATTATATCATTTGATCTAACAAATGTTATCTCCTTGTTCACATAATTGTGGAATTCCATCTTTCTGGAATTCTCGATGAATTGTCGCCGAGTCCATCAGCCACATCCTCATCTTCTCCTTGGTTAATGATGAACTCTTGTTTCAGAACTTGCTTCCATAATTCATTTCCCGAGAATCTTACAATGTCATCTCGTCAATTTGTGTTGCACCTTTTCTTCTCAGACATCGTGAGTCCGAGGTGTCCTGACACCACTCAGATCTACATCTCGGTTAGATATGATGGTTGGAAACATATTTCCAAGAATTATAGCATTGGTCGTTATGTAACCTGGTAAGGTGATGTCATGCCTAGCGCACCTGGCCGGTGGACCTATTATTCTAGTATCCTTTTTGGCAAGGTTAGCCATGTTGACACTAGATTTTGGCATGAATCCGGGTTCGTATGCAAAAGTTAGAGGCAACACTTCGCGGGCCGGCCCTGAGTGAGAATGTATTCGGCCGTTGCCGGCTGAATGAAACCTTGCCGGGGTAAAACCTTGCCGATGTGAGGGCTTGCCGGCGTGGAAAGCTTGCCGGCGGAGAAGCTTGCCGGTGTGAAACCTTGCCGGGGAGGAAAGCTTGCCGGGGGGGGGGGAAGCCTGCCGGGCGAAGACCTTGCCGGGGCTGAAAAGCTTGCCGGGAAAGAGCTTGCTGGGTGGAAACTGTCAAGGCCAATCCGACCAGAAGCTGAAGATGGGCTCAAATGATTATCTAGATGGACTCGGATGAAGAAGTGTTCAACATGAAAGTTATTCGTAACGTTGAAATGGTCAACTTTGCTTTGGGATTCATCATCATCCGACATAGTATACGACCTGCAGAGACGCTACAAGAGTCGGATGGTCCAGTCAACTACATGACCGAGTCCAACTCGAAATTAAAGATGACCCCGTGGAGTATTCAAGATGGTCTTATTTGGAAAAGTGATCAACATACGGATTGTTGGCCTCATCGAAGCGTACAAAATTGATATTTGAACCGTCTCCATCGGAAGTCATATGCAGATTCCACAACCTGCGTAAGGAGCAAGACAGAAGATTGGATCAGATTCGGGCTGAATCCAAGTGAGACTAGAACTAGGACTCTAGGTCGTGAATTGATGTAATTTTCTTGTAAGGAAAGCCTAGATGAATCCTTTGCTTGTACGGGAAGTCCAGCCGCCTCTTATATATGTTGGGGGTGACGGCCGATTGAACAACACACAATCGAACAAATCAATATACTACTTTTTCATCTACGTTTTATCTCTCCACTGTTTTTCTCTCTCGTTCTTCGCTGTTCTTCGTGTTTGAGAGCTGCGAATCCCAAGGCTCTAGGGGCGAGCGAATCAACCTAGGGCAGCCCATAGCCGCCGCAATCCTTGACGGGGTCCCTCCCGGGTGCGCGGGGTTTCGGGTCTGCAAAAGCGCCCGCTGACTGTCTTGTGTATCGCGCTGTCGGTCGGGTCTCCTTCGATGTGAGCTGCGGTGCATCACCCCCAGTGTCGAGGGTACACGTGACGTGTTCGTGTGTCAACACACAATCGATCAATTCATCTATCACTTTTACCTTTACCTTTATCTCTCTCCTTTGTTCTTCTTCTTCCTTGTTCTTCGTTTGCAGGGCGGCGAACCTCGAGGCCCTAGGGGCGGTCAGGCCGACCTAGGGCAGCCTATAACCGCTGCGCGCCCTGACGTGGTCCCCCCCGGGCGTGTGGGGTTTCTGGTCCTCAAAAGCACCCATCAGATTGCTTGCGTATCGCGCTTCCGGACGGGTCTCCTTCGACGTGAGCTGCGGTGCATCACCCTCGGCGTTGGAGGTACACGGTGACGTGTTCGTGTGCGAACACACTTTTTGGCGACTCCGCTGGGGACGAAGTTTCAAACGGTCTCTTGCCCGTTCTTGCTACGAAGGGATCGTCATCAAGTTGCTGAAATCTACAAAGGTAATATGAATACCGAATTCCCCTTTGTAGATGCAAATAATTCATATGTTGTTGCTGGATCACCTAATGAGCATAATGTATCGGCTAGCCCTAGTTTTATCAATCATGCATCTAATTATGCGCAAGGGACGATGCAAAACAATGTTAATGCTTCAAATTCTTATGATTTTAGCAACGTACAACATATGTATCCAAACTCTCATGCATCGGCAACCCCACAAATCCATATGCCGATGAAAAACATGATGGGTTTGGTTAATCAATTTGAAACACCTCATGTTAAAATTTCCAATAGCATACAAGAAAGTGTTTCACCTTTTTATTCATCGGCAACTGATTTGCAATATGTGAATCCAACCTTGCCAATGGATGGGAGAATTGGCCATTCTACTACTAGCTATTCGGCCAGTTACTCTCAACCATCATATGCTACACCTCATGTTAGTAATTTTTCAGCACTGTATGCAACTGTAGATGTTCATAATTCGGCCCCGCATCTTCATGGTCACAGTCGAATAAGTGAAAATTTTACAGGAACACATGTGCCGTCATCAAATACTGTAGCATATAATGCATACTCTACGCAATTCAAGAATTTCGGCAACACTCACGAATCATTGCCGAAAGAATCTGAAAGCGTTGTGGAGCAATCCCTTCCATAAGCGGTTGTGGATGCATTAAAAAAGAGCTTGGCACAAAACAAGAGGATTAGTGCTCTTTGCCTTGAACAATATGAAAAGGGGTTGTTTCCTGATTATGCTGCAATAAAAGCTAGAGTTTTACAAGAAGATGAATCTTTGCCAATTGATAAAATTGGCGAGCAAAAATATGGTTTTACAACAATGCATATGCCTTCACCTAATACTACATCATATTATACAGCCCCTACACAATTGCAAAGTTTCGGCAGCACCCATGTGTCATTGCCGAAAGAATCTAAAAGCATTGGGGGGCAATCGTATCCGAAGTGGGCTGAAATTGAGAAAAATATTAAAGCCAATTTCGCCGCTCGCCGCCAGAAACAAAAAGAAACAGAATTGGCTCAAGTGAAAGAAGCATTGCCAATTGGTAGAAGCAATGTAAAGAAAGATGATTCAGAACATGAAAGTGCTCCGGTTAAAAGAGCCGAATCAAGAAGTATATATTCTGAATCCATCAAATGCAAAGAGGCAAGCATTATTGAGAAAGGGTATGGCAAGCATAGCGAAGCGACCATACTTGATTTTTCTAAAGTTAATGGAACCTACTTCCTGCCCTATGAGTTTCGTGCCAGAGAAATTGATGAACTTCAAGGACAAGAACAAGTAGCCGAACAAAGTTCGACCAACAAAATTTTTCAATGTAATGATGCACGGAATCAAGAAAAAGATGATGAAGAGGCGTTGGGGAGCCATCCAAAGGCGGAGCAAGATATTGTTCAAGTCACACCACCATCGTGCTCTCCCAACATATTTGAAGAGGTATGTTTAGCAAGTAATTTACCTATTTTCAGATTTGGTCAGGACTTTATTGTTGATGCATCTATTAGAAAAATCCTCATAAGTAATTTTGAAAGACCAATGAAGAAGGGTAATTTACTTGCTAGCAATAAAGTTGTTATTGAGCATATCGGTCAACCCATTACGCCATTTATAAAGACCGAAAGTGACTTATTATTACAGCGAAAGCTTTCCCCATTGCTTTATGTAAAGTTCATATCTGTTTGGGTAGCTTTGCTTATTTCATACTTGGCTTGCACTTGGTATCAATTGAGACATGTATGTTCTAACTATTTTTGTTTTAGAAATTTAAAGACAAGGTTAAATTCTGTTGAGAAAACCGATGCTAGTATAATATCTTACCCAAAGACATCGGAAATAGAGTGCAAAACACAATGCATAGCCGAATGGTGTGGTGCAAAATCTGAACCATTCGTTTGCTTAATTCCAAAGCCGTTCTCACATCAAGATCGGCTAGAAAATAAAAGGTTTACCTTTAATTCAAACATGTGTGATAAAATCTTTGATTTGTTGTTGAGGAATAATTATATTAGAATTCTTGATCACCATGTTGAGCCATCTGTCCAGGGATGAATGTATTGTAAGTTGCATGATTTGTCCAAGCATAATTTTGAGGATTGTAACATGTTTCGTCAAATAGTTAAATCGGCCATTGATAAAGGACGATTGAAATTTGTTGAGACACCAAGAGATGACCAGTCTATTCCGATTGGTCCCGATGGTTGAAAGTTTTTGCATCGGCTGCTTCAATCCGATCCATTTGAAGAGAAGGTAAAAACTGCATGTGATGGGATCAAGCTTTCAAGTAAAGAAGTTGTCGAAGAGCATAATGAACATAATCTTGAGGGCAAGAATTCCATCGAAGCTGCAATGGAGATGCCAAGGACTGGGGGGCAGCAAGCAAATCCAATGATCGATGAAAGCAAACCAAAAGGAAACAAAGGCCGAAATAAGCACAAGTGTAAGAGATCAAAAATCACCTTCGCTGAACTATTGGATAAATATCAAAAGAAGAGTGAAGAGAAGAATGCTTATCGGCCCAATCATGCAAAGAAACCAAGATCACCCCTAAGGCGCAAATATGAGGATCGGTATTGGCAAAGTGAGAATTTTAATGCAACATATTCATATCCTTATTTTGGGCCACCAATGCCAATGTCGTGGATGCCTCCCTATGCTCATATAGATCCATATCCATCATGGGACAGGTATGATACAAGGGCACATTCTCCATCTTATTTTAGACCATCTAACCAATATTATGCAGCTCCGAGAAGATCAATATCTGAACAATCACATGTTAAAGACCGTTTCAATCATAAGGAATCGGTCCAGAGCTCAAGGATGAAGAAAGAGGTGGTCAAGCAAGTTTACCGTGTTAAAAGAGATGGTCGTAAGAGTGCAACTTCAGATTTGATCTCAAATAAAAAAGAGCCAATTAAAGTGTTAACATTGGCTACTAAAGGCAATGAGACAAAGCAACCAATTATTGAGAGTCAAAGTGCCAAATCTGAAGAAAAGAAGTTGAGAGTGCATAAGTCCAAAAAGGAACTGCCATTGGTCAAAACAGAATTACAGCCGAGATGCCCACTCGGCTTAACGTATTGGCAAAAGAAGGAATTAAAAAATCTTAGTGCACAAGAGCTGAGACAGAAGAACATGGCATGGGTTCCCAAGAGGATCATTCATAACGAAAATGATGTGCATGCTTCTATTGCAACAAGTACAATAAAAGTGAAGAAAGAGAAGAATGGAAGCAACAAACAATTAAGCCGAAGGTGTGGATCACAACATCAAAATCTTCGGTTAGCACATCATCCATTTTCTTCAACAATGCCATTGATGCCTTTGCCATGGAATTCATCCACATGTATGATCAGTTACCCTCCATGGACTTATTTTGATCCATGGATGCAACATAATTTTCTATATCATGACAGAGTATTACCAAATCACTATACATTTGGTTAGTTACATTTTTGTTGCTAATACAAAGGGGCCGAAATATCTTATTGCTATTTCATTTGTTTATTTCGGCTATACATACCTTGGTGGGTGAATACTACATGGACCTCATTGTAATGGTCGATATTTATCTATCGCCCTAAGAATATATTTAAGAATGGCCGGTGTGGTATTCTAACATCGTCCTTAGTTTGAGATAAGTGCTTGCAAAGGAATTTGTCAAATTGATGCCATTGAAGATATTATGCATAGACCAATTCACCAAAATTGCAAAGTGAACTTATGTTTTGATTGGGTGTGCTTTGGCTTATTAGTATTCAAAATTTATGTAAGGCCAAATCATGGTTGATTTTATTATTGAGCATCATATTGACATCATGCATAATATTGATTTCAGCTTGATCTATCTAGAACCATGGAGATTATATATTGATGGTTTAGTTTGTAGCAAGGGCCAAGGTGTTGGTATTGTTTACATATCTCCTCATGGTGCTGTTTTTGAAGCCTCATGCTTCTTAGAATATTTTTGCACAAATAATCAAGCCGAATATGAAGCATTGTTATTCGGTTTAGAGATGTTGCTTGCTATAGGTGTTACACATATTGAGGCTTATGGTGATTCGTTAGTAGTGGTGCAGCAAATATCCAAAGTCTTTCAGTGTTTGGATGAATCACTTAATGTTTATCTTAATAAATGTCTAGATATAATTTCTACTTTGGATTGTTTTAGCATTGCTCATATATCTAGACATGACAACTGGAAAGCGAATGAGTTGGCACAACAGGCATCCGGCTACCATGTTGATCATGGCGTGTTTCATATTTCTGAAAAGCCGATGTCTAGTCTTGCCGACGTAGGGGAGGCCGAACTGGAGCCCACCGTTTTGGCCATTAATGAAATATTCAATGCAGGAGAAAGTCAAGACTGGAGGAAACCCATTGTTGCTTATTTGTGTGATCCTAGTAGAAGGGTGGACAGGGCTGTTCGGCGGATGGCTTTCAAGTATACAATGAGAGATGATGATCTCTATCGCTGAACGGTTGATGATGTTCTTCTAAAGTGCTTGGACGAGGACCAAGAGAGAGTTGCTATGGGGGAGGTCCATGAAGGTATTTGTGGCACTCATCAATCGGCTCCCAAGATGAAATGGTTGCTACGACGTGCTGGATTTTATTGGTCGACTATGATTAATGATTGCTTCAGATATTACAAAGGGTGTGAAGCTTGTCAAAAATTTGGTGATATTCAGTTGGCTCCTGCTACTATGTTACATCCCATTATCAAGTCATGGCCTTTCAGATGATGGGGTTTAGACTTTATTGGACAAATTCATCCGTCTTCCTCAAAGGGGCATCGGTTCGTATTGGTGGCAACCGATTATTTCACTAAATGGTCTGAAGCAGTACCTCTCAAGAACATGACACATACGGAGGTGATTAAATTCATAACCGAGCACATTATTCATAGATTCGGCATTCCTCAAACATTGACTAAAGATCAAGGCTCCTCTTTCATGTCACACCAAGTTAGAGAATTTGCCGAATCTTATAACATAAAATTGCTCAATTCCTCTCCATATTATGCCCAAGCCAATGGACAAGATGAGTCTAGCAATAAAATTTTAATCAAGCTCATCAAGAGGATGATTGAGGATAATCCAAGGAGATGGCATGAGTTGTTGTCTGAAGCTTTGTGGGCACATAGGATCTCAAGACATGGTGCTACAAAGGTAACTCCATATGAGCTAGTATACGGTCAAGAGGCTGTTTTACCGGTGGAAGTGAATTTGAATGCTTTGAGAATAGCCAAACAAAATGATTTATCAGCAGTAGACTTTTATAACTTGATGATGGACAATATTGATGAGATTGCCAATAAACGTTTGGCTACTTTGAAGGCCATAGAGAGGGACAAGTTGAGGGTAGCAAGGGCTTACAATAAGAAGGTTAAGTTGAAGAATTTTCAAGTTGGCGATCTTGTCTGGAAAGTAATTCTCCCAATTGGTTCAAGGGACAGAAAATTTGGGAAGTGGTCTCCAAGTTGGGAAGGTCCTTTTAGAATTGCAAGAATAGTTCCCGGAAACTCTTATTTGGTGGAATCCGTACAAGGGGCACTGTTACCTCGAGCTCTCAATGGCAAGTACTTGAAGAAATACCACCCAAGTGTGTGGCAAGAAGCCTAAGTGGGCAATGGCCGATATATGACTATCGCCCTTAGCACAGACATGGCCGATACCTGATTATCATCCCGAGGAAAATAAATGGCCGATGGAGTGTTGACATCATCCTTAGAACAAACACAATACAAGTTATTTTTCGGCATACAAGCTTTGCCGAAAAACAGGGGGCATGTGTTGACACCAGATTTTGGCATGAATCCGGGTTCGTATGCAAAAGTTAGAGGCAACACTTCGCGGGCCGGCCCTGAGTGAGAAAGTATTCGGCCTTTGCCGGCTGAATGAAACCTTGTCGGGGTAAAACCTTGCCGATGTGAGGGCTTGCCGGCGTGGAAAGCTTGCCGGCGGAGAAGCTTGCC
>NC_041382.1:336325413-336338753 GCF_002162155.2 Triticum dicoccoides
CTTGCCGGGCGAAGACCTTGCCGGGGCTGAAAAGCTTGCCGGGAAAGAGCTTGTTGGGTGGAAACTGTCAAGGCCAATCCGACGAGAAGCTGAAGATGGGCTCAAATGATTATCTAGATGGACTCGGATGAAGAAGTGTTCAACATGAAAGTTATTCGTAACGTTGAAACGGTCAACTTTGATTTTGGAGTCATCATCATCCAACGTAGTATACGACCTGCAGAGACGCTACAAGAGTCGGATGGTCCAGTCAGCTACATGACCGAGTCCGACTCGAAATTAAAGATGACCCCGTGGAGTATTCAAGATGGCCTTATTTGGAAAAGTGATCAACATACAGATTGTTGGCCTCATCGAAGCGTACAAAATTGATATTTGAACCGTCTCCATCGGAAGTCATATGCAGATTCCACGACCCGCGCAAGAAGCAAGACAGAAGATTGGATCAGATTCGGGCTGAATCCAAGTGAGACCAGAACTAGGACTCTAGGTCGTGAATTGATGTAATTTTCTTGTAAGGAAAGCCTAGATGAATCATTTTCTTGTACGGGAAGTCTAGCCGCCTCTTATATATGTTGGGGGTGACGGCCGATTGAACAACACACAATCGAACAAATCAATATACTACTTTTTCATCTACGTTTTATCTCTCCACCGTTTTTCTCTCTCGTTCTTCGTTGTTCTTCGTGTTTGAGAGCTGCGAATCCCGAGGCTCTAGGGGCGAGCGAATCGACCTAGGGCAGCCCATAGCCGCCGCAATCCCTTACGGGGTCCCTCCCGGGTGCGCGGGCTTTTGGGTCTGCAAAAGCGCCCGCCGACTGTCTTGCGTATCGCGCTGTCGATCGGGTCTCCTTCGACGTGAGCTGCGGTGCATCACCCCCGGCGTCGAGGGTACACGTGACGTGTTCGTGTGTCAACAAGCCATTCTTCTAGGAGGAATTTGTAAGACTTATTCTATAAGTTGTTCCCGATGGATCCTTTGTGTATCCAAAGTACGACCTTTGCTTTAAGACCATGTCAATGCTATCTCAAAGCATGTCTGTGATACTCTGATTTTCAATAAGAACATTTGAAGCACAATGCTAAAATTTCCTTATCAATTAGCCAAACACCATTGTATGTGTAATGTCATTAAATTTCTCTCCCCTCACCTAAAGGTTTTTCTACTTTATATCCCGTCATGCTTATCATGCTCTGCTCGTCCTTGGGAAGGATATACCACTGAAATGTGTTTAAACACATTTTCCTTTCCATTGTTTTGTTTAACCTTTCTTGTAATCTATATAGTATAAGTAGTGGTATTTCCCTGCTTATGTAAACACCCCGGTGTAGAACTCTGTCAGTAAGACCCTCTTACTATTGTTGATGACATTCTAGTAACCACCGATGGACGAGAACTTTGCCTATTGGTCCACCTCATTTCAACAAGCAGGAAAATGGTTCTCGTCGTCCCTCGCCCTTGGTACCGACGTTGTTGCCAACATAACTGACATGATATCCTCTGACCTGCCTTGCTATCATGACCGTACAACACGTCAGCGCCCTTCCTATTTTTTAACCCACATGGTGGGCCCATAACCCACAGTTCCACATGATCGAAACCTGACTCTCCTGTACACCACTTTTGCCAAAGTTATTCCTCGTGTTTGACTTCGTATGTAATTTACGGGCCACCTTCCTTGAGACAGTATACTCTAGTATCAAACGCAATATTTGTTTCATTGCTCTGAAACCCCTTTCACCTTCTGACTAGGCATCAACGATTGCCTGCCCGCTCGAAACTTCTCATGGTACCTTCCTACTTTGCTCTCGAAATTTTCATAAGTTTCAATTCAAGAGTTACCTTCTGCCACCTTCCCCAAAGTTATCTACCAGATAGTCAACCTTGATGAGGTCCATTCTTCCGGAATACGCCCTTTTTTCTGTCGTAATTACGATGGGATTCCCGAAGAAAGGATGATGGCTTCATCATGTTGAACTGAAGCAGACAAATGAAGACATCAACATAATGGATTGACCTCTTCGAGAAGAGCAACCAAGACCAAGAAAATTCGTTAGAATTTCGTAACCAGACCTTTCCCCTTGCTCCACCTCTTAAATCTCGGGACGAGATTTCTTGTAGTGGAGGAGATTTGTAACACCCCGATAACTAAGCTACAGTAAACCTTGAAAAATGATGCCAAGTCCCTTTTTTATTAAGCTTAGTCGACTCTTATTGAAAACCAATTAAAATTCAAATGCAACTTGAAAATTTAAAAGTTTCAAAAGGTAAAATAAAAATGTAGGTTGGGCTGCAAATATTCACTACCTAATTTTCATGTAAGAATTAGCATTTTTTTCGAAATATATAAGTTCCCCTAAACATTTCAAAACCGACTCATAAGATGTTTATTGAAACAATCTAATTTAAATAAATATGTTAACTATCCAAAAATATTTGAAACTTGTTGGACTAGCCCAAAATATTGCCTAGAATTTATGTGATACTTTGCACATTTAACTAAAATCATTTAGTGCCTAAACTTAATACAAAACAGTAGTAACTAAGAAAAAAAGAAAAGAACCCTAATCTACTCGGACCCTTGGCCCATTTAGCAAAATAGGCCCACCCTTCCCCAACTCCTTCAACCTATCGCTACATGAGGCAGGGGGAGGCGTGGCGGCCATCCACGACGCCATGGCCGCGGTGATATGTCTCCAACATATGTACTTTTTCTCACGCTTTTCCTCTTATTTTGGACTCTAATTTGCATGATTTGAATGAAACTAACCCTGGACTAACGCTGTTTTCAGCAGAACTACCATGGTGTTGTTTTTGTGCAGAAATAAAAGTTCTCGGAATGGAACAAAACTTTTTGAGGATTTTTTATATCAATAATAAGAATTACTAGAGCCAAGACCAACCAGAGAGGGGCCCCTGGGTGGGCACAACCCACCAGGGCGCGCCCCCTCTCCTGGCATGCCCAGGTGGGTTGTACCCACCTGGTGGCCCCGCTGACGACCCCCCTGATACTATAAAATCACATATTTCCAGAAAAAAATAAGGGAGACAGAATTATTGCGATCCACGAGACGGAGCCGCCGCTAGGCCCTGTTCTTCTCTCGGGAGGGCAGATTTGGAGTCCGTTTAGGGCTCCGGGGAGGGGGATCTTCGTTCTTCGTCATCACCAACCCTTCTCCAGCGCCAATTCCATGATGCTCCCAACCGGGAGTGAGTAATTCCTTCGTAGGATCGCTGGTCGGTGAGGAGTTGGATGAGATTCATCATGCAATCGAGTTAGTTTTGTTAGGGCCTGATCCCTAGTATCCACTATGTTCTTAGATTGATGTTGCTATGACTTTGCCATGCTTAATGCTTGTCACTTTGGTCCCGGGTGCAATGATTTTAGATCTGAACCGTTTATGAATTCATCATTATATCCATGTTTAAGATCCAATCTTGCAAGTTATAGTCACCTACTACGGTTATGATCCGGCAACCCCGGAGTGACAACAACCGGGCCCACTCCTGGTGATGAGCGTAGTTTGAGGTGTTCATGTATTCACTATGTGTTAATGCTTTGTTCCGGTTTTCTATTAAAAGGAGGCCTTAATATCCCTTAGTTTCCAATATGGACCTCGTTGCCACGGGAGGGTAGGACAAAAGATGTCATGCAAGTTCTTTTAATAAAGCACGTATGACTATTTATGGAATACATGCCTACATTATATCGATGAACTGGAGCTAGTGCCGTATAGCCCTAGGTTATAACTGTCTCATGACGAATATCATCCAACAAGTCACCGATCCAATGCCTACGAACTTTTCCATATTGTTTCTGCTAAGTTACTACTGCTATCATCACTGTTACACTTGCTACAAAATTACTGCTATCACTGTTACTGTTACTATTGCTGTTGTCACTACTATCAAAACTATCAAACTACTTTGCTACTGATCACTTTGCTGCAGATAATTAATCTCCAGGTGTGGTTGAATTGACAAATCAGCTGCTAATACCTTCAAAATATTCTTTGGCTCCCCTTGTGTCGAATCTATAAATTTGGGTTGAATACTCTACCCTCGAAAACTGTTGCGATCCCCTATACTTGTGGGTTATCAAGAACTTTTTCTGGCGCCGTTGCCGGGAAGCATAGCTATATTTGTTGAGTCACTTGGGACTATTATCACTTTATCACTATGAAGAATCTAAAGGATCCAAAGACTAAGATATTTCCCTCAAAGTCGAGGGAAGGTAAGAAACTGCCATCCAGTTCTGCTTTAGATTCACCTTCTGTTATGAATAAACTTGCAACACCACCACATGCTATTAATTCTGGTATGTCGCAAGTTATTGATGATGCCACTTGGTGAATTTCTTGATAAACAAATTGCTAGAGTTATACAACATGATGTTTTTGAATCTGATGATGAGCTTGAAACTGAATCTCCTGAAACACCTTCTAGAACTAGCCTTCCTAGATATGAATTGCCTAAGGTACCGGAAGGTTATGTTATGAGTGAAGAAGCAACTAGAGATATCATTGCTTGTAATGATAGATATGATCAAGAGAAATTACTACACACGTATAAAGAAAAAAATCTCTAAATGCTAGAATGAAATGTGATCCTAAGTTTGCTACTTCACCTATCTTTATTGATGATAAGGATTATGAATTCTCTGTCGACCCAGAGTTAATTACTTTGGTTGAATCTGTTCCTTTCCATGGTTATGAAACTAAAACTGTTGTGACACATCTTACTAAGTTGAATCACATAGACACCCTTTTTACTCATGATGAGAAAACCCGCTATTACTTTATTCTCAAATTATTTCCTTTCTCATTAAAGGGTGATGCTAAAGCTTGATACAATACTCTTGCTCCTGGTTGTGTGCGTAGTCCCCAGGATATGGTTTATTACTTCTCTGAAAAATATTTTCCTGCTCATATGAAACAAGCTGCCTTACAGGAAGTATTTAACTTTGCTCAAACTAAAGAAGAGAGTCTCCCACAAGCTTGGGGGAGGATTTGCCAGTTACTTAATGCTTTGCCTGATCATCCTCTTAAGAGAAATGAAATACTTGATATCTTCTATAATGGACAACCGATGCTTCTAGGGACTTCCTAGATAGTTGTGCTGGTTGTGTTTTCAGGGAACGAATTGTGGACAAGCCGAAGAATTATTGAATAACATATTGAAAAATTATGATGATCGAACCATTCCTGAACCACCGCCTAAACCCACTCCGAAGAAGAGGGGTATATTATATCTCAGTCCTAAAGATATGCAAGAGGCAAAGAAATCTATGAAGGAAAAAGGTATTAAAGCTGAGGATGTTAAAAATTTACCTCCTATTGAAGAAATACATGGGCTTAATACACCACCAATGCCTAAGGTGGTAGAGGTAAATTCTCTTATGAAGTTCAATGATAATGACAATCGTCACAATAGGCATCCTAGTCAATGCCTTTCTGAGTTTGAAAACTACATTAGAAAACAAGATCACTTCAATGCAAAATGTTATGAAACAATTGAAATATAATTCTGATATGATTTCTCGCTTGAGTGACTTGTTATTCAGAATATCAAATGATGTTAGAGGTGTTGGAAAACATGCTTCTATGGTTCAAACTCAATTAGAACAAGATGCTAAATCTCAAAGAGAATTACTTGATGAAATGAATCATAATATGCATGACTTTGCTATTAGAGTTGCAACCAGAGGAGGTAAAATGACTCAGGAACCACTTTATCCTGAGGGACACCCTAAAAGAATTGAACAAGATTCACAAAGAGATAACACTACTGCACCTAGTCCTTCCAAGAAGAAAAAGAAAAAGAAAAATGATAGGACTTTGCACACTTCTAATGAACCTGAAATAGAGAAACCTCCTGATAATGATAATGAAATTTCTATCTCAGATACTGAAACTCAATCTGTTAATGAACACTCACCTAATGACAATGAAAAAGATAATGATGAGGTTCATGAGGACTCTCAACCAACCAATGATAAAGAACCAGATAATGATGTTGAGATAGAACCTCCTGTTGATCTTGATAACCCACAACCTAAGAATAAAAGATATGACAAAAGAGACTTTGTTGCTAGAAAACATGGTAAAAAAGAGAACCGTGGGTTCAAAAACCTATGCCTTTTCCACCCAAGTCAACTAAAAAGAATGATGATGAAGAATTTGAACGCTTTGCTGAAATGCTGAGGCCAGTCTTTTTGCATACTCGCTTGACTGATATCTTGAAAATGCCTCCTTATGCAAAGTATATGAAAGACATCATCACAAATAAGAGAAAAATACCGGAAGCTGAAATATCCACTATGCTTGCTAATTACACTTTCAAAGATGGAGTACCTAAAAAAACTTGGAGATCCGGAAATACCAACTATACCTTACTCTATCAAAAAGAATTATGTGAAAACTGCTTCGTGTGATTTAGGAGCTGGTGTTAGTGTTATGCCTTTCTCTTTATATAAAAGACTTGACTTGAATAAACTCACACCTACTGAAATGTCTTTGCAAATGGCTGACAAATCAGCTGCCATACCTATCGGTATCTGTGAGGATGTGCTCGTTGTTGTTGCTAATGTTACTATTTTGACTGACTTTGTTATACTTGAGATGCCCGAGGACGACAACATGTCGATTATTCTTGGTAGACCCTTCTTGAATATTGAAGGGGTTGTTATTGATTGCAATAAAAGCAAGGTCACTTTTCATAATAATGGCAATGAGCATACGGTGCACTTTCCAAAGAAACAATTCCAAGTGAATGGTATTAATGTTATTGAAAAATCTCCAACAATCACTATTGTAAGTTTCCAAATACCTCTACCTACTGTCAAAAAGAAATATGAAATGCTTATTGTTGGGGAAATGCATATCCCCATTGAGGTAACTTAGTGATTTACGAAAGTTCTTCGGTTTCATGCTAATCGAAAGTGGTTGTTAATAAGACTTGATTAACCTTATTAATGGACCATTTTTGAACGGTATGAAGTTGATGAATTTAGTAAGCACTACTTTCTGTCCCTACTTTTTATTCTCTGTTTTATTAGTTAAATAAAATAAAATGCCATGTTTTGTCTGTTTTTTGAATTTTCCGTGCAATAAAAAATGACCCAAAAATAAAAGTTCTCAGAATGCTCTGAAAATTTAATACGATTTTTTCTGAATATTTAAGAATTTTTGGTGCAAATAACATCAAAGGGAGGTGCACCAGGTGGGTACAACCCACCTAGGCACACCCTGGTGGGTTGTGGTCCGCACGTGGGCCCTCTCACTTATCTCTTCATACCACATCAGCACCTACCTCCAGAAAAAAATCCCTTTGCTCTCTCTCCCGTGTTCTTGAGCTCAAACCCGCGGATTTTGATCTCTTTGCTCGAAGCTCCATTTCCGAAACTATTTTAGGGGATGTTGCTTGGCATGTGACTCCACCATTTGTCCAATTAGTTTTTGTTTTAGTGGTTTATACTTTGAATAATTAGCTACTCTTGGTGCTGTTGTAGATGTGCTTGCATGTTGAATTCTTAGTGTTCTAAGTAGTTTGAACGCTAGCTATGGCCTCTATGTATCCCTATGAGTAGTAGCTATCAATCTTACAAAGTTTTGTTGACAAATTTTTGTCACTCCAAAATTTTTATTTCCAGAAAATTGTTCACAGACATGAATATCTTCAGGAAGTTTGGCTCTAAGAAGAACTCCAAGGAATGTTATTGGGGAGTCTTCTGACAATGATCTCCACCCTCGGAAGTTGGCGGAAGTACGGCTGTGCGAATGGCCGCACACCCCGTTCCTGCAAGAGGCTGGAATTCTTGAGGATTTCATGCAATATATTGCTAATGCCGGCCTGACCGACTTCATCGCGGATGAGTGTGACCAGCACCACATCCTCATAAACAACTTTGTTCAGAGCTTTACTTTCTTGCCTAGAAATAATCCCCTGAAGTGAGCTTTGATTTATATACTGAAAACCATCAGATACCACTCATTGAGTTTTGTGACATATGCTTGATCCTGTCTGATGGGAGCTTGGCTGAGCCTAGGCTGGCCAAGTTTGAGACCTTTTATCACACTCTGACAGTGGGTGATGAGAGAGGAGTGTCAGCCATCACTGTCGCTGGCTTACATTTTCCTGATGTTCGTTACTTTGCACTTTTTATTGCCAAATGCTTGCTTGCTAGGGAGAAGGTGGGTGCACTTAGTTCACCAGACCTTGCTGTTTTACGTCGTGCATTAGTAGGCGACAACACTTATAGCTTGGGAGCTATCGTGGCTCATCGCATCCATCTTAATAAATCTAAGGGAAAAATACATGGTGGGATTTTTGCCACTCGTTTAGCAACTCATTTCGAGGTAGCGATACGCCCTCATGATTTCCCTCTGACCAAAGTTTACCTAGACCATGCATCCATGGATCACCACCATTTTACCGACATAGAATCCCCTCACATCCCTATGTCGTATAACTTGGTTTTTAGTGTGAGGACTAGCAATGTTATTCCATTGCCTGCTCCTTCTTAGTTTGATTCTGCTGCCAGGGCCGGATATAGGATTATGCCTGCAGATATCATCGCCTACCAGAATGCTCATGCTGATGCGTAAGCGGCACAACAGGCACCTCCGTAGTGGGACGAGTGGATGCCCGCTCCTCAGCATCCCTACTACCCTCCAGACTACTGATTGACTACCAAGTTAGGCCAAAAGCCTAAGCTTGGGGGAGTACGTCTCTCTCACCGACTTTACATTAATGTCCACTTATTCCATTTGTCAGTGCTCACACTTTTTCATTGTATCATCCATGCTTAGATTTATTTTCTTGCTTTCTTCTTGCATGTTTGATAAACTTTAGAAAAACCAAAAAAATTAGTTGTAGTTAATTTACTTTCTATGCATGCTTAGTACTAGCACTAAAAGGAAAATCCAAAAGGATTTCCTTGTTCTTCTTTTGCTTGTTGGGAGCTTTCCTGTGTAAATAGTTTTTCTCGTTTTTGCTTTTCCCTTATTTGCTTGCTTTATATAAAACCAAAAACTCCAAAAATATTTCAGTGTGTTTCTCTGAATTTCTTTTCCTTTTATTCGAGTTGTACCGAGGTGAAGACCATGATGAAAATGTTGAGTGGCTCTCATATGAATAATAGTTGAACTAACAAAGAGCCCATTTTACCTTGTCTTTCCTGTTGAATAAAATGTTTGCAGATTCCAGCTTAGTCCATGGCACTCTTGCACTATTAGTATTTTCATATCAGTCGGTCGTGCAAGTGAAAGGCAATAATGACGACATTCGATGAACTGGCCATGGAAAAGAGAAACTGGTATGAACTCGACTTGTCTTGTCTGTGTAAATATGTTTAACCTAGCGTCCATGATTCAGCCCATTATGATTAAACATGTTTGCAATGACAATTAGAGATTATAGTTTCTCATGCCATGTATAAGTAGCTGAGAGTTAATAATGATTTATCTTGGATATCAACATAGCGTTAAAATGATTGTGATGTAGTATGATGATATGGTATCCTCTAAATATTCAAGTGGATTGACTTGGTACATGTTCATGCATGTAGTTGAATCAAAACCGCCTCTATAATGTTTATGTTCATGGTGTTCATATCCTACTCATGCTAGTGTCCAATGTTACTTACGCATAATGCATGGTTATGATCGTTGTTTCTCTCTGGCTGGTCGCTTCTCAATCTAAATTGCTAGCCTTCGCCTATACTAAGTGGGGATTCTGCTTGTACATCAAAAACCTTGAACCCAAAGTTATTCCAGATGAGTCCGCCATACCTACCTATATACGGTATTACCCTGCCGTCCTAAGTAAATTTGCATGTGCCACCTCTAAAAACTTCTAAAAAATTCAACTTCATGATATTCAATTCGTTCAACAATTTACTCATAGGATATAAGTGAAGCACAAGAGTAAATGACAAACTACTCCAGAAAGATATAAGTGAAGATCAAGCGAGTAGTTAAGTAAATGGGTAGCCATTTGAGGACTCTCTCTTATTTTTTTTTCCAGATCTAAGTAGTTTATTAAAAAAACAAGCAAAACAAAATAAAATGACATTCCAAGAATAGCACACATTATGTGAAGAAGCAAAAACTTATACTCAACTGATACTAGCCGATAATTGTTCATGAAGAAAGGCGGGATGCTTATCGGGGCATCCCTAAGCTTAGATGCTTAAGACTTCTTGAAATGTTATCTTGGGATGCCTTGGGCATCCCCAATATTGAGCTTTTGTGTCTCCTTAATTCCTTTTATATCACGGGTTCTCTAAATCTTAAAAACTTCATCCACACAAAACTCAACAAGAACTCGTGAGATAAGTTAGTATAAATCAATGCAAAACCTTATCATTCTCTATTGTAGCAAATCACTAAAATTATTATTTAACATTGCATACTAAATGCCTCTGCATATTTAATACTCCTATCCTCGAATAGAATCATTAAACAAGCAAACGTATGCAAACAATGCAAACATAACAACAATCTGTCTAAACAGGACAATTTGTAAAGAATGCAAGAAGATTCATACTTGTCTAACTCCAAAAATTATGAAAAATTAACACACTGTACGAAATTTGTTTTATCAAATTTTATAAAAATTTCAAGATTTTATCACATACTGACTTTCCATAACAATTCGGACAATGATAGAAAACTTTCTGTTTTCAAACAGCAACATGTAGACTTGCAAAATAAGCAAGGTAAAGGCTATACTTGACTTTTTTATTGGAATGAAAGATGCAAAACATATTCTAAATAGAAGCAAGCAAATACAAATAAAATAAAATTACGCACCAAGCAAAACTCATATCATGTGACAAATAAAAATATAGCTCCAAGTGAGGTTACCGATAATGTTGAAGACGAAAGAGGGGATGCCCATCCCCAAGCTTAGTTGCTTGGCTCTTTATTGAATATTACCATGGGGTGCCTTGGGCATACCCAATATTAGGGTCTTGCCACTCCTCATTCTCCTCATATCGATATCTCACCCAAAACTTGAAAACTTCAATCACACAAAACTTAACGGAACTTCGTGAGATAGGTTAGTATGATAAAGACAAATCATTCACTTTGGTACTGTCAAAGACAAGATTCATAATTGTTATCACACAATGCCTACCGTAGCTCATCGTTTCCACAATTTATATTGCTTAATATAAGCTATGGAAACACTAAAACAAGCAAACTATGCATTGAAAACAGAATCTGTCAAAAATAGAACAGTCTGTATTGATCTGAACAACGACCATACTTCTGCTACTTGAAAAATTCTAAACAATTAGGACAATGTGGGAAATTTGTATATCAATCATCTGTAAAAAATCAAGAATTTATCACGTTCCAGCAGAGCATATCAATTCTTTTACTGGGCATAAAAGTTTCTGTTTTTGCACAGAATCAAGTCAACTATCATCCACACTATCTCAAATGCTACTTGGCACTTTATTGAAACAAAAGCTATAAAACATTATTACTATAGTAGCTTAATATTGTGACCACAAAACATATTAGGAGTAAATGTTGGGTTGTCTCCCAACACACGCTTTTTCTTTAATGCCTTTTTAGCTAGCCATGATGATTTCAATGATGCTCATGTAAAAGATAAGAATTGAAACATAAAGAGAGCACCATGAAGCACATGACTAGCACATTTAATTCTAACCCACTTCCTATGCATAGGGATTTTGTGAGCAAATAATTCATGGTAACAAGAATCAACTAACATAGGAAGGCAAACAAGAAAAACTTCAAGATTTTCAACACATAGAGAGGAAACTTTATATTATTGAGATATGTAGAAGCATAAGTTCCACTCTCATAATAATTCTCAGTAGCATCATGAATGAATTCAACAATATATCTATCACATAAAGCATTCTTTTCATGATCTACAAGCATGGAAATTTTATTACTCTCCACATATGCAAATTTATTATCATCAATAGTAGTGGGAGCAAACTCAACAAAATAGCTATCATGGGATTGAAAATTAAAATCATGATGACAAATTTCATGGTTACCATTATTCAAAATACCATACATGTCATCACCACAATCATCATAGATAGCAAATTTGTTGTCATAATCAATTGAAACCTCTCCCGAAATAGTGGATTCATCATTAAATAAAGTCATGACCTCTCCAAATCCACCTTCATAATTATAATCATCATAAATAGGAGGCATGCTTTCATCATACTAAATTTGCTCATTAAAACTTGGGGGACTAAAAATATCATCTTCATCAAATATAGCATCCCCAAGCTTATGGCTTTGCATATCATTAGCATCATGGATATTCAAAGAATTCATACTAACAACATTGCAATCATGCTCATCATTTATGCTAAACATTTTATTGTATTCTTCTTCTATCAATTGAGCACAATTTTCCTTTCCATCATTTTCAAGAAAGACATGATAAAGACGAATAATATGAGGCCACCTCAATTGCATTTTTTTGTAGTTCTCTTTTATAAACCAAACTAGTGATAAAACAAGAAACTAAAAGATTCAATTGCAAGATCTAGAGATATACCTTCAAGCACTCATCTCCTCGGCAACGGCGCCAGCAAAGAGCTTGATGTGTACTACACAACTTGTTCTTGTAGACCCGGGTTCGGCCTCCAAGCCCAGAGTTTTGTAGGACAGTAGCAAATTTCCCTCAAGTGGATGACCTAAGGTTTATCAATATGTGGGACATGTAGGATGAAGATGGTCCTTCTCAAACAACACTGCAACCAAATAATAAAAAGTCTCTTGTGTCCCCAACACACCAACTACAATGGTAAATTGTATATGTGCACTAGTTCGACAAAGAGATGGTGATACAAGTGTAGTAATGATAGTACACTACTGGAATCAACTACTTTGCCATCTGCCAGCTCTTTGCCGTCTGCTAGCAGACGGCAAAGAGGCTCTTTGCCATCAGCTACCCAAAAGCAGACGGCAAAGAACTGGCTGATGGCAAAGACCTTCTTTGCCATCAGCCAGTTCTTTGTCGTCCGCTAGCTGACGACAAAGATTCTTTGCCGTCGGCTAGCAGACCGCAAAGAGGGAGGGGGCCCCACTGACGAGCTTCTTAAAAAAACTTAACGGGCCCCCTCTTTGCTGTCTGCTAGCAGACGGCAAAGAGCAAATAAGCGGACGGCAAAGGGGGGCGGGCGGCAAAGATTTAACATAACATTAACGACCGCGCCCCACCCCACCCCCCCTCTCTCTGTTTCTCTCCCTCACACGCGCGCCGCCGCCCCCACCACTCGCCGCCGCCACGTCGCGCCACCACCCCGCCGCCCCACTGGCCCCCACCCCGTCGC
>NC_041382.1:336338869-336339519 GCF_002162155.2 Triticum dicoccoides
GGCCACCTCCTCCACCGGCCCTGCCCCAGGTGAGCTCTCCTCCTCTTTTTTTCTTTTTTTCTGTTTTCTTAGTTTTAGGTTTATGTTTAGTTTAGATTTAGTTTTAGTTTTAGGTTTAGTTTTAGGTTTAGTTTTAGTTTTAGTTTAGTATTAGGTTTAGATTTAGTTTTTTCCTTTTTTCTGTTTTTTAGTTTTAGGTTTATGTTTAGTTTAGATTTAGTTTTAGTTTTAGTTTTAGTTTTAGGTTTAGGTTTAGGTTTAGTTTAGTTTTAGGAAAGAAGAAGAAGAAAAGAAGAGGAGAGAGGAGAAGAAGAAGAGGAAAAAGGAAAGGAAGAAGAAGAGGAGGAGGAGAAGAAAAAAGAAAAGAGGAAGAAGAAGAAGAAAAAAGAGGAGACGAGGAGAAGAAGAAGAGGAAAAAGGAAAGGAGGAGGAAGAAGAAGAAGAAGAAGAAGAAGGAAAAAAGGAAGAAAAGGAAGAAAGGGAAGAAGAGGAAGAAGAAGAAAAGGAAAAAAGAGGAAAAAAACCCGACCCGACCCGACCCGGCACCCCGACACGACACCCCGACCCCGAGACCCCAACGCCGACACCCCGATCGACCCCGACCCCGACCCCGACCCTGACACCCCGACCCCGAGCCTGACCCGACACCC
>NC_041382.1:336339725-336376936 GCF_002162155.2 Triticum dicoccoides
ACGGCACCCCGACACCAACACGACACGCCGACCCCCCGACCCCGAAACAGCACCCCGACCCCGACGCGGCACCCCGACACCGACACGACACCCCGACCCCCGACACCTCCCAAAAAGGTGTTCTTTGGCCTTCCAGAGGCCGACGGGGTCATATATTTGTGAATTATTAGTTAGGTCATATATTTTTTGATTTTGTTATGAAAAACCTCATATATAATTGTGTTGATCGGGTAGTTTTAAATGTGCAGTTGTTTCATCGCTGCGAGGTTTGGTGTTCGACGTCCTCGCCGTGCGTTTGACGAGCTCTGCCCCTTCGTTCGTGGGTGAGCACAAATGACATGTCCTCCTCCCCCATTAATTATTTGATCTATTCCGATGAAACTTGATAGCTAGCTATATATGTGTCTTGAATCATCAGTATGCGTAACCAATATGTGTCTCCCGTTTGAAAGCGTCATAGTTATAAATATGCATGCATTTGCATATTTATAACCTTCATTCTTTCGAATTGTCCAATGCTATCCATGGACAGCCCGAGTATGTGTAGACTGGGTTCGTTTTCCCATATGCTTTCCTCCGGATCCGACGCATAAATTTCGTCAGTGCCTCCCCTGTTGTTCTCCGGGTACACATCCTCTCTGTTTATTGCAGAGACGTGTATCAGGAGAACAGCAGGGAGGTGCTGCCGAAATTTTGCGTCGGATTCGGAGCATAGCATGGGAAAATGAACCCAATCTACACATACACGGGTGGGATTAGGACCTATCATTACCTATTAGAGTGTAGGTTGCATGGACGTAATAAAATTGACAAAGTAGATCAACTGATGAATATATACATGGTGAATTACATATATAATTGTTGTGTGTCCAGTAGCTCTGAAAGTCAAGATGAGTGATTATGCGTGGATGTATACCGGTCACACTGGTCAGAACAAATGGAGCGTTGGATGGTTCACAAAAACCAAGGGGTTTGTGCAAGCCGCATTTGCAAATGGCCAGAAGAAAACCTGGTGCCCCTGTTTCCGGTGCGGCAATTGGGAAAAGAGGACAGCGGCTGAAATGGTCAAACACCTGCAGAAGAGTGGTTTTACGCCCGATTATACGGTGTGGACATTTCATGGTGAGTCTGCCCAACGTGACCGAGCTGAGGTGGATCGTCGTCGCACCGACGAGCATGGTACCGGGATGGAAAACATGGTGCAAGACTATGATGATGCTCGGGATTCGGACGAGGAGATGGAGGAATCTGCAAAGGCCTTCAATGAAATGTTGGAGTCTTCAAAACGTCCGCTCCACGAGCACACTGAGCTTTGTCAGTTGGATGCCATCTCACAACTAATGGTTCTGAAGGCTCGGTTCAACTTGGGCAGAGAATGCTATGACGCAATTATGACAGTATTTGGACGCTTTCTACCCAAAGGCCATGTAATGCCTGCAAACCTGTACCAGTCGGACAAAATCCTCCGTGCACTGAAGATGCCCTATGAGAAGATAAATGCGTGTGAGAAAGGATGTGCCTTATTTAGGCTTGACTATGCAGACTTGAACTATTGTCCCATTTGCAAGTCTTCCAGGTATATTGTGGTAGACAACGGTATGGGTGAGAAGACACAGACCAAAATCCCCGTTAGTGTTCTTCGGTATATGCCAATCGTACCAAGACTTCAACGTCTTTTCATGGTCAAAGAGACGGCCAGATAGATGACATGGCACAAAACAGGCAAAAGAACCAAACTAGATGCAGATGGGAATCTGATGATGGTACACACATCGGATGGTGTTGCATGGAAAAAGTTTGATGAATTACATGCTGACAAAGCGGCAGATCCGAGGCATCCTCGAGTCGGTATCAACACGGATGGGTTCAGTGTGTTTGGTATGATAGCAGCCCAATACAGTTGTTGGCCCGTATTTGTCTTTCCACTGAATCTCCCCCCGGACAGATTATGCAAAGAAAGACCATTTTCCTGACGTTGATAATTCCAGGGCCCAACTATCCGAGGAAAAAATATGAATGTGTACATGCAACCGCTTAAGGACGAATTGCAAGAAGCCTGGGATAATGGGTTCAAGACATACGACGCCTATAGCAAACGGAACTTCATAATGCGTGTCTGGTACATGTACTCGATGCATGACTTGCCGGCGTATGCGCTATTCATTGGCTGGTGTGTGCATGGAAGGTTCCCGTGCCCCACATGCAAGGGAGCTCTTGAGTTTCGTTGGCTTCAGGCCGGTCGCAAGTTTTCTTGCTTTGACATGCATAGACAGTTCCTGGATCCTCGCCATAAGTTCAGGAAAGACAAGAAGAACTTCATCAGGGGCAGAGTTGTCAAAAACTCTGCACCACCTGCATTGACAGGCCAACATACCCTGGATCAATTAAACGCTCTCAAGCCAGATCCACAACGTCCAGGGTACTTCAAGGGGTATAATACTAAGCACGCGTGGACTCACAAACCATGCTTATGGGATCTGCCTTACTTCAAAGACCTCCTTTGCCCACACAACATCGACGTGATGCACACTGAGAAGAATATCGCCGAGGCACTTTTTGGTACATTGTTCGGCATAGATGGGAAGTCAAAGGATAATACTAAGGCTAGAGTCGATCTGGAGGCGCTATGTGATAGGCCGTTACAAAACATGAAAGAACCGAAAGGAAAGCAGAACTGGACGAAGCCAAAGGCATGGTTCAATCTTGCAAGGCCAACTATGAGGGAAATTATCTTGTGGGTGCAACGGCAGTTGATGTTCCCCGATGGGTATGCAGCGAATCTAAAGAGGGGAGCGAATCTTGATAAACTGAAGATATTTGGTCTCAAGAGTCATGATTGGCACATATGGATTGAGCGGGTAATGCCGGTGATGTTGCGTGGCTTCATCCCTGAGGATGAATGGCTAGTACTGGCAGAACTCAGCTATTTCTTCTGTGTTCTTTGTGCGAAAGAACTATCGCCTGGTGTGCTAGAAGAAATGGAAGAGTTGGCGCCGGAGTTGATCTGCAAGTTAGAGAAGATCTTTCCACCGGGCTTCTTTAATCCAATGCAGCATTTATTTTGCATCTCCCGACCGAGGCAAGATTGGGGGGGGGCCTGCAAAATCGTTGGTGCTACCCAACTGAGAGGATGCAGAAGACGCTTCGAGAAAAATGTAAAAATAAAAGTAGAATTGAAGCATCGATGGCTGAGGCATTCATCATAGAGGCGGCGGCAAACTTCGTAACAGCACACTACGAAGCCAAAAATCATCATTTGCATAATCCGAAGCCTCGGTACAATGCTGAAGACCCTAAAAAGGGTGGATCCAACCTCAGCCTATTCAAAGGGAATCTCGCACTAGCTAGTGTTTCACATCCAGTGTCTTTGGATAACGAAGAATGGCGGACCATTTCGTTGTATATCTTCAACAACCTGATAGAAGTGCGGCCGTACATCGATTAAGTTCTCGGTACATTGTTTCACAACTTCTATTTCCTTTGAACTGCTCTTATTCCTGGATATGTCATACAGTCGATACGTCGCCATATTCTCGTATGGAGCGGAGATCCAAAAGGATTCCGTCGAAGAGTATGAGCTTCTCGCAAAGCAAGGAGGCGGCTATCCCGGTTTCATCTCTTGGTTCAAACAAACGGTAATTTTTATCAGACAATTTCATTTCATTCGCTAATTTGTGCGTAATGCAACAACCCTTTCATATTAAACTTGTAGGCTAATTCAGAGTCTATGGACGCCGAATTGAGACAAGTCGCTAATGGTTTTGACTATAAGGTTCGTTCATTTGACAAGTACGACATCAACGGGTATCGCTTTCGTACCTATGGCAAAGAGCTATCTATGGCCGACCGAAAGTCTACAAATTGTTGTGTATCTGCTATCGGCGAAGGAGGTACTGAGTATTATGGGAGAGTTGAAGCAATTTATGAACTTCTGTTCTATGGTGAAAACCCACCGAATGTCGTAGTCTTCAAATGTTATTGGTTTCAGCCGAAGGAGACTAGAAGGACTCATGAACATATAGGGCTAGTTGAAATCAACCAAAGCACCCATTTAGATGTTCCTGATGTCTATATTACGGCTCAACAAGGCGACCCAAGTATTCTATCTACCGTGGGCCTGCCAAACTAATCCAAATCTGAAAGGTTGGGATGTCGTTTATGAAGTGCCGCCACGTGCTAGACTTTCTCCCCCAAAGGAAGAGGATTATGAACCTCACATTAACCCAGACACATATGAAGGAGAATTCTTCCAAGAGACACGTCTTTACAAAAAGCGTTTCAAGAACCGCTATATTTCACCCCAAAACATTGAAGTAGACAGCGACAATGAATCCGACATCACCCCAGAGGAGGAACAAGAAGAGCCGGAACAAGAAGAGGTTACTGCTATGGATGACCTATCAATGCTTGACCGATTACGTCAAGGTGGCCTTGCACATGTTGATGCCAATGAACCCTATGAGCCCATCATTGATTATAGTGATGATGATGATTATGCATTTATTGATGATACTGATCGAGATTATTAGTAGTGTCAGGTATTCAATTTTTTATGTTGTACTTGATGATGATACACTTAAGTGATATACATATTATTATTCATGTCGGTACTTTTTTTTATGTTGTACTAATTTCGTTTATTCTTTGTCATGGCAGGTGTTGAAAGATGGTGGGCGCTGGTCGGGAGCGCGCCGAGGCCCCTTCTTCGTCGGTGCGTGGTGCGAGGTCTTCCATTCCACACACACCTCTCCGCCGAGTGTTGCTGGACAGTATGGCAACACCGCCGGGCCCTTCTTCGTCGACCGCGGTGCCCAGCAGGGGACGAGGTAAGAAGAAGAGAGGAGGTGGAGCACGTGGTCGCGGGAGAGGAGGTAGGGTGACTCTTACGGCGCCTTCCTCGCTGCCACCCCCAGCTGTTTCACCCGAGCACGTGACTGCTACGGTGGACTCGTCTGAGGAGGAGGCTGCACGGACTCGGGTCCACGAGCCTCCGGTCCACGGGTCTTCGGCCCATGAGCCTCGGGTCGACGGGCCTTCGGCCCACGAGACTTGGGCCCACGAGACCCCGGAGGAGCACACGTCTGGATGGGGTAACTGGTCGGGTCAGCCTGAGGAGCCGAGTGGCCATGCTGATGATGGCGGGGAGCCGACTGATTTTGAGGAGGAGGGGGAGGAGGGGGGCAACGTCTACCAGCGTGGTGCTACACGGCTCCCGTCCGTGCCGGCGACCCGCGAGCAGAGGTGGTTGATTTTCCCTGATGGAGGGAGGTAAGTGCATTTAATCTTTTTGTACCTTCTGCATTCACGTTTCTTCAAATAACTGATGTGTTGGCCTTGTCATGCTACAGGGGTTGGGACCACCATGAAAGTGTCCGCCGGCCCAACTCCGTCCTTGGAGTTCTGATTCGGCAAAACTTCCCGGGGTTTGTCACGTTGCCTGGTGAGGGTCGGCTTCCAGAGGTTGGATTGACTTGGGAGCACTACTTGGCTGCCCCGGCCCCGCCGGGTGAGATTATCGATGTGTCTTGTGCGAGACGAGGGCAGACGTGGTGATCAGAAAGTTCTGGGTAATTGCTCCTTTACACAATTAAAAATCTTCAACTAGCTAGTTATTAATTGTACTAATCAATATTGTCTCATTTGATTGCAGACATTCTACAGGTGTGAGGAGGGATACGAGGAGGAGGCGACATATGTTATCCACAAGGAGTGCAAGCGCCTACTTCAGAACTTACGGCATGAGGTTCGGGTGCAGGCTGTTCGAGACTACTACGCCGGGCGTGGTATCAAGAAGCCCAAGCAGGAGTGCCGCGATAAGTTCTTGAGTAAGGATCAGTACATAAAGGTAATTCTTAAGGCCTTGTACTTACTTCCTTCATTTAGTAATTCATAGCCGTAGCGCTCAAGTTTCTATTTGCTAACTTAGGCCCCTCCAAGATGGTGTGCAGATCGGATGGATTGTTGGGAGGTGTTGGTCAATGCGTGGTGCTCAAAAGAATGGCTGGCCACCCACAAAGAGGCCAAGGACAAACGTGCCCAAATGGAAGGTGTGCCACACCACCAAGGCAGCTCCAACTTATTTCAGTACGGGCGGAACTGGGTATGTGGTTTGCTTCGTGATTCATGCAATTCATTCATCATGCTAGCTTTAGCCCTTTAATTACTAATTTACTTTGTTTCTCTCTTTCAGGCACGCTACAATAAGGCAGATAAGGTGCGAGAGGTGTACGACCTATATGTCATGGCCCACACTGGCCCTTACAAGAAAGTCAAGGCATTCTCTGCGTCTGACCTCGATGATCCAAAGAACTTCACCAACATCTCCGCCCACGACAAGCTCATGCAATATAGAAATCAGGGGAAGGCGAGGAAAGGGGAGGACTTTAACCCGAGCCAGGGTCCCATTGATACAGAGCTGCTGATGATATCTGGTGGCGGGAGGTCCCATGGCTCCATAGCCATGGGAGATGGACTTATCCGTTGTCCTAGCACTCTCCCGGAGATCAAGGCGCGTCAGTCGAGCTCCGCTCCTGAGATAAGGCCTCGTGAACGGCCAGTCCGACTCACCTTCAAGGTTAGTTATACGTACTCAGCTATCTTTCTCCATTACATTGTGTGCGCTTCCATCAATGACTACAAATGGGCATGTGAGTGGTGTTGCAGGCTGCTATACAGAGTGAGAGAGATAGAACGGAGAAACTTCTGGCTGAGGCGGTGGAGAGGCAGCGGGAGTTGGAGGAGAGGACGACAAAGATGTTGGAGGACGAGAGGGCACGGAATGACATGCAGGCAAGGGCCATGTACGAGCTCCTTGTGGTAAGTTTCTTCTATAGATTACTTGCTAGTCTTAACATTTGAGTCTCATTACTAACTAGTATGACTGTTGTGAAAACCAAATGTGCAGTCTGTGTGCGAGAAGTCCGGTCAGACCGCTCCGCCGATGCCAGTGATTGCTCCTGGGAGCACAGTGAGTTTAATTTGAATGGACATTACTTGCTAGTCTTAACATTTGAGTGTCATAATGCTAACGAGACATTGGAAATGATCTTTGGTGCAGCTTAACTCCAGAAATGCATCGCACGATCCTTCTCCAGCTACCGGCATGAGCCAGCCCGCTCCTACACCTCCGTGATCACGGTAAGTTTCTCTAGTGTTTTGCTTAACAAATGCATAAAGACCTGGACTTAGCTTTATTTCCTCCAATATGCTTACCATAATGACCTAGAGTTAGCTTCTTTTCCTCCAAAATGACTTAATAAGCTTACTGACCTCATAAACCATCCATTTTACCTAAGTTAGCTCTAAAACGATATGTACTTAGCTTACTTATGTCAAAAATTGCATAATTAGCTTAGTTAGCTCATAAACGATCCATTTTACCTAAGTTAGCTCTAAAATGGCTCATTTTACCTTAGTTAGCTTACAAGTGATCCAATTTATCCTAGTTAGCTCTAAAATGACCCATTTTACGTAGATTAGCTCCTAAATGATCCATTTTACCTAGGTTAGCTTTAAAATGACCCATTTCACCTAGGTTAGCTCCAAAATGACCCATTTCACCTAGGTTAGCTCCAAAATGACCCATTTCACCTAAGTTAGCTAAAAACGATCCATTTTACCTTAGTTAGCTCAAAAACGTGGCATTTCACCTTAGTTAGCTCATAAACGACCCATTTCAACTAAGTTAGCTCCAAAATGATCAATTTCACCTAGGTTAGCTCCAAAATGATCAATTTCATCCATTTCACCTAGGATAGCTCATAAACTACCCATTTCACCTAGGTTAGCTCATAAACGATACATTTCACCTAAGTTAGCTAATAAATGGCATATACTTCTTCTTCTAGTCTTCTTCTTCTTCTTCTTCTATTCTTCTTCTTCTATTCTTTTTCTTCTAGTCTAATTCTTCTTCTAGTCTTCTTTTTCTAACTTTCTTATTTGTCATTTTGCAGGTTTCATTCACTTCACAGAAGCCAGCTTCCTATGATGGATTGCTTGTTTTTTCCTTTGATGCACTTCTTGTATTCTGCTCGCTTGCTATGATGAAACTAGATTGCTATGATGAAACTTTGCATATTGTAATATGTATGGATCGATGGAACTATGTGCAACCTACTATGTATGTATGGATGGATATTTATTATGTTGGATATATATGTGCTGGATATTTGTGTGATGGATATATATGTGATGTGATATATTTGTTGTGATAATTGTTGGATATAAGAAAAATAGAATAAAAAAGAGGCAGTGCAGGCTCTTTGCCGTCCGCAGCAGACGGCAAAGACCCCTTTGCCGTCGGTGGCAGACGGCAAAGGGGGCACGTGGAGCCCACCTGTGCTTCCTGAGGGATGGGCCATTTGGCAAATTTGCCTACCGTGGCGGACAGCAAAGCTAAGCTGATGGCAAAGACTTTGCCTTTGCCATCCGCCAGGCAGACGACAAAACACAGCGGGCGCTGACGTATTGCTGACGTCAACTAGCGGACGGCAAAGAGGCGCTCAAATTTGTCGTCCACTGGCGGACGGCAAAGGCCGCCGTTAGCCGCCTAACAGACTAACGTGCAGTATTTTGCCGTCCCTCCTCTTTGTCGTCCGCCGCTGTAGGCAAAGGGCTCTTTGTCGTCCGCCATAAGAAGCAGACGGCAAAGGACCTGTTTGCCGACCCTGTCTTTGCCTTCACTATTTGCCGTCCGCCGCTGACAGCAAAGCTCTTTGCCGTCAGCCGTCCGTGCCTTTGCCGTCCGCCGTGGCAGACGGCAAAGTACTGGATTCCTGTAGTGGTAGATATTGGTTTTTGTAATAGGAACAATAAAAAACAGCAAGGTAGCAAGCAACAAAAATGAGCACAAACATTATTGCAATGCTTGAAAATGAGGCATAGGGTACGTACTTTCACTAGTGCAATCTCTCAACAATGCTAATATAATTGGATCATATAGCCATCCCTCAACGTGCGATGAAGAATCACTCCAAAGTTCCTCTCTAGTGGAGAACATAAGATGAAATTGTTTGTAGGGTTCAAAACCACCTCAAAGTTATCCTTTCTGATCGATCTATCCAAGAGACTGTACTAAAATAACCACAAGTTATCCTTTCTGATTGATCTATGTAAGAGTTCGTACTAAAATAACACCATATGATACACATCAACAAACTCTAATGTCACTTAGACACTCCAATGTCACTGCGAGTATCCGTGAGTTGATTATGCGATATGCATCAAACAATTTTAGATTCATAATACTCAATCCAACACAAAGAACCTCAAAGATTGCCCCAAGGTTTCTACCGGAGAAACAAAGACGAGAACGTGCATCGACCCCTATGCATAGATTACCCCAATGTCACCTCGGGAATCTACGAGTTGTGTGCCAAAACACATATCAAGTGAATCAATATGATACCCCATTGTCACCACGGGTATTTATAGCAAGACATACATCAAGTGTTCTCAAATCCATAAAAGTATTCGATCCGATAAGAACGAAATCTCAAAGGGAAAAATCAATTCATCACAACAAGGTAGAGAGGGGAAAACACCATATGATCCAACTATATTAACAAAGCTCGCGATACATCAAGATCGTGCCAACTCAAGAACACAAGAGAGAGAGAGAGAGAGAGAGAGAGATTAAACACGTAGCTATTGGTACAAATCCTCAGCCCCGAGGGTGGACTACTCCCTCCTCATCATGGTGGCCGTTGGGATGATGAAGATGGCCACTAGTGATGATTTCCCCCTCCGGCAGAGTGTCGGGACGGGGTCTAGATTGGATTTTCATGGCTACAGAGGCTTGCAGTGGCGAAACTTCTGATCTAGGGTTATTTCTGGTGGTTTGTGTATTTATAAGATTTTTTGGCATCGGTTTCACGCGAAGATGGGCCTCGAGGTGAGCATGTACACCATGGCGCATCTAGGGGGCCTAGCGCGCCATGGTGGGTTGTGCCCACCTCGTGGCTCTTATGGCCCTCCCATGAAGCTTCTAGTGCCTCTTTTGTTCAAAAAATCGTCAAAAAGTTTTGTTGCATTTGGAGAACTTTCATTTCTGCGCAAAAAACAATACCCTGGTTGTGCTGCTAAAAACAGCATCAGTCCGTATTAGTTCCATTCAAATCATACCAACACCAAATAAAATTGTTGTAAACATGGCATGAATACTTCCTAAATTATAGATACATTGCAGACGTATCACCCACCTCGCCGTCACCCTCACTCAGCATTCTCTCCATCAAGCACATTCATTATTTTTATTTAGGTCGTTCTCCCACGGTGTTTGTAGGTCTCCCCTACCCCTTCTTTCCAGCACACACCGATCGATATACATCTCAAGCCACGTCTACTTGCCACAAACACACGCTTTCCCTCGTCTCTTCTCACCATCCATGCCTTCCTATGTCTAATACGGTCCATACATGCACACTCTCTCCCCTCTTTTCATTGATCTCGCACTCGCACACTCCTTCCCATCTTGACATAGTAGGCCTCTCGCACCACTTCCTAGCCGCATACCCCTCTCTCTCTATCCGTCTCTCCAAGCCTTATTTGCCTCTAGCACATGCATGTATACCGATCGATCTCCCTATATATAGATAGGTCGACTATAACTCTCACTACAAAAAAGACACATCAATGACATTTTGGGCCGAACGAATTTTTTTCCTGTCATGCTTATGACACTTCTATGATGATAATTGTGACAAAACCCGGTATCATCATAGATGTGGTGGGGTCCTACTTCTATGACAAAAAATCATGACAGAAAATGGGCTTTTCGTCCTGGGCGGGCCGGAGACGCAACTGCATGACATTCATTGGGTCGTCCATGATGGAAAAAATCATGGTAGAAGCGAAGGCGAGGAAAATATCGGGGGAGTTCTCGGTTACTGTGGGTGGTCGGGGGTCGAGCAATGCGCGTTTCTCTCGTACGTACGGGCGTGTGTGTGAGGCGTTGTGCTCTAACTGAACCCGAGGGAGGCTTTGGGCTCTAACTAAACCCGAGCGATTGCAGAGCAGGCTATGCGTTACTGAACCTGAGCGATCGATCGATCTCTTGCTGTTAACTGAACTCGAGTGATTCCTTCGCTACTGCCGCTAACTAAAGCCGATCAATGCTGCTTCTGGATGAACAGTGAGCGTTGTTGGGGGGGTTTGTATGAACAGTTCCTGGTGGGGGGTTGGATGAATAGGACCCCGTGGTAGTAGAGGTTGTCGCCGCTGGATGAACAGTACCCCGATCGATCAAGCCGATTGGGGGGTGGATGAACAGGACCCCGTGGAGGGCTGGATGAACAGGATGACCCCGTGGAGGGCTGGTTGAACAGTAGCCGGTGGAGGGCTGGATGAACAGTAGCCCGTGGAGGGGTGGTTGAACAGGACCCCATGGAGATGGCTGGTTGAACAGTAGCCGGTGGAGGAGTACGCGATGGTGGATGGATGAACAGGAGCCCGTCGATGAAGAGTCGCAGGTGGAGGCTGGAGGAGGTCAGCGGTTGATGAATGGTAGCCCATGGAGGCTGGAGGAGGTCGACGGTGGAGATGAACAGTATCCTGTGGAGTCTCGTTTTGCGGTCTGCCACACCCCTCCCGATGAACAGGACCCCCGTTTCGACCGTAGCGCTCCAACACAAGTCCATTTCCTTCGTTTTGCGGTATGCAACCCTCCCGATCAACAGGACCCCATTTCCACCAAGAGAAGTCCGTTTACTCCATTTTGTGGTACGCCAGACCCCTCCCGATGAACAGGATCCCGTTTCGACTATGGCCGGTCGAACACAAGGCCGTTTCCTCCGTTTTGCAGTACCCCATGCCTCGCATCCATCGGCTGTTCCATCCAAGCCGGTTGGCTCCGGATGAACACGATGTATTCCGTTGCCTCCCGATGAACACGACAGTGTTTCTCCGTTCCGACCCAGCCGGTTCACTGCCCAATGAATAGGACGCCATTGCTCCCGTCCGTTGCCTATCCATGTACACAAGCCCTGGCCGTCCGCGAGTACGCGCTCGAGACCCCGCCCATATGTATGTACGTGGCCGTATTTTTTGCACTGTGGCTATACATACGTGTAGATGACTTAGACGGGACTGTGTGAACTACTATGTCGGGTGCTCTACAACGACACATGTGCCACTACTTACTCGGCCATGGTTCATACTTGTAGAGAGACCGATCGACCAGTATGTACGTACACGTTCGCAACCAAAATGACAATGCTATGTATGCTTCGACCAGGTGGGTCCCGACTGTTAGGCACTTCCTTGCGTGTGAAGATGTAGCTGGTGGGTCCCAGCAGTCAGGTGGCGAATCAATATTTTTGGCCGTAATATGGACGCACTTCCTTGCGTGCAAAGATATAACTGGTGGGTCCCAGCAGTCAGGGGGGGAACATTTTTTTTGCGAAATATGGTGGCCCATCCGGTGGGTCCCTGCTGTCAGGTGAAGGAATCATTATTTTCCACGTAATAAGGAGGCACTTCCTTGCAGCAGCCGTGGACCTAGCTCTCAGCCTCTCCACGTACAATACTCTTCCGATGGAAGTCGGTCCTTGACCACGTTGACCACGCCACGCCAAGAGCACCAGGGCGGTGGATGACGGCGAGGCCTAGGAAGGGGACGACGCGAAGCCGGGGAAGACGCGGCAGTGGATGCCCACGCGGAGAGGAGTATGAGGGTTCACTGGTTCGGCTGCGGTGTGAGGCCGCTGTCACCGTAGGGCCTGGCCAGCGGTGAGAGTAGTAGGGGCGATGAGGCCTCCGCGGCAGCACAGCCGGCCACGGGAGGCAGGAACAGGCGGCACGACCGGCGCTGCTTTGGGCGGCTGGAGCAAGAAGACCAGAGGTTGAAGAAGCACTACGACTGTTGGATGGACATCGTACGGTCACTGGAGCTAGAATCGTTCATATTGACTAAGTTGACAAAGCCCTCCGTCCCAATCAACTTAGTAGGCCCACATGTTAGCCTCCCACTATGCTGCGTCCCAGCTAGCATGGGGAGTATTCATTTTTTTGTACATAATAAGGAGGCACTTCCATGCATGCGAAGATATAGCTGGTGGGTCCGACCTGTCAGCGGGGGGAATGTTTTTTTGCGAAATACAAAAGCCCTTCCGGTGGGTCCCAGATGTCAGGTGGAGGAATCATTATTTTGCGCATAATAAGGAGGTATTTCCTTGTGTGCGTTCGTGGACCCAGCTGTGAGCCTCTCCACGTACAGTCCATGTCCGATGGATGTCGTTCGTTGACCATGGTGCGCCGAGAGCACCAGGGCGGTGAACGACGGCGAGGCCTAGGAAGGGAACGACACGGAGCTGGGGAAGACTTGGCAGTGGTTGCCCATGTAGTGGGGAGTACGAGGTTTTACTGGTCCGTCTACCATCGCCGGAAAATAACAGGAGGTGTGGGTGAGTAGAGGAATGGCCTGGCCAGCCGACCACGGGAGGCGGGAGCAGGCAGTCCCATCGGCGCTGGTTTGGGCGGCTGGAGCAAGAAGATCAGATATTGAAGAAGCAACACGACCGTTGGATTAACATCCAACGGTCACTGCTGCTAGAATCATTTGTGGACTAAGTTGATAAAGCCTTCCGTACACGTCAACCTAGTAGACCCACAAACCAACGTCCAAATCTGTCCCAAACAGCATACAGCCCGAAATTTCTAGCCAGATTCAAATTAATTTAAAACTAAACATACCTTAATTTAAATCCAATGAAATTTTACCCACACAAAAACATTGAAATTTAAAATATCAAAATCCGAAAGAAAAAAGTACTTTGGAACTAATTTCCTGTTTATTGTATTTTTTTCATTTTACAGCTGTAACATCCCAAATTTTCAATTTGGAATGTTATACATTAGATCATCATGCATATCATATTTTATTTTGCTTTTGGTTTTGATCCTAGAAAATCCTAAGCAACTCAAGGACCCACGAAGAGAGTTGGGGATTTCGTTATTTACATATTTGAGTTTTCTCAAATTATGTAAACATGATCATTTGATTTTATTTATTTTATCATCAATTATTTCTATTACAAAAATATGAGAGCGGGAATAAAATGAGTTTCCCAAAATATAGAAATATTGAGGATTTAATAAAAAAATCAAATAAGTTTTATTTCGGTGTTTTTCGGTATTTTTTATTTGAATTTAGGAAAAATGCGCGTTTTTCAAAGTTGTAGTTTGGGCCCAGATAAATGTTCACTTTATCGGGCTTGATTTTAGAAACCAGGGAAAATTTATTTCGTGATTTTTGGAGTCAGTTTAGTATTTCTTTTTATTTTTCTTCCGAACGGAATTATTTAAAAAAAACGCGGAACCGACTTTGGGCCGTACTCGGCCAGGACTCCCTGGCCGGTGCCTTTATAAGGCGCGCCCGAGGCCCGAGCCGAGCCAGCCCACCCCACCGCCCTAACCCTAGCCGCCGCCGCCGCCGCCGGAGTTGCGCGCCGCCCGAGGTTCGCCGGCGCCTCGTTTTCCGTGCTGTTTTAAAAAAAATTATGTTCGTCGTTTTTCTTTTTCGTCGGATTTTTTCGCGGTTATTTTCTGATCGCGATTTCTAATCCGATTTTCGTTTTAGTATAACTTTTCGCTCGTTTATCGGAATCAGGCGATTCAAGCGCCTGGAGTTTCGTCTCGAAACCCTCTTTCCGAATAATCAACTTAAACATGTTTTTGCTACTGTAAAATTTGACTTAGATCCAGATTACTAGAACGAAGTTGTTTTTTCTTTCGCCGTTTGATTTCTTTTGCTTCGTTCGATTTGATTCTTTTTGCCAACCAGGGTTCTTAAGTTGAACTTTCTGGTTAGATCTTCTATTTGAGTTTTACCTGTGCATTAGATGAGTACTTATTGTAGGCTTGTTTGTTTGTCTGCGATAGAATACCCGGAGTGCGCCGCCTGTCACGTTAAATCTCTAGGTTTCGTGGATCATCAGCAAGGCAAGTAAGACTTTGATCATACCTTTTCTACAACCCAGTTTTATTGCATTAGATCAATCCTCACATGTTGCATGATTAGGATCTAATTAAATTGTGGGATGGGAAGTAGATGAGGTAGTACCTATTACATGTTTATTATCAAACCTTTGGGAGTTACTTCTACGTTTGCTTATTATGCCATGCTATGCTAGTAGACGTGGATTGGGTGAGTGAAATCCATGACAGATGTGAGATTGATAATTAATGGTTTATCTAAGGTGGCAACTTAAACACACATCTGGGTGGATTGAGGCACCTGGGGTTTCCAGGACTTGCCTGTTTTTCTTTTGGACCGCCACCCAGGCCCAAAGGGATCATGAGATTATTCATACTAGAAACTTCTGTGTGCAGCCACAAGCCATTATGGGCTCTGGCATAGTTGACTAAGTTGTGCGAACTCTTACAGTGGTAGACTAGCAGATGTAGGGGGTGTAGGTGGTACGGTCTACCCGATCGTAAGGTGCTAGCGCTTCTGAAAGACTATGTCTCGGTCATCCGTCTTCTCAAACACCCTGTAGTGCGAGAAACCAAATGGAGGCGATCGAGTCTTGTGGGGAAAAGTGCGCAAACCTCTGCAGAGTGTAACAAACTAATCATGGTTAGCCGTGTCCCCGATTATGGACATCTTGAGTATCTAGTACCTGGATTTTCATGTGAATCTCAACATGTTACTCTAAAGTTAATTTTGTTGGGTTTAATGATGTTACTTTAATTGGGATTGAGAATGTTGTCAACCATTCTCAATTTTTAACAACCACCATGATAGTAATTAAATTTATTCCTTTAGGGAAAAATTGGCTTTACGCAAAAACTGTAACCATAGAGCTTTCTACCAGCCAAATATTCATATAGTATAGTTGTTTCATTCCATTACTCTCTATGTGTTACCTTGCCAGCATATTCCATGTGCTGACCCATTTTCGGGCTGCAACTTTAATGTTGCAGACTTTTCAGACGACGATTAAGGAGTTTTTAGGTCGTGGTTCTATACTCAGTGATGCCTTGGAGTTGATGGACTCACTTTTCTTCCAAGCCTTTCGCTGTTATCGTTATTAGATGGCCTTAAGCCATATTTATTGTAATAGCTCTCTTTTGAGACACTCGATGTAATAAGTGTGTGATTGCTACTCTGCTATAAATCCTCCGAGTACTGTGTGGTGTCAGCATTACTGATCCAGGGATGACACCGGAGCACAGAGATCAGACTGTTTGAGGTCTGGTCGCTACAATAGCCCATTTAATATTACTTATAGCCCATTTCTTATTACTTATAGCCCATTTTCTGGGCAAAATGCATCCCTCCTCGTCTTGAAAGATTTCCGGCCCAGCAGTGTGTAGAAAATCAAGTAGGCCTACGTTGGTTATTCTGCAAAAAAATAGCTGGGCTAGCCATTTTTAGAAAGGAAAAAAACAAACTGGGCTGGTCATGTGCTGGACGGGCCACAGCTCCCAAACAACCCAGTTGATACCCTTCTCCGTCCTGAAAAAACAAAATTACGGTGCGCGCTGCTGGGTCCCTACTATCATCCTCACCATGTATAGTCATCTCCTTATTCCTCTCGGTTGTTGACCATGTTGACAACACCGGAGGGCGGCGCCACGGCGAGCGAACCAAGACGGAGGACGATGGTGAGGCCTCGGACGGGAATGGACAGGAGCCGGGGAAGATTCACATAGTTTTAGGGTGCGATGTGGCCACGATACATGCGCGGCAGCATAGCCAGCCATGGGAGGCGGGAGCAGGCGGTCCCGCCAGTGCTAGTTTGGCTTTGGCGGCTGGAGGAAGAAGAGACTGAAGAAACACGATAGACGTTGAGTGTCAATCCAACGGTCAAGGTTGGCACAATTGTTTGTTGACTAAGCTGACACCAAGTAGCATACTTTTTTATATATCTACACCAATATAAAAAGACCCAAAGGGGCATGATGCCTACTACAAAACCTTCTTCTTATAGACGTTGTTGGGCCTCCAAGTGCAGTGGTTTGTAGGACAGTAGCAAATTTCCCTCAAGTGGATGACCTAAGGTTTATCAATCCGTAGGAGGCGTAGGATGAAGATGGTCTCTCTCAAGCAACCCTGCAACCAAATAACAGAGAGTCTCTTGTGTCCCCAACACACCCAATACAATAGTAAATTGTATAGGTGCACTAGTTCGGCGAAGAGATGGTGATACAAGTGCAATATGGATAGTAGATAATAGTTTTTGTAATCTGAAAATATAAAAACAGCAAGGTAATTAATGATAAAAGTGAGCGTAAATGGTATTGCAATGCTAGGAAATAAGGCCTAGGGTTCATACTTTCGCTAGTGCAAGTTCCCTCAATAATAATAACATAATTGGATCACATAAATATCCCTCAACATGCAACAAAGAGTCACTCCAAAGTCACTAATAGCGGAGAACGAACGAAGAGATTATGGTAGGGTACGAAACCACCTCAAAGTTATTCTTTCCAATCAATCCATTGGGCTATTCCTATAAGTGTCACAAACAGCCCTAGAGTTCGTACTAGAATAACACCTTAAGACACAAATCAACCAAAACCATAATGTCACCTAGATACTCCAATGTCACCTCAAGTATCCGTGGGTATGATTATACGATATGCATCACACAATCTCAGATTCATCTATTCAACCAACACATAGAACCTCAAAGAATGCCCCAAAGTTTCTACCAGAGAATCACGACGAAAACGTGTGCCAACCCCTATGCATAGGTTCATGGGCGGAACCCGCAAGTTGATCACCAAAACATACATCAAGTGAATCACGTGATATCCCATTGTCACCACACATATGCACGGCAAGACATACATCAAGTGTTCTCAAATCATTAAAGACTCAATCCAATAAGATAACTTCAAAGGGGAAACTCAATTCATTACAAGAGAGTAGAGGGGTAGAAAACATCATAGGATCCAATTATAATAGCAAAGCTCGCGATACATCAAGATCGTATCACCTCAAGAACACGAGGGAGAGAGAGAGAGAGAGAGAGATCAAACACATAGCTACTGGTACATACCCTCAGCCCCGAGGGAGAACTACTCCCTCCTCGTCATGGAGAGCACCGGGATGATGAAGATGGCCACCGGAGAGGGATTCTCCCTCCGGCAGGGTGCCGGAACGGGTCTAGATTGGTTTTCGGTGGCTATGGAGGCTTCTAGCGGCGTAACTCCCGATCTATTGTGCTCTCCGGTCGTTTTAGGGTATATGGAGATATATAGGCGGAAGAAGTACGTCAGGGGAGCCACGAGGGGCCCACGAGGGTGGAGGGCGCGCCCTAGGGGGGTGGGCGTGCCCCCCTACCTCGTGTCCTCATCGAAGCTTCCTTGACGTAGACTCTAAGTCTCCCTGGTTGCTTCTGATCCAAAAATAAGTTTCGAGAAGTTTCAGGTCAATTGGACTCCGTTTGGTTTTCCTTTTCTGCGATATTCTAAAACAAGGTAAAAACAGAAACCTGCACTGGGCTTTGGGTTAATAGGTTAGTCCCAAAAAATGATATAAAAGTGTATAATAAAGCCCATAAACATCCAAAACAGTAGATAATATAGTATGGAGCAATCAAAAATTATAGATACGTTGGAGACATATCAGCATCCCCAAGCTTAATTCCTGCTCGTCCTCGAGTAGGTAAATGATAAAAATAGAATTTTTGATGCGGAGTGCTACTTGGCATAATTTCAGTGTGATTCTTGTTAATTGTGGCATGAATATTCAGATCCAAAAGATTCAAGATAAAAGTTCATATTGATATAAAAATAATAATACTTGAAGCATAGTAACTAAGCAATCATGTCTTCTCAAAATAACATGGCCAAAGAAAGTTCATCCCTAAAAATCATATAGTTTAGTCATGCTCCATTTTCGTCACACAAGAATGCTCTCATCATGCACAACCCCGATGACAAGCCAAGCAATTGTTTCAAACTTTACTAATCACAAACACATAAACCTTCACGCAATATATGAGCGCGAGCCATGGACATAGCACTATGGGTGGAATAGAATATAATGAGGGTGTTATGTGGAGAAGACAAAAAAGGAGAAAGTATCACATCAACGAGGCTAATCAATGGTCTATGGAGATGGCCATCGATTGATGTTAATGCAAGGAGTAGGGATTGCCATGCAACAGATGCACTAGAGCTATAAGTGTATGAAAGCTCAACAAAAGAAACTAAGTGGGTGTGCATCCAACTTGCCTGCTCACGAAGACCTAGGGCACTTGAGGAGACCCATTGTTGGAATATACAAGCCAAGTTCTATAATGAAAAATTCCCACTAGTATATGAAAGTGACAAAACAAGAGACTCTCTATCATGAGGATTATGGTGCTAATTTGAAGCACTAGTGTGGCAAAGGATAGTAGCATTGTCCCTTCTCTCTTTTTCTCTCATTTTTTGCCTTCTCTTTATTATGGCCTTTCTCTTTTTCTTGGGCCTTCTCTTTTTTATGGACTTTTTTTATTCCTCACTTGGGACAATGCTCTAGAAAATGATGATTGTCACACTTCTATTTATTTACAACTCAATGATTACAACTCGATACTAGAACAAAGTATGACTCTATATGAATGCCTCCGGCGGTGTACCGGATATGCAATGAATCAAGAGTGACATGTATGAAAGAATTATGAATGGTGGCTTTGCCACAAATACTATGTAAACTACATGATCATGCTAAGCAATATGACAATGATGAATGTGTCATGATGAACGGAATGGTGGAAAGTTGCATGGCAATATATCTCAGAATGGCTATGGAAATGCCATAATAGGTAGGTATGGTGGCTGTTTTGAGGAAGATATCAGGAGGTTTATGTGTGAAAGAGCGTATCATATCACGGGGTTTGAATGCACCGGCAAAGTTTGCACCAACTCCCAATGTGAGAAAGGGCAATGCACGGTACCGAAGAGGCTAGCAATGATGGAAGGGTGAGAGTGCATATAATCCACAGACGCAACATTAGTCATAAAGAACTAACATAGTAATTGCAAAAATCTACAAGTTTTATCAAAAATCTCGGCACTACGCGCATGCTCCTAGGGGGATAGATTGGTAGGAAAAGACCATCACTCGTCCCCGACCGCCACTCATAAGGAGGACAATCAAATAACACCTCATGTTTCAAATTTGTTACACAACGTTTACCATACGTGCATGCTACGGGACTTGCAAACTTCAACACAAGCATTTCTCAAATTCACAACTACACAACTAGCACGACTTTGATATTATTACCTCCATATCTCAAAACAATCATCAAGCATCAAACTTCTCTTAGTATTCAAAACACTCATAAGAAAGATTTTACTAATCTTGAATACCTAGCATATTCGGATTATTTAAGAAAATTACCATGCTATTTAAGACTCTCAAAATAATATAAGTGAAGCATGAGAGTTCATCTATTTCTACAAAATATAACCACCACTGTGCTCTAAAAAGATATAAGTGAAGCACTAGAGCAACAACAAACTACTCCGAAAGATATAAGTGAAGATCAATGAGTAGTTGAATAATTATGCAACTATCTGAAGACTCTCTAACATTTAATAATTTCAGATCTTGGTATTTTATTCAAACAGCAAGCAAAGAAAAATAAAATGACATCTAAGATTAGCAAACATCATGTGAAAGAAGCAAAAACTTAGGATCAACCGATACTAACCGATAGTTGTTGAAGAAGAAAGGTGGGATGCCAACCGGGGCATCCCCAAGCTTAGACGCTTGATACTTCTTGAAATATTATCTTGGGATGCCTTGGGCATCCCCAAGCTTGAGCTTTTGTGTCTCCTTAATTCCTCTCATATCACGGTCTCCCTAAATCTCAAAAGCTTCATCCACACAAAACTCAACAAGGACTCGTGAGATAAATTAGTATAACACATTGCAAAAACCTTATCATACTCTACTATAGCAAATCACTAAAATTATTATTCAACATTGCATACTAAATGCCTCTGCATATTTAATAGTCCTATCCTCAAATAGAATCATTAAAGAAGCAAACATATGTAAACAATGCAAACATAACAGCAATCTGCCTAAACAGGACAGTCTATAAAGAATGCAGCAACATCCATATTTCCCTAGCTCCAAAAATTATGAAAGAAAATTCCCACTATAGTAAATTTATCAGATCTTAATATGCAAAAGGTTTCAACATTTTATCACATCCTGAATTTTCTAGGGAATTATTGCAACAGCGGTAAACTTTCTGTTTTCAAACAGCAACATGTGGACTTCTAAAATAGGCATGGTAAAGGCTATCAATGCCACTTTTATTGAAATAAAAGATGCAAAACATTGTTCTAAATAACAGCAATAAAATCCTAACAAAATAAATTGACGCTCCAAGCAAAACACATATCATGTGGTAAATAAAAATATAGCTCCAAGTAAAGTAACCGATGAACGAAGACGAAAGAGGGGATGCCTTCCGGGGCATCCCCAAGCTTAGGCTCTTGGCTATCCCTGAATATTACCTTGGTATGCCTTCGGCATCCCCAAGCTTAGGATCTTGCCACTCCTTATTCCATAGTCCATCGAATCCTTACCCAAAACTTGAAAACTTCACAACACAAAACTTAACAGAAAACTCGTAAGCTCCGTTAGTATAAGAAAATAAATCACCACTTCAAGGTAATGTAATGAACTCATTCTTTATTTATATTGGTGTTAAACCTAATGTATTCCAACTTCTCTATGGTTTATAAACTCTTTTACTAGACATAGATTCATCAAAATAAGTAAACAACACTTGAAAAACAGAATCTGTCAAAAACAGATCAGCCTGTAGTAATCTGGATCAAACGCATACGTCTGGAACTCATAAAATTCTCAAATAAATTGATGGACCTGAGGAATGTATCTATTAATCATCTTCAAAAATAATTAACTAAATAGCACTCTCCAAATAAAAATTGCAGTAATTGTCATGAGCGCTAAAGTTTCTGTTTTTTTACAGCATGATCATAAAGATTTCACCCAAGTCTTCCCAAAGGTTCTACTTCGCACAAACACTAATTGAACACATAAAACCACATATAAATAGAGGCTAGATGAATTATTTATTACTAAACAGGAGAAAAAAGCAAGGAACAAAAATAAAGTTGGGTTGCCTCCCAACAAGCGCTATCGTTTAACGCCCTTAGCTAGGCATGATGATTTCAATGATGCTCACATAAAGGATAAGAATTGAAACATAAAGAGAGCATCATGAAGAATATAACTAGCACATTTAAGTCTAACCCGCTTCCTATGCATAGGGATTTTGTGAGCAAACAACTTATGGGAACAATAATCAACTAGCATAGGAGGGCAAAACAAGCATAACTTCAAAACTTTAAGCACATAGAGAGGGAACTTGATATTATTGCAATTCCTACAAGCATATGTTCCTCCCTCATAATAATTTTTAGTAGCATCATGAATGAATTCAACAATATAACCAGCACATAAAGCATTCTTTTCATGATCTACAAGCATAGAAATTTTATTACTCTCCACACAAGCAAAATTCTTCTCATGAATAATAGTGGGAGCAAAGTCAACAAAATAATTATCATGTGAGGCATAATCCAATTGAAAACTAAAATCATGATGACAAGTTTCATGGATATCATTATTCTTTATAGCATACAAGTCATCACAATAATCATCATAGATAGCAACTTTGTTCTCATAATCAATTGGAACCTCTTCCGGAATAGTGGATTCATCACAAAATAAAGTCATGACCTCTCCAAATCGACTTTCATCAATATAATCATCATAAATAGGAGGCATGCTTTCATCATAAAAAATTTGCTCATCAAAACTTGGGGGGACAAAAAATATCATCTTCATCAAACATAGCTTCCCCAAGCTTGTGGCTTTGCATATCATTAGCATCATAGATATTCAAGGAATTCATACTAACAACATTGCAATCATGCTCATCATTCAAAGATTTAATGCCAAACATTCTAATGCATTCTTCCTCTAGCACTTGAGCACAATTGTCGGAATCCTTATTCTCACGATAGATATTAAAAAGATAAAGCGTATGAGGCAAACTTAATTCCATTTTTTATAGTTTTCTTTTATAAAATAAACTAGTGCTAAAAAAAGAAACTAAAAGACTCGATTGCAAGATCTAAAGATATACCTTCAAGCACTAACCTCCCCGGAAACGGCGCCAGAAAAGAGCTTGATGTCTACTACACAACCTTCTTCTTGTAGACGTTGTTGGGCGTCCAGGTGCAGAGGTTTGTAGGACAGTAGCAAATTTCCCTCAAGTGGATGACCTAAGGTTTATCAATCCGTAGGAGGCGTAGGATGAAGATGGTCTCTCTCAAGCAACCCTGCAACCAAATAACAGAGAGTCTCTTGTGTCCCCAACACACCCAATACAATAAGAAATTGCATAGGTGCACTAGTTCGGCGAAGAGATGGTGATACAAGTGCAATATGGATAGTAGATAATAGTTTTTATAATATGAAAATATAAAAACAGCAAGGTAACTAATGATAAAAGTGAGCGTAAACGGTATTGCAATGCTAGGAAATAAGGCCTAGGGTTCATACTTTCGCTAGTGCAAGTTCCCCAACAATAATAACATAATTGGATCACATAACTATCCCTCAACATGCAACAAAGAGTCACTCCAAAGTCACTAATAGAGGAGAACGAACGAAGAGATTATGGTAGGCTACGAAACCACCTCAAAGTTATTCTTTCCAATCAATCCGTTGGGCTATTCCTATAAGTGTCACAAACAGCCCTAGAGTTCGTACTAGAATAACACCTTAAGACACAAATCAACCAAAACCCTAATGTCACCTAGATACTCCAATGTCACCTCAAGTATCTGTGGGTATGATTATACGATATGCATCACACAATCTCATATTCATCTATTCAACCAACACATAGAACCTCAAAGAATGCCCCAAAGTATCTAACAGAGAATCACGACGAAAACGTGTGCCAAACCCTATGCATAGGTTCATGGGCGGAACCCGCAAGTTGATCACCAAAACATACATAAAGTGAATCACGTGATATCCCATTGTCACCACAGATACGCACGGCAAGACGTGCATCAAGTGTTCTCAAATCATTAAAGACTCAATCCGATAAGATAATTTCAAAGGGGAAACTCAATTCATTACAAGAGAGTAGAGGGGGAGAAAACATCATAGGATCCAATTATAATAGCAAAGCTCGCGATACATCAAGATCGTATCACCTCAAGAACACGAGAGAGAGAGAGAGATCAAACACATAGCTACTGGTACATACCCTCAGCCCCGAGGGAGAACTAATCCCTCGTCATCATGGAGAGCACCGGGATGATGAAGATGGCCACCGAAGAGGGCTTCTCCCTCCAACAGGGTGCCGGAACGGGTCTAGATTGGTTTTCGCTGGCTACGGAGGCTTCTGGCGGCGGAACTCCCGATCTATTGTGCTCTCCGATCGTTTTAGGGTATATGAAGATATATAGGCGGAAGAAGTACGTCAGGGGAGCCACGAGGGGCCCATGAGGGTGGAGGGCGCGCCCTAGGGGGGTGGGCGCGCCCCCTACCTCGTGGCCTCCTTGAAGCTTCCTTGACATAGACTCTAAGTCTCCCTGGTTGCTTCTGATCCAAAAATAAGTTCCATGAAGTTTCAGGTCAATTGGACTCCGTTTGGTTTTCCTTTTCTGCGATATTCTAAAACAAGATAAAAACAGAAACTAGCACTGGGCTCTGGGTTAATAGGTTAGTCCCAAAAAATGATATAAAAGTGTATAATAAAGCCCATAAACATCCAAAACAGTAGATAATATAGCATGGAGCAATCAAAAATTATAGATACGTTGGAGACGTATCAGCATCCCCAAGCTTAATTCCTGCTCGTCCTCGAGTAGGTAAATGATAAAAACAGAATTTTTGATGCGGAGTGCTACTTGGCATAATTTCAGTGTGATTCTTCTTAACTGTGGCATGAATATTCAGATCCGAAAGATTTAAGATAAAAGTTCATATTGACATAAAAATAATAATACTTCAAGCATACTAACTAAGGATCATGTCTTCTCAAAATAACTGGCCAAAGAAAGTTCATCCCTACAAAATCATATAGTTTAGTCATGCTCCATTTTCGTCACACAGGAATGCTCTCATCATGCATAACCCCAATGACAAGCCAAGCAATTGTTTCATACTTTAGTAATCTCAAATTCATAAACCTTCACGCAATATATGAGCGCGAGCCAAGGACATAGCACTATGGGTGGAATAGAATATAATGAGGGGGTTATGTGGAGAAGACAAAAAAGGAGAAAGTCTCACATCAACGAGGCTAATCAATGGGCTATGGAGATGCCCATCGATTGACGTTAATGCAAGGAGTAGGGATTGCCATGCAACGGATGCACTAGAGCTATAAGTGTATGAAAGCTCAACAAAAGAAACTAAGTGGGTGTGCATCCAACTTGCCTACTCATGAAGACCTAGGGCACTTGAGGAGGCCCATTGTTGGAATATACAAGCCAAGTTCTATAATGAAAAATTCCCACTAGTATATGAAAGTGACAAAACAAGAGACTCTCTATCATGAGTATTATGGTGCTACTTTGAAGCACTAGTGTGGCAAAGGATAGTAGCATTGTCCCTTCTCTCTTTTTCTCTCATTTTTTTGCCGTCTCTTTTTTATGGCCTTTCTCTTTTTTGGGCCTTCTCTTTTTTATGGCCTTTCTCTTTTTTTATTCCTCACTTGGGACAATGCTCTAGGAAATGATGATCATCACACTTCTATTTATTTACAACTCAATGATTACAACTCGATACTAGAACAAAATATGACTCTATATGAATGCCTCCGGCGGTGTACCGGGATATGCATTGAATCAAGAGTGACATGTATGAAAGAATTATGAACGGTGGCTTTACCACAAATACTATGTAAACTACATGATCATGCTAAGCAATATGACAATGATGAATGTGTCATGATGAACGGAATGGTGGAAAGTTGCATGGCAATATATCTCGGAATGGCTATGGAAATGCCATAATAGGTAGGTATGGTGGCTGTTTTGAGGAAGATATAAGGAGGTTTATGTGTGAAAGAGAGTATCATATCACGGGGTTTGGATGCACCGGCGAAGTTTGCACCAACTCTCAATGTGAGAAAGGGCAATGCACGGTACCGAAGAGGCTAGCAATGATGGAAGGGTGAGAGTGCGTATAATCCACGGACGCAACATTAGTCATAAAGAACTCACATACTTATTGCAAAAATCTACAAGTCATCAAAAACCTCGGCACTACGTGCATGCTCCTAGGGGGTAGATTGGTAGGAAAAGACCATCGCTCGTCCGCGACCGCCACTCATAAGGAGGACAATCAAATAACACCTCATGTTTCAAATTTGTTACACAACGTTTACCATACCTGCATGCTACAGGACTTGCAAACTTCAACACAAGCATTTCTCAAATTCACAACTACTCAACTAGCACGACTTTGATATTATTACCTCCATATCTCAAAACAATCATCAAGCATCAAACTTCTCTTAGTATTCAAAACACTCATAAGAAAGATTTTACTAATCTTGAATACCTAGCATATTAGGATTACTTAAGAAAATTACCATGCTATTTAAGACTCACAAAATAATATAAGTGAAGCATGAGAGTTCATCTATTTCTACAAAATAAAACCACCACCGTGCTCTAAAAAGATATAAGTGAAGCACTAGAGCAACAACAAACTACTCCGAGAGATATAAGTGAAGATCAATGAGTAGTTGAATAATTATGCAACTATGTGAAGACTCTCTAACATTTAATAATTTCAGATCTTGGTATTTTATTCAAACAGGAAGCAAAGACAAATAAAATGACATCTAAGAATAGCAAACATCATGTGAAAGAAGCAAAAACTTAGGATCAACCGATACTAACCGATAGTTGTTGAAGAAGAAAGGTGGGCTGCCAACCGGGGCATCCCCAAACTTAGACGCTTGATACTTCTTGAAATATTATCTTGGATGCCTTGGGAATCCCCAAGCTTGAGCTTTTGTGTCTCCTTAATTCCTCTCATATCACGGTCTCCCTAAATCTCAAAAGCTTCATCCACACAAAACTCAACAAGGACTCGTGAGATAAGTTAGTATAACACATTGCAAAAACGTTATCATACTCTACTGTAGCAAATCACTAAAATTATTATTCAACATTGCATACTAAATGCCTCTGCATATTTAATAGTCCTATCCTCAAATAGAATCATTAGAGAAGCAAACATATGTAAACAATGCAAACATAACAGCAATCTGCCTAAACAGGACAGTCTATAAAGAATGCAGCAACATCCATATTTCCCTAGCTCCAAAAATTATTAAAGAAAATTCCCACTGTAGTAAATTTATCATACCTTAATATGCAAAAGGTTTCAACATTTTATCACATTCTGACTTTTCTAGGTAATTATTGCAACAGCGGTAAACTTTCTGTTTTCAAACAGCAACATGTGGACTTCTAAAATAGGCATGGTAAAGGCTATCAATGCCACTTTTATTGAAATAAAAGATGCAAAACATTGTTCTAAATAACAGCAAGCAAATCCTAACAAAATAAATTGACACTCCAAGCAAAACACATATCATGTGGTAAATAAAAATATAGCTCCAAATAAAGTTACCGATGAATGAAGACGAAAGAGGGGATGCCTTGGATATCCTTGAATATTACCTTGGGGTGCCTTGGGAATCCCCAAGCTTAGTCTCTTGCCACTCCTTATTCCATAGTCCATCGAATCCTTACCCAAAACTTGAAAACTTCACAACACAAAACTTAACAGAAAACTCGTAAGCTCCGTTAGTATAAGAAAATAAATCACCACTTCAAGGTACTGTAATGAACTCATTCTTTATTTATATTGGTGTTAAACCTACTGTATTCCAACTTCTCTATGGTTTATAAACTCTTTTACTAGACAAAGATTCATCAAAATAAGTAAACAACACTTGAAAAACAGAATCTGTCAAAAACAGAACAGTCTGTAGTAATCTGGATCAAACGCATACTTCTGGAACTCATAAAATTCTCAAAGAAATTGATGGACCTGAGGAATGTATCTATTAATAATCTTCAAAAATAATTAACTAAATAGAGCTGTCCAAATAAAAATGGCAGTAATTGTCGTGAGCGCTAAAGTTTCTGTTTTTTTACACCATGATCATAAAGACTTCACCCAAGTCTTCCCAAAGGTTCTACTTGGCACAAACACTAATTAAACACATAAAACCACATCTAAACAGAGGCTAGATGAATTATTTATTACTAAACAGGAGAAAACAACAAGGAACAAAAATAAAGTTGGGTTGCCTCCCAACAAGCGCTATCGTTTAACGCCCTTAGCTAGGCATGATGATTTCAATGATGCTCACATAAAGGATAAGAATTGAAACATAAAGAGAGCATCATGAAGAATATAACTAGCACATTTAAGTCTAACCCACTTCCTATGCATAGGGATTTTGTGAGCAAACAACTTATGGGAACAATAATCAACTCGCATAGGAGGGCAAAACAAGCATAACTTCAAAACTTGAAGCACATAGAGAGGAAACTTGATATTATTGCAATTCCTACAAGCATATGTTCCTCCCTCATAATAATTTTCAGTAGCATCATGAATGAATTCAAAAATATAACCAGCACATAAAGCATTCTTTTCATGATCTGCAAGCATAGAAATTTTATTACTCTCCACACAAGCAAAATTCTCTCATGAATAATAGTGGGAGCAAAGTCAACAAAATAATTATCATGTGAGACATAATACAATAGAAAACTAAAATCATGATGACAAGTTTCATGGATATCATTATTCTTTATGGCATACAAGTCATCACAATAATCATCATAGATAGCAACTTTGTTCTCATAATCAATTGGGACCTCTTCCGGAATAGTGGATTCATCACAAAATAAAGTCATGACCTCTCCAAATCCACTTTCATCAATATAATCATCATAAATAGGAGGCATGCTTTCATCACAATAAATTTGCTCATCAAAACTTGGGGGACAAAAAATATCATCTTCATCAAACATAGCTTCCCCAAGCTTGTGGCTTTGCATATCATTAGCATCATAGATATTCAAGGAATTCATACTAACAACATTGCAATCATGCTCATCATTCAAAGATTTAATGCCAAACATTCTAATGCATTCTTCCTCTAGCACTTGAGCACAATTGTCAGAATCCTTATTAAAGCGTATGAGGCAAACTTAATTCCATTTTTTATAGTTTTCTTTTATAAACTAAACTAGTGCTAAAACAAGAAACTAAAAGACTCGATTGCAAGATCTAAAGATATACCTTCAAGCGCTAACCTCCCTGGCAACGGCGCTAGAAAAGAGCTTGTTGTCTACTACACAACCTTCTTCTTGTAGACGTTGTTGGGCCTCCAAGTGCAGAGGTTTGTAGGACGGTAGCACATTTCCCTCAAGTGGATGACCTAAGGTTTATCAATCCGTAGGAGGCGTAGGATGAAGATGGTCTCTCTCAAGCAACCCTGCAACCAAATAACAGAGAGTCTCTTGTGTCCCCAACACACCCAATACAATAGTAAATTGTATAGGTGCACTAGTTCGGCGAAGAGATGGTGATACAAGTGCAATATGTATAGTAGATAATAGTTTTTGTAATCTGAAAATATAAAAACAGCAAGGTAACTAATGATAAGGCCTAGGGTTCATACTTTCACTAGTGCAAGTTCCCTCAACAATAATAACATAATTGGATCACATAACTATCCCTCAACATGCAACAAAGAGTCACTCCAAAGTCATTAATAGCGGAGAATGAACGAAGAGATTATGGTAGGGTACGAAACCACCTCAAAGTTATTCTTTCCAATCAATCTGTTGGGCTATTCCTATAAGTGTCACAAACAGCCCTAGAGTTCGTACTAGAATAACACCTTAAGACACAAATCAACCAAAACCCTAATGTCACCTAGATACTCCAATGTCACCTCAAGTATCCGTGGGTATGATTATACGATATGCATCACACAATCTCAGATTCATCTATTCAACCAACACATAGAACCTCAAAGAATGCCCCAAAGTTTCTACCGGAGAATCACGACGAAAACGTGTGCCAACCCCTATGCATAGGTTCATGGGCGGAACCCGCAAGTTGATCACCAAAACATACATCAAGTGAATCACGTGATATCCCATTGTCACCACAGATACACACGGCAAGACATACATCAAGTGTTCTCAAATCATTAAAGACTCAATCCGATAAGATAACTTCAAAGGGGAAACTCAATTCATTACAAGAGAGTAGAGGGGGGAGAAAACATCATAGGATCGAATTATAATAGCAGAGCTCGCGATACATCAAGATCGTATCACCTCAAGAACACGAGAGAGAGAGAGAGATCAAACACATAGCTACTGGTACATACCCTCAGCCCCGAGGGAGAACTACTCCCTCCTCGTCATGGAGAGCACCGGGATGATGAAGATGGCCACCGGAGAGGGATTCTCCCTCCGGCAGGGTGCCGGAACGGGTCTAGATTTGTTTTCGGTGGCTACGGAGGCTTCTGGCGGCGGAACTCCCGATCTATTGTGCTCTCCGATCGTTTTAGGGTATATGGAGATATATAGGCGGAAGAAGTACGTCAGGGGAGCCATCAGGGGTCCACGAGGGTGGAGGGCGCGCCCCCTACCTCGTGGCCTCCTCGAAGCTTCCTTGACATAGACTCCATGTCTCCGTGGTTGCTTCTGATCCAAAAATAAGTTCCATGAAGTTTCAGGTCAATTGGACTCCGTTTGGTTTTCCTTTTCTGCGATATTCTAAAACAAGGTAAAAACTGAAACTGGCACTGGGCTCTGGGTTAATAGGTTAGTCCCCAAAAATAATATAGAAGTGTATAATAAAGCCCATAAACATCCAAAACAGTATATAATATAGCATGGAGCAATCAAAAATTATAGATACGTTGGAGACGTATCAGGGCAGATGCAATTAATCTCGACCATCAAGTCATGTCAATCCAACGACCTAGACTGCTTCAATGTCGAGCGCTCAACACGTTTAGCGTGCAGTTAATTTCATGCCAAATATAGTTCTAATCACATGATAACACGCAAATAATATCCTACTTAATATCCGCATGCACTTAATATACTTCCAAATTAACATGCATTGCACGTACACATTGACTAGTAGGAAGAAAAGAAAAACTGGGCTCGTTCGCCTGATAACATTCCCCAAACTACGACCGTTAGATCTTGCGTCGCAACTAATACTGCGAGGAAAACGCGTTCGTCTGCCGTCCTCCTCCCAGGGAACGTTTGCCACATAAGTGACTAGCACCCTTGGTTTTCAACCGAGAGGTCTTGGGTTTGAGTCCTAGGTACTCTCAATTTTGTCCTCCTTCCTTCCTCGCAAAAAAAAGAAAGAAAAACAAAGACTTGAGAAGGCGTACAGAACAAGCTAGTGTACCAGTAAAGAGACGTTGCTAAGTTTTAGAAAAAAGAGAGACGTGCTCCTGTAGCTGGTTCAATCCAAACCTAGACTATGACTATATATGGTGCTATGCTACTCTGCAAGTAATGAAACTGACATATCCAACTTTCGCTTCTCCTCTTCTCTACTTACTCTGCCTAGCATCAAAAGCTCTGGCCGCAGCAACCATGTCCGTTGGCTGCTCGTCCACCTACTCTTTAGCAGGCAACAACTAGATATGCGCTAAGTCTCCACCCATACCATCGCCTGTGGGTCTCATCACACCCTCGTCGGCACATGCACCGGAGCCGGTTGCTCATCGCAACCCGCTGCCGTTGGTGTGGTGCCACTAATGCAAATCACGCAGAGTCATCCGTCGCGTCTCAACCACAATCCTCAATCCTGGCCGAGTCTTCTACAAATGCCCGAATCATGGGGTAATAATATGTTTAAGTGTTGTTCTACTACTTTCAGTTGCTGATTTTTTTGATAGTTTGGTTGATGATCTTCCAATTTGATTCGTGTAGAAAAGGGAAGATTCGTGTGACTTGTATTTCTGGGAAGTTGCTGATGTGGGGGAATGCAACTACGTTGATTATTTGGTTAGCTAAGGAATCCCAATACCAGTAGGTTGGGGGTTGGACAAGTAACGAAAGGAACGACAGAAGAGGAAGATGTAGAGCAGAAGGTTAAAGATGCAGTTCCTCTGATCATGGCCAAGCAATAACTGCTGAATGGCCTTGACAATAATGAGGAGATGAAAGAGCTTGTGAAGATAATGGGCAAAATCGATGTGCTCTGTAGGATTATTGTCTCTTTATTTGCAGTGTATGTCGCACTCGTGATGTATTCAGTGGCTATGACATGAGCACTTTGAAACTAGTAATGAATGAAACCTGTGTAGCAGGCTGGGCATAGTGTTCTGAACATGTAGTGATTTCTATTAACGGAAATCGGGGGGTATCCCTTTTGCTCATAAATAAATAAATAAATAGCAGATGCCCTTTTGGTAATAAATAAATAAATTAGTAGAGGCCCTGTCGGGTCAGCTTTTTCCCATTCAAAGACATCGAGCAAATTGCAGTCCAACAACAAACTATGTCATCAAATTCAAGTTTCACAGCCAAATATGAGTACAACTAAACAACAATGTCATCATGTTTTAGTCGTCATACAATCACCAAACACAAATGAACATACGTAACAAGTGATATTATCACAGCAAAATACTAAACAACACGTTCATCAGGTTTCGGTTGTCATAGCAAACACAATTTCACATAGTAGATAAAAAACGTCTTCTGATAGGCAAATACAACAAAAGCAATCTAATCATCCGCAGCAGCAACGTCAACATCTTTGCCATGTGTATCAGTCTGAATCATAATTCCCCAGAGTGTCATCTTCTTCTTCATCCTCAATGTCCTCGAACTTTGGCTTCTTCTTGATCAACTCTTGTATGTCCACAGCACGATAGGCAATCTTTTTGCCAGCGTCATTGACATGATGGTTCTCAAAGATATTAGGAATATTTGTGGAATCTTGTACATCAGGAGCAGTGTAAGCATCATCTTGTTGTGCAACTTCATTAAACGAATTCCTCTGCTCAAACCTTTGCAATACTCTCCAGTCATTGCTACGTGCAAATGTGTCTTCCAAGAAAAATATCTATGTTGCTTGATTTGCCAAAATAAAAGGCTCGTTGGTTTGGTACGCCGCCTTGATATTGATGGATTTGAAATAATCATCAGCTCTGGGTTTTGTGATCCTGGAAAACAGGTTATACCAACGACAGCACAACAGAACCACACACCGATGATCCTCGAAACTAGAGATATACTGCAACTGAACAATGTGTGTTATGTTAGCATACATTTCAGCTGTCTCTTTGTCATACGCATTCATGCTCATGATGGCACTGTTTTGTGTCTTCCTGCCTTCGTCGTGTGTAAGGGTGTTGTAGCGCACATCTCCAGCAATGCAAGATTCATAATGTCTTACCCGAGTATCAGGACCCATTGCTAGTGCGTAAAGGGCATCATCAACTACCTGCCCATCCTCCCGCATCTTCTTAACCTATGGTTAGAAAATAGACAAGTTGATCAAACTAACAGTGCAATTCAAAAGCTTACATGGCTCTTGAACCATTTCGCAAATCCTTCCATAACCAGTTTGTCAATGTTTCTTTGATTTTGCAGTAGTAACTCCTTTTTGTAGATGCTTCACAACATAGTGATCGCGTCAAACATCTAAATATATAAGAATGTGCTACAAGTTTAGTAGATTACGATGTATAAGCTGCAGTACTTACCACTTACTTGGTATAAGGTAGTATCTCAGGACAGTTATTCAACACATACCAAACCATTTTGTCCAAATCTTTAGGTTTGTACTCTTGTCGACTCTTCCCTGTAACTCGAACAGAATAATCGAAAACATTGAGCCCAGGATTGTCTTCACCCACCTCTTTGCTAAGCTAATCAACTGTTTCAATGTATTTTGAGCAGAATGTCAACGCTTCTGTAGCAATGTAGGCCTCTGCAATGGAACCCTCGGGTCTAGCTTTGTTCCTAACATAGCCCTTGAAAGTGCCTAGCCGCCTTTCAATAGGTACATCCAGTCATACTGTACTGGACCTCTAAGTAGTGCCTCATCAGGTAGATGAACAGCAAAATGCACCATCACATCAAAGAAGGCTGGAGGATATATCTTCTCAAGGTCGCATAGGATAGTTGGTATCTTGTCTCTAAGACGCTCCAAAGCATCTACCCTGATATTTCTACTACAGAGTTCCCTGAAGAATTGTCCCAACTCTGCAACTGCTCTGTATAAGTCAAGGCGGCCCAATCCTCTAAGGATAACAGGTAAAACCCTTTGAAGTAGGATGTGGCAATCATGAGTTTTCAACCCTTGTACCTTGTTTCCAGCTGCACTGACTCTCCTTTCAGGGTTGGAAGCAAATCCATGTGGGAATCTCACACATGACAGGACCTCGTAGAATTCTTTTATTTTCACCTTGTCCAAGATGTACACAGCCGGTGCCATATCCCGTGGTTTACCTTCATCTTGCACCTGCAAATACTGTGTGATACCGAGGTGTGTCAAATCAATCCTAGATTTGAAGGTATCTTTTATCTTGCCTTCAATATTAAGAAGTGTGCCGATAATGCTGTCACATATATTTTTCTCGATGTGCATCACATCAAGATTATGTCGCAGATCCAAATCTTTCCTATACTCCAAGTCCCACAAAGTGGACCTGCGGGTAAACAATAATCTCTCTTCTGCCCTGCCACGCTTCCTTTTCCCGCTACCATTACCAGGATGGTTTCCTGGTGTAATATGCCTAACCTTCTTTAATTCCACTTGCAAGTCATCGACGTTGAGCCTCTTTGGCGCATTACGGTTGTCATGCTTTGCATTGAACACATGTCTTCGGTATTTTGTATGACGTGGCTTGTCCTTGGCAAGGAAACTACGGTGTCCAATGTAACAGATCTTGCTAAGTATTGTGTATGACAGCGGATTCTTGTCACAGCGAACACATGGATTGTAACCATGTGTCGTTCGCCCTGACATAGTGCCCAAAGCTGGATAATCATGGATGTACCAAATTATAACAACACGCAGAAAGAAATCAGCTGGTGGTCTGTTATATAGGTCTCGAGTGAGAACACCCCTCCATAGTTGTTGAAGTTCCTCCACAACAGGCTCCATGAATAAATCAAAATCCTTTCCAGGACTTTTTGGACCTGTGATGAGCAAGGCCATCATGTAGTTTGATTCTTTGGTGCAGACATTTGGAGGCATGTTGTAAGGGATAACAAGCACTAGCCACATGCTATATGTGGCGCTCTGGTGGCCAAACGGGTTAAATCCATCTGAAGCTAAGCCAAGTCTAATGTTTCCCGGGTCAGCAGCAAACTTTTTGTGTTTCTGATTGAAGCTTCTCCACTCACTACCATGAGATGGGTGGGTCATTACATTCTGATCTCTATACTCCTGGTTCCTAGAATGCCACAGTTCATCCTCTCTTGTTTCAGTATCATGAAACAACCTCTGCAATCTTGGTGTAATTTGAAAATGTCTCAGACCTTATGAGGAATCCTCTTGACAGCATCGCCATCTTTCCATCTTGATGATTTTCATTTCGGGCATTCACTTAAGTTGGCATAATCCTTCCGGAACAGAACACAATTATTCTTACAAACATGGACCATATCATATCCAATTCCAACTACACGAAGGAAATTCTTCATTTTACTGTAGGTGTGTGGCAGCTCAGACGCATCTGGGAAAGCTTAGCGGAAAGCAGCCAACATCGCATCGCATGATTTGTTGGTCATCCGCTCAGATGTCTTCACCTGAAGAAAGGAGACCATAGCTGAGAATACTGACAGCTTATTTCCTAGGGTGACAGCCACGTTGCATTGTTCCAACATGCGGGCCCACCTTTTTTCTTCTGCAGGTGAAAGTTCACGAAATGCACGAGCATTTCGTAGCATTGTTTCAATGTTGGTCAAACTCACTGGCTCCGCCACCACCACCTCCTCCTCCTCTTCCACCTGAGCATCAGGAAGATCAAGATGGTGATCTGCTGCTTCCACATAGTCAGTAACATTGACGTTCACAGCTTCACCATGATGAACCCACCTAGTATATGTGACCGACATCCCATACAAGTGTAGATGATTTTGCACAGTTGACTGGGGTCTTGTAACTGAATTCATACAAGTGTTACACGAGTAGAGCACATCTAATTTAGGATCATCGTACTCAGCTCTGATAAAGTTCATGAAGTTTTCAACCCCCTCGACATATGCAGCGGAGAATCTTCAAGCAGAAGTTATCCAAGTCCTGTCCATCTGTTAGACATACAAATTAGTTCTTCTACTAGATATTAGAGGAAAACATATATGCTTTTTATGAAGTCCAGAAAAAAATACATAGGTCGATGTCTAAAGCTATGGCAAGATATTTGGACGAGCAGATCTAAGTAACGAAATATATTTAATGCTAATTCAGCAAACAAATTTGAGTGCTAAATTATGGCAGGCTGTTTTAGCAGTCAGTGAGGCCGAGCACACATCCATCAAACTATCGAAGGCCATCGCAGCAACATAGATCGAGTATAAAATGGTGTAGAGCTATTTCACCTAAAAAATTGGCTACTAGACCATGGCAATCTACGTCACAATAAATATATGGTAGGATATTTTAGCAACTAATCGGGCTTGGCATGCCATCTTAGCTAAGAAGATTGAGTGCATAACAGGGCAAGGAAGCTTCTTATGCAGAGCATATTGATTGTAAAATACTTCTGCAAACAGTAAGATTAACGGTGTCTATCAGCTAGCATTCATCGCTAGACCGGCATGCATGGGGCCTCAGTCTAGAATGTGAGTACCATGGGAGAAGCTGACCACCGTGCGTCTCCACACGAATGTCGCCAGCGGTGGCAGCGCTGATCGTCGTGCGCCTCCACAAGAATGTCGCGAGTGGTGGCGGCGCGGCTCGAGGACAGCTGTCTACGAGAGCGTACTGTGGGAGCAAGAGGATTGCCGTGCGTCCCCTCGATGAACCGCGGTGCCGATGTATCGGCGGGGCGGGGAGGGTGGCTTTGGCAGAGCGAATGGAGTGGAGGGGTATGGGGGGAGGGGGTTTAGGGAATATTATTAGTTACTTGGCCGAAGCGCAGTTGAATTTGGGATTT
>NC_041382.1:336377422-336398248 GCF_002162155.2 Triticum dicoccoides
TGGGGGGGGGGGCGATTTCACACGGTGGGCGGGGGGAGTTTGGCGCATGGTCGGTTTCTCCAAGTGCAGTCCCACGCGTTAGTGAGAGGAAAACCGAAGCGCATTCCATTTGCGTGAGCCGTGTGTAGGACCGAACGTGTGTTGGGTGCAATGCGACCGCGACAAGGGTGTTGTGAGTGTACCGCATTTTTCCTTTTAAACTAGGTGCTTCGCCCCCTTAAAAAAACTTGTTGCTTCACGCGATCCAACTACTACTAGTAATCCAGTAATCCCGACTAAAACGGCGTGGCCGGGTCTTCTCCCGCGCGATATGCTAGGAGGTTGGCTTAGTTCGTTTTTTTGGACGAGTAATGCTAGACCTATGTAATCCCAGTTACATAATTAATGTAATGTGAAACATGTGAGCTGTTGATTGTAGATTGGGGGGAGGGAGGGGCCCACCACCATGAAAATCAGGGAGGAGAGAGAGAGGCAATTTATGTTAACCCTTTCATAGGTTCTCGTAGATGTAGAAATATATGAAATGCGTGAATGTGTAGTGGACGTACTATTGGAGTGCCTAAGATAAATTGTGTATGTAGACCCTATGTGTTTATTTACTTCGCATGTTAGCTTTGTCTCGGTTCAATAAAAAGCAGAGTTGGTGATGATGGTTATTTACTTCGCATGTTAGCTATGTGCATCAGCCGCTGGAAGGTCGCCCCTGTGGTGCGTAGTCCGAATAGCATGCAGGTGTAGCAGTATACCCCGCACGGGGTCAAGAAGGCCATCTTCTCCATGTCCTCCACCGCCATCTTGATCTGGTGGTAGCCCAAGAATGCATCTAGAAAGCACAGCAGGTCGCACTCGACGGTGGAGTCGACGATCTGGTCGAAGCGCGGGAGCGGGAGCGGGTCTTGGGGGCAGGCTTTGTTGAGGTTGGTGAAGTCGACCCACATGTGTTCCTCCCGCCCTTCTTGGGCACAACGACGAGGTTCGCCAGCCACTCCGGGTATCGAACCTCGCGAATGACACCTGCCGCCTCCAGCTTGCGAGTTTCCTGGATGATGAAGGACTGCTTCTCCGTGGACTGCTGTCACGCCTTCTGCTTCACAGGGCGCACATTGGGGCACACCTTAAGTGATGCTAGATTACCCCCCTTGAGACCCCTACCAGCTGCTTGAGTTCCCAAGCGAATACCTCCTTGTTCGCGCGCAAGAACTTTACCAACGCCCCCTCTTGATCTGGGTCGAGGCTGGCGCCTATGGTGAAGGTGGCCCCTAAAGATCCATCTTCCTTGACCGACACTTGCTTCATTTCGGCCCGATCTTGAGTGAACAACTGCTTCTTCTTTGCCGGCGCGACCTCCTTAACCCCTGGGGCAGCTTCGCCGGCCGGGTGTGCCGCCGCCGCGGCCCTGAAGGCAAGCTTGAGGGACGCAAGAGCTTCCTTGGTGTCTCTAGCCACGGTGAGGACACCGCTGCTTCCCGGCATCTTCATGAGGTTGTAGGACGGATGAGTCGCCGCCATGAACTAAGCTAAGGCAGGGTACCCAAGGATGGCGTTGTACGGGAGGCCGATGCGGGCGATGTCGAAGTCGATGAGCTTGGTGAGGTAGTTGTCCTAGACCGAAGGTGACTGGAAGGCGTATTTTCCTCAGGGGGCTGGTGGAGCCGCTGCTGACTCCGGAGGAAGGCTTCGTGGGGCGGAGCCGGCCGTACGATACGTGAAGCAAGCCGAAAGCTTCCACGGATAGCACGTTGAGGCCTGCTCCACCGTCGATGAGAGTCTTGGTCATGGTGACATTGCAGATGGTGGGAGTGCAGAGCATTGGGAGCATGCCCGAGCCGGCAGTGGTAGCAGGGTGATCCCCTAAGTTGAAGGTGAGGTCGGCCTTGGGCGCCGCCCATCCTGGAGGGGCTCCCTACTGTATAGATGTGGCGCCGATCTGGCAGAAGAACTGCTTGACGTGGCGGTTCGTTAGTGGCGCTTGCGAGCCGCCGAGGAGCGCCGCGATGGTGACAGGCGCCGGTGCCACAAAGCGCATGACGAAAAGGCCGCGCAGCTCTTCCCAAGAAGCCACGGAGGATCCTGGCAGGTTGAGCAACCAAGCGCGTGGCGTGCTGATGACCCACAAGTATAGGGGATCTATCGTAGTCCTTTCGATAAGTAAGAGTGTCGAACCCAACAAGGAGCAGAAGGAAATGATAAGTAGTTTTCAGTAAGGTATTCTCTGCAGGCACCGAAATTATCGGTAACAGATAGTTTTGTGATAAGGTAATTTGTAACGGGTAACAAGTAATAAAAGCAAATAAAGTGCAGCAAGATGGCCCAATCCTTTTTGTAGGAAAGGACAAGCCTGGACAAACTCTTATATAAAGGAAAGCGCTCCCGAGGACACATGGGAATTATCATCAAGCTAGTTTTCATCACGTTCATATGATTCGCGTTTGGTACTTTGATAAATTGATATGTGGGTGGACTGGTGCTTGGGTACTGCCCTTCCTTGGACAAGCCTCCAACTTACGATTAACCCCTCTTCCAAGCATCCGCAACTACAAAAGAAGTATTAAGGTAAACCTAACCATAGGATGAAACATATGGATCCAAATCAGCTCCTTACGAAGCAACTCATAAACTAGGGTTTAAGCTTCTGTCACTCTAGCAACCCATCATCTTATTACTTCCCAATGCCTTCCTCGAGGCCCAAATAATGGTAAAGTCTCATGTAGTCAACGTTCACATGACACCACTAGAGGAGAGACAATATACATCTCATCAAAATATCGAACGAATACCAAATTCACATGACTACTTATAGCAAGACTTCTCCCATGTCCTCAGGAACAAACGTAACTATTCACAAATCATATTCATGTTCATATTCAGAGGGGTATTAATATGCATAAAGGATCTGAACATATGATATTCCACCAAGTAAACCAACTAGCATCAACTACAAGGAGTAATCAACACTACTAGCAACCCACAGGTACCAATCTGAGGTTTTGAGACAAAGATTGGATACAAGAGATGAACTAGGGTTAGAGATGAGATGGTGTTGGTGAAGATGTTGATGAAGATTGACCCCCTCCCAATGAGAGGATCGATGATGATGACGGTGGTGATGATTTCCCCCTCCCGGAGGGAAGTTTCCCCGGCAGAATAGCTCCGCCGGAGCCCTAGATTGGTTCCGCCTCGTGGCGGCGGAGTTTCGTCCTGTGAGCTTGCTTATGATTTTTCTTAGACGAAAGACCTCATATAGCAGAAGATGGGCACCGGAGGCCTGCCAGGGGGCCCATGAGGCAGGGGCGCGCCCAGGGGGTAGGGCGCGCCCCCCACCCTCGTGGATGGTGGGTGGGCCCCCTCTGGTACTTCCTTCGCCCAATATTTTTTATATATTCTGAAACATGCTCCCGTGAAGTTTGAGGACTTTTGGAGTTGCGAAGAATAGGTCTCTAATATTTGCTCCTTTTCCAGCCCAGAATTCCAGCTGCCGGCATTCCCCCTCTTCATGTAAAACTTGTAAAATAAGAGAGAATAGGCATAAGTATTGTGACATAATGTGTAATAACAGCCCATAATGCAATAAATATCGATATAAAAGCATGATGCAAAATGGACGTATCACGCGCCAGCGAGGGCCATGGGGAACCAATTAACCATGACCTTGTTGTCGCCTCCCGCATCCAGGACGGCCTCCTCGTAAGCTAGCAGGAAGGTCGACGGATCCGCCGCGCCATCAAAGCGAGGCGACATCTCCGACCTGAACTTGGGCGGCCACCGCACCTATCGTAAGGCGGGGGTGAAGGCCCTGAGCCCCATGGTGCCGTGGTGGTCGCCCGTCGATCCATTCGGTGGAGCAGTGCCGGCCATGGGGTCCAAACAGGGAAGTGGAGCCGGCGGAGGAGCGGAACTTTGGCACACCCCTACCTATCGCGCCAAATGTTGGATTACGAGTTCTGGAAAACCCTTGAGGTTCGAACACTGGGGTGCGCACGAAGATCTCTCTCCCGCGCGAGCCCACTCCCGCAACGATCTCTAAGCCTAGCTCGCCGAACCCGAAGAACAAGGGACACAAGGGTTTATACTGGTTCGGGCCACCGTTGTGGTGTAATACCCTACTCTAGTGTGGTGTGGTGGATTGCCTTGTAGGCTGATGATGAATAGTACAAGGGAAGAACAGCCTCCTGAGGAGAGGTGTTCTTGAGCTTGGTGAGCTTGCGTGTGTGAGGATGGTCTGGATGATCCCCCTTGCTAAGGTGGTGGCTAGTCCTATTTATAGAGGCCCTGGTCCTCTTCCCAAATATTAGGCGGGAAGGGATCTCACAATGGCCAATTTTTACGGGGGCACCTAGTACAGGCTATCCTAACAAAAGGTGGTCTTCGCCTGCCAAAGGTTCTAGTGGTGACGTCGTCATGGGCTCCGCGGTGACCTCCGTCTTGCCGTCCTGCTGGTCTTGGTCTCGTTGCACCAATATGGAAACCTTTGCCTAATGCCTCGGGACTCCTCACCTGCACTTGCCCCTTTAGCACCAAAGAGGCAACGACCTCTATGCCCGCTGGTGCCCACCTGGCCCTGGTCGTCATGGCTCACGTCACGCGCTCCTCACGAGGTGCCGCTTGCATAGATATCTCTGCCCCTCGGGAGCCAACCTAGGGAGGCTGCCCCTGAGGAGGTCTTGCATTGTCCACCTCGCGAGGCTTGGCCCCTCGCGAGGGTCTTGAGTGCTTGTTGATGAAGGTGGGCCGTACCAGGCCGCTAGATGAGCCACGCCCTGGGCCGCAGGCTGGCAAGTATGGGTACCCCCATTCCCAGGACGCCGACAAATTGCATGTGCTATTCTTCTTAGTCTATACATTATACCTGTTAACGTGACATGCCTTCCTATTTTTAGTACATAGTACATCTGTCTATTAAGCATGTCCTTACATAAAACTATTGTTTTTTGTATCCCGCATCAATCAATATAACGAGACACCTTTAGTATCTGCAGTGCGATATTAGTTGCATCTTTCATATGATTTATAGCATGCGCTGCTTGTAATTTGTTGAAATGCCATTTATGATGGGATGCTTTTAACTTGGCAGAGTCATAGTGGTTGCATCTTTCATGTGGTGTCTAGCTTGCATTGCTTCTTATTTGTTGAAATGGTTTCTACTTAGTTTACACAAAGAGTTGTGAATATGCCATGCCGTCCTGTTTTTCATACATATTCCATCATGGTATCATGTGTTTGCCTTACACCAAAGTAGTGACTATCAGTATCATGCACGAATGAGTTCTGAAGAGTGAATTTTATTGCTTTTTCTTGTCGGTTTTACTTGACAATTCAAAATCAATAAAGCGGAAGGAAGTTAGCAAGGCAGCGGATAAAGGTGCCCTTTCCAAACGGAGGGCCTCTACATATTCTACTCCTCCAACCCCCCAAGATGATTTGCAAGACAACACATGCATAGACACTCAACGTACATGTGTTGATGATGAGAACGTCTCCCCTAGTGCACCATCACAGGTGCTCCCTCTAACTTGGCATTGGTATATGTGGTTGCATGTTATGTATGATGTCTAGCTTGTATTGCTTCTAATTTTGTTGAATTCCATCGGCTTACTTTACACATTATACTTGTGAGTAAGACACGTGTTCCTGTTTCTAGAACATACAATATTTGTCTATCACACCATGTTCTTACATCAAAGTACTACTGTCACTACTAGGAAAAGGATAATTAGTGGCGCACCTGTTTTGGCCATTAATGGCGCACTACAGGTGCGCCACTATTAACACGCCACTAGTAACAAGTACTAATGGCGCACCCCTGGTGCGCCACTAGTATCCCAGATAATAGTGGCGCACCTGGCAGTGCGCCATTAATATGTCCCATGGTGCGCCATTACTATGCCTCCCAGGGGGCCATATTTACCTTGTGCTCTGGGTTACTAATGGCGCACTTCCAGATAATGCGCCACTAGTATGTTTATTGCAATGCGCCACTAAAGTGCAGTATGGTGCGCCACTAGTATGAATATTAGGAATTTTTTTCTTTTCTGATATTTGCACAGGTTACAAAATATATTATTGCACAGAATATAGACAGCACAACATATAAACATCAGATTTATCAAATACAATAGAAGATTAGTCTCCGAATACAATTCATCATATTAGTCTCCGAATTCAAAAGACCGAACAAAGTTAGAACGTTACAAGTCTCGAGACCACGAGTAGCGAGTTTGTCTTCACATTACAAGTCGATATCGATCATCTAAACTACCATCACATAGAAGAGAGCTGCGGTCATCAAGATGAGCATCATCGCGATGAAATTAGTCTTCATCCGGTTCCTCCTCCACTCCCTCCTCTCTCCCACTAGATAGCGCGCGTATCTAGCTTCCGCCTCCGCCCTAGTGGTGTACCCTTTGTAACTGTTACCGCTGAAACGATGAAACTGTCTCCGACACTCCTCCCAGTCGTGGTAGACTCCGGGAACCTTACCCTTGTACACGACGTACGACGACATCTCTATGCACTAGACAAACAAAACATTAGTAGCAATTCACAGACAATACATAAGCAATATATAAGTATGCAACAAAAGGATCGGAAGAGAAAAGCAACACATTAATAGCATGATTCATGGTCCTACTCATAAATAGCATCGATTACATATAAATTGAATGACTTTCCAAACCAAAGAGACATACAAGTTCATTAAAGTTTAATTACAACATGGGCTAATCGATATTTTAGAACTACATAGCATCACTACTTTCGACTCGACTCAGGTATCGGAGCGTGGATGAAGCCGCCGTCTTTCGTGATGGTCATGAAATCGCGATCGTTGTCAGCCTGCATTTGTAGCGTTGTTTCTATTTCACTGTTGGACGGTTGATATCTGAGGTAGAACTGCACCGAGGTACGAAGGACATCTTGATGGATGATTTCCGCAAACTCCGACTGGATGCGAAAGAATTCTTGTCTGAGGTCCGCGTCCTGGATTGCCGACAAGCTTGTGGCCCAATCTTTGAGACTATTTAGTAGCAGAAGGTGATTATGGTCCCGTACGATCGCCCGCATGTGATGGAGGGCGTAGTAGGCATGCTTCTGACCGCCAGGTGGCTGCTTGACGCAAGGGAACGTCGTTACGTGGGTGAACACGTGCTTGTCGTACTTAAAAATTGGCCTCCTGAAGGTGCCTCCAAATTTGGCGTAGCCGGGGAGAACATCATCAAGAACTTTCTTGATATTTGTGTAGTCTTTATTCGACTGATGGTCCAAGTCGAAATACATGGCCATGGAATAGTTCGGGCTTAATAGGATGAGTGTGCAATGTGTGTCACTGCACAAAACACAGAATGTTAGAGAAAAAAAGAACGATCGAATTCTAAGAAATCATATGTTACGGGGCGGTGAGGGGATGACTTACTCAGGAAAGTAAGGCACGAGGAAGTTATCCTTATCTGGGTTCGCCAGAATGATGCCTTCGAGGTATGAACTCGCGACTTGCCGGTCCCCAGTGCTGCCCAAGAGCTTGGCACGCATGTAGAATGGGTCGACTATCACGATGTCCGGGGTCTTGTCTCTAATGATCCGCATCTCCATACTTAGCGAAAATAGCCGAATGAAGGTGTAGTGCAGCGGATGAAGGTTAAACATAGCGAAGATGTCATCAAACCGCAGGATGATCATACCCCCGATGGCGCTATCGACAAAGCCCTTTCCCTCTGGCACCTTGGCCACGAAAACCGGGTATGCCACATCATTCTCGGAGAGACGCCGCTTCTCCAAAGAAAGAACACTATGATGCAGACTCCGCATAGCACCAGTTGCAGCATTGAGCAGATTAGTTGGTAGCATCGGCCTACCCGCCACATGCACCCTCCTCGAGATATCCTTAGATGAAGGTGGCCCATCCTGAGCACGAATCATACTCGGTGCCGGCTGGCTCGCACCCTTGTTATTCTTTCTTTTCCATCCCTTCTTCTTCTGTTGTAATGGGATCGAGTTCTGCTCAGAGACCACCTTCTTGAGTGTGTTGGGGCTGATAATATTTCGCACCTCGGCTACCTGAGGCTCGGTGAAGGCGGCAGCTGAAGGCGTCTCCTGAGAACTGAACGCCAGACGACACCTGTTGCAATTGGATTTCTCCGCGGTACCAGCTAGATCGCGTCGTATTTTGCAGGGTTGGGTTCTTGAGAAGGAGGCCCCAAGAATTCATCACCGTACCCATGTTCGTTGAAGTACTTATCGACCCTGGTAAATGTACCATCGTCGTCCGGATCCTGTGCCATATGCATGTCCGGACCGGCCATATGTTCGTCGTCGTCGTCCGGTAGCGTTGCGGTGGTCTTGCCATGGCTTGGTGCCGGCATGACTGGCAGTGTTGTCTGTGGGGTGGTGTCCCCCGCCCCCAAACGAATCTGGCTCTTCGGCCAAAGCATGGACCAGCCTATGCAAGTGCTGGGGGTCATCACGTCATCTTCATCGGCCCCAGGGGGTCGATACGGAGGTAACAAGTCGTCGCAGCCCCGCAGCAGCCGAACCAGTTGAACCTTATACACGTTGGGTGGCATCGGATTACCGTGGAACAGGCGGTTGCCTGATTGAACGATTCTGGCCTTGGCAACATCGATCAACTCGCCATTCATGAAGTGTAGGAGAGTGCATGGAACGTTGGCGGCGCCCTGCGAAAACATGTAGGGCGCCAGGGATGCCCAGTCAAAGGCAAGGAGATGAAGTCATCGACCGAGAGGCTTAGTTACCGTGATGGCGTTGAGCTCGGCTAATGTCGAGGCACCGCCAACGGCGGGCGTGCAAGTAACGGAGGGGCCGCTTGCTGCAGAGGTGCCGGCCGGCGTATTCTTCCCACACCCGGGTGCATTAAGATCCAATGCCGGCACCGACGCCGAAAACACCAATGCCGCCTCCGCCGGAGACACCAATGGCGCCGCCGGTGCGTTGTGCGAGTTGCCGCCCATGAAGCTGGGAATCAGGGGCGGCCCATGTTGGCCGCCTGCAATCCACGCCTGCAGCCCCTAAAGCAAGGTAGGCATAATGGCGGTGATCGTCGCTCCCAGTTGGTCTCGCACTTGCTCTTCGACTATCTCCGGAATCCGCGCCACTTGTGCCTTGAGTTCTTGAACCTCGCGCTCCTGGCTTTCCGAGCTGGTCTTTCTCTCCTTTTGCCCAGCGGTATAGTATTCCGACCATTTCGTGGACAAGCCTTTGCTGGCCACACGACCAGCTGACGTCGGCTTACTGAGCTTATCCTTGTGTTTCATTACGTTCAACGCCCTATTTAAAGTGGTGTCCCAAGGGGATCTCTAAGATGACCCCGCGCTACTGCTTTCAGTTTCCTGCGGAAGGAACGTGAACCATTTAGAAAATTGGCTTCATTAATTAGAATGCAACCATATGGAGCTAATTACACGGGGGTGTATTCCTTACCAGAACAAGCTCAAGCACCTTGGTCTTCGGATCCGTGGTAAGCTCCTTGGTTACCGGGTCAATCTTGTACCGGGCCCTGACATAGTTCTTGGTCTGCTTGTCATGATATTTATCGAAGAGGGGCGGTAGGCCTTGCTCGACACGCTCCGCATCCTCCTTGTCCCATATAGGTTCTGCCTTTTTGTAACTGCCGGGACTGAGTTTGTGGACCCCTAAGTTCAAGTCCCGCATATCTTTCCCCCATTGACTTGATTCCGCGGTTGCGTTGCTCTTGCACTTGATCTTGAACTCCAGGTAGTCAGCTTCGCTGATCGAAGGATTTGTCTCCTTGATCTTCTCATAAATATCACCTTTTTCAATCCTTCTCTTCACCGCGGCTCTGCAAGTAGCCAGGGCCGTGCTCATCTTCGTGAGGGCGGCACTATTCACTTTATTCCCTGAGAGGCGTGTGTTTGCGAAGTCACCGGGGAACTTGTATCGTTCGTGCAGCTTCGTGAAGAGGAGGTTGTGCAAATTCCCTCGGTCACGATGCCTTAGGTTCTCGGTGTTGATTGAGACGGTGCTCCGGAGAATGCACCCGAGCTGTCCCACGTACCCCTTGACTAATTCTTTGGGCGCCGTTGGCTGCCCATTGGAGGACACTTCAGTAAATTCCTCCTTGACGATGCCGAGCATGTTCGGGTGCCGGTCCTTCCGTTGCCTCTTCGGTTGGCTGCCATCTGTGCGTGCGCTACCATCATCAGTGGTGGCATCCTCGGCGGCACCATCAGTGGTGTCATCCCCTATGCCACTAGGGGTTGTGTAGTCGGGATCAGTGTCTTCCGCGGCGTCCTCGTAGCGGTAGGTTCTTCCTCCATCTCCTGGGACAGCTCCTAGAATTGCTTGCCCGATCCGCCTGCCTCATCGTTGTTGGCCATGTTCGTTCTAAATAGGAAAAAAGTTTGGTCAAAAAGTTGGTTATTGTCAAGGAACAAGATATCTGAGTTGACCAAATAACCTAATTCTCGAGGAATGTCGCCAAAAGTTGGTTATTGTCAAGGAACAATTGAGAGATGTTTGTGATATTGCCTAGGTGTTTTGGGACCAATTGAGAGATGTTTTGTGATATTGCCTAGGTACCCCTGATCTTCTTCTACAAATATTTTTGCTATATCAATCTCCAAAAAAGCATGTGATGCTAAATCAATACTCAATATATATATAGGTGGTGCTCTCTTTATCACATTTTTATTGGAATATGCAACATTAATCTTCTTTTACTTGAATCGGGTGCACATATTTACATTCCTATTTCATGCTTACTTGTTTGGAACTATAGAATCTACCTTGGAATCTGCAAATCTCTTAGAATGTACTAAGAGATGCCAGATTTGTTGGGGGACTCCTATACTTAAGGCATATAAGACCTGGCATTGCCTATGCCACAAGTGTGGTAGACATATGGATGCAGTATAACCTATTTTGCCGTATCTAAGATGCAGTCCTGGGAAGGGGTTTAGGAAGAATGGCCATCTTAATGTGGATGGTTATTGCGATGCTGATTGGGTGAGTTGTCTTGATGACAGAAGATCTGCTTTAGGCTATTGTGCATTGGTTGGAGGGAAACATGGTGTCATGGCGAAGCAAGCAGCAATTAGTTGTGTCCAAATCAACAACCAAAGTAGAGTATAGAGCTATGTCACTAGGACTTAGTGAAATATTATGGGTAGAAATCCTCTATCAGAATGAAGGTGCTGGGAAAAGGTCCTTTGAAGGTGTGGTGTAATAATAATTCAGCTATTAGCATAACCAGTAACCCGATCCAACACGACATAACCAAATATGTGGAGATAGATTATTTATTTATTAAGGGGAAGTTCTATGATGGTATAATTCAATTAAATCATGTAATATCAGGGAATCAAGTAGCAGATGGTCTAACTAAGGGTTTTGGAGTCAAGGAAAATAATTTAGCTTGTAACAAAAGATGGGAACGATATCTATCTATCACCAATCTTGACTGGGAGTATTGGGCTGAGCATAACAGGGTGATAATGAAGCATTAGTAGATTGCATCTTACATGTCCAGCCCCTGTTCAAGAATTCATCTGATTAACCAGTTAACTTGCCGATTAATCCCTACTCATAGGGTCACCGAGTAGCCGATAAACCAAAAAATTGTCCGATTAATTGGTTAAATGGCCGATTAACTTGCCGATTAGCCGATTAATCCCCTACTCGCTAGCCAATCGAGCAGCTACCAGTTAACGATTTCCTCAACAATGTGTCCAGATCTACTTTCTCGTGGCTTTTTATCCCACTGATTGGATATATATTGCATGTACACAGAATATCTCAGATAGAGGAATACAGCTAGTTGCCAATAATTGTCAAGGAACAATTTTGGAAATCTATAGATTAATTACCAAGATACCCTGGCCCATGCATTAGTCGCAAGTACCCCATATGTCCTATTTTTAGCAAAGTCATGCTAAAATTCACGGAAAATTTCAGCATGACCTTTGCTGAAAATAGGACATATGGAGTACCCGAATTTGCCGGAACGGAAGTTAATCAACATTCCGGCAAACTCAAGGGCCTCTCGGGGTACCTACAAAATCATTATCCCACCTGTCGGGAAACTAGAAGAGACAAAACCCCCCAATATCATCACGACACGGTGGTCGGAGACAAAACCCAGCAATATATCTTCTAGCCATGAAACCCTACCCCGATTCTCCTTTCTTCCTCTTTTCCACTTAAACCCGCAAACATGTAGGGAAAGCAATTAATACATTCAGCACTACAGGAGTTGTTCATATGAAATAAGTAATGGTGCTTGCACATCCTTAACTCCTTTTTGAACAAATATGCTCTACCTGATACTTGTCAAACTATTTCAGCAAGCAGCAGAGGAGGTTTAAAGGAAAGGAGCATATGTAGAAATACACACTAGAAAAATACAAGAAGCCTTTGACACTCCGCTGCTCAAGGTACCACTAACCCATGCACATGTATTTCGGTAAGTAGCAGAGCAGAGGAGGAGGCCATTTAATCAGGTAAATGGTGCATTTACAAATTCTTATCTCCTGGGAACTAGAAGAAAATCTCAGTCGCTGAAATGGACACACAGGGCAACAAGAACAGAGGAATGAACCGGACAACAAGACTCGCTGTGTTCTAGGAAACACACCGGCTTGGTCTTCTCTTGGGTACCTAGTCAGAACACCCACTACGTGAACTTTTAGAAAAAGAATTCTATAGGCACTGCATTATGGAACGGAGGGAGTACCTAGAAATTTGAACCCCAACACTGCAAAACTAATATGTAGTAGTGCTGCATATGTATATATGTTGAGAAGAAGAGCTAAAGTTGGGTTTGAAACCCTGGGAAAGAAAAACAACTCTGCCTCCAACTATTCAGGAGCGGTGTCAAATGGTCAAGGTATCACATGATTTGCCGCATGTTGGACATCATCATGCTATAACAAAACAAGTTGTTCAAGGTACATACATCGTCTGTGCTTTGATGTGTATCTTGAACAACTTGTCCCTGGAAAGCAATTACCAGGGGCCTCTCCTACTCTGAACCAGCACAACTACATTCAATTATCTACTCAAAGATGCATTTGCTAGTACATATCACAGATCGACCAACATGGCAGCACCAAACCAAAAGTTGAACACAGAAACACTAATCCAACATCTAACCAAATTTGATGAAACAATGCAGATCCTTGGATCGGGACGGTCGGAGGAAGAAGAAGTGCTTGGGCCTCCTCTCCTGGTGGACGTGAGGCAGAGGGCGGCTAGCGCGAGCAGGGGATGGCCTGGGGGTCAGGGGGGCATGGGCGCAGGGCTACCGGCCAGGTGAGGCGGGGCTCGCGGCCAGGGACTTCAGAGGCGCGGCGCGCATGCAGCAGGACGGGGCAGTAGAAGGAAGCCCGGCGCACGGCGAGGCCGTCTGCCGCGCAGCAGCAGTAGGGTTCGGGCACGATGGAGTCGGCGTCCTACGGCATCTAAATCGAAGGGGAAAGGGGGGAGAGGGATGAGCTCACCATGGGGCTTGTGGACACCTCGGTTGCCGCCACCTCGGTTGCCGCGGGGATGGACCGGAGCAGCGATGGCGACGGCGAGATGGGGTCGGTCAGAGGAAGAAGAAGTGCTTGGGCCTCCTCTCCTGGTGGATGCGGGCCTCCTCCTCCTAGTGCTCCGGCTGCGACTCCGGCGACAGAGCGGGCGTGGGGTCGTCGGGTGCGGGGGGTCGTCAACGATGGGGGGAGGGGGATCTGGCGAGGGGGATAGCGAGATGGAGGGGGATCTGGCGAGGGAGGGATAGAAGGGGAAGGTTAGCAATGGCGCACCTCCTAGGGGTGCGCCATAAGTACATCGATAGCAATGGCGCACCTCCTAGGGGTGCGCCATAAGTAACTTATTATTATTATTTTTAATTGCATCTAATAATTTTTTTAGAAAATGACGATCAAATTTGAAAAAATTTATGAATGTGAAAAAATATCATCAAATTTGTTATTTGAAAATATTTATGAATATGAAAAAATATCATCAAATTTGTTATTTGAAAATATCATTAAATTTTTTATTTGAAAATATTTGAAAAAATATCATCATATTTGTTTTTTTGGATTTTTAATTGCATTCATTTGTGAATTGGTAAAACATTTATGAATATGAAAAAATATCATCAAATTTGAAAAAAATATTCATGAATTCAAAACGTGCCCATGAAATTTAAAAATATTCATGAGTTTAAAAAATATTAACAAATTCAATACTTTTTGTGAGTTAGAAATTCAATACTAGAATAAACATAAATAAAAATTGGTATACTAGAATAAACATAAATAGATTTTCATGAAAACTAGAACAGAAGAAATATCATTTCAATATGTCGAGATACAATCAAGAAATGAAGACTACAATTTAAATACAATCGATCTTAGCTAGCTATCTTTTCACAATCTTCTTGCCCTTCTTTTTCGCAAATGGAGTTCTTGTGTTGAACGGACGTCCTTTAGGTAGGGTGGTCCTGCTTCTTCTTGTGGTGTATGGCACTTCATTGTCATCGTCATGTTCCATCTTCGGGTCGCCGTACTTGTAAAAGTCTTGCTCATTGGTGACTCCATCCATTCCGATGATCTTCCTTTTGCCTCTCCTCATGACAACACGACTGGGCTTTGACGGGTCGGTAATGAAGAAGCATTGATCCACTTGGGAAGCCAGTACCCATGGCTCATTTTTCGCGGTGACGTTTGCGCCCGCGGACTTGGATTTGGCTTCGGGTATAACCATGGTGGTGAAATACCGGTCTTCTTTTAGGACGCTCTTGGCCCATCTGACACGGAACATCGGGACCTTCTCTCCAGCGTAGCTCAGCTCCCAGATCTCCTCGATCCTTCTGTAGTATCTGTCCTTGTCGTAACCGGTGTAGGATTCCATCATTACCCCGGAGTTCTGATAACCATCGCTCTTCATGTCCTTGTCCTCGGTGTAGAATGTGTAGTCGTTGATATCGTACGCCTCATAGGTCATCAGGTTGTGCTCGGCGCCCTGTGACAAGGCGGATATGAGTTTTTCTTCCACGGAAGAATCCTCATGTAAAGGGTATGACAGAAGCTTCTCCTTGAACCAACGCGTGAAACATGAGTTGTGCTCTTTGATTATATCTCTGTCCGTCCTCTGTTGGCCTCGGTCATTGTACGTCTTCTCAATAAAGGTTTTGTGCTCTACCACCCAAGGATCGACCACGTCTATGTGTTGTAGCGCGACTAGGTTTGCTCTTTCAAAGTCGGTGAGTCAACCCTCGAAGTCAACATGCATTTCACGAAGACCATCACGGTGACCCCATCCAGCGAGCCTGCCGAGGTGCCTTTTGACGGGCAGATCAACGGGGTTCTCGATGCCTAGATAATTCGTGGAGTAGGAGATGCACTCTTCGGTCAAAAAGCCCCTGGCTGCTTCCCTCTGGACGTGACATGTTGCGAACGTATCCTTTGATGACACCATTCATCCTTTCGAACGGCATCATGCTATGCAGGAATGTCGGCCCGAGTTGGATGATATCCTCCATGATATGGACCAGCAGATGCACCATAATATCGAGGAATGCGTGCGGGAAGTACATCTCAAGCTCGCATAGTATCACCACGATCTCTTCCTATAGCCTTCTGAGTTGCCTCACGCCAACCGACTTCCGAGAGATGACGTCGAAAAAGTTGCATAGGCCAAATAGCATTTCACGGATGTGCACGTCCATGATCCCACGGATTGCAACTGGAAGTATCTGCGTCATCAGCACGTGACAGTCATGAGACTTGATCCCGCTGAACTTCTGCTTCGCTGAGTCTAGGTATCTGCTTATCTTCCCCGCGTAACCGTAAGGAAGTTTTACTCCTACGAGGCAGGTGAAAAACTGCTCGATCTCCTCCTGACTTAGAGTGAAGCACGCGGAGGGTAGTTATTTCTGATCTTCTTGGCCTTTTTTCCTTTGCGACGACATTTCGTGTCCTGCTTCGCCTCATCATCATTAGCGTGAAGCTCCTCCCTGATGCCCATTGATTTCAAGTTTTCCCTTGCTTTCGGCCCATCTTTGGTCCTCTCTGGCATGTTGAGCAGGGTACTAAGCAGACTCTCACACACGTTCTTCGTGATATGCATGACATCAAGGTTGTGAGGCACACGGAGGATCTTCCAGTACGATAAGTCCCAGAAAACAGACCTCGTTTTCCATACCTTCAGCAGCGGCTCTAGCGCCTTTCGCTTCTTTGCCGGCTCTGGCGCCTTTTTCTTCTTTCCCAGCAGTGGGCAATCTTTCCAATTTTTCAACATCTCGTCTATTTCCTCGCGCTCCTCGTACGCGGGCGTCTTAGGGGTTCGGTTTCACCATCGAACAGATCCTTGCGTTTTCTCCACGAGTCATCGTCGCGAAGCCACCTTCTGTCACATCCCTAGCTTCTGGTATGCACTAGGCTAGACCTCATGTGTGCATCATGTTTAACTTTTGAATGAACTTGAAATGGGGATTGCTCAAACCCTAGCATTAAAGGAATTCACTAGGTTCACCTAAAATACTTTCAAGTAAGTCCAAATGGCTTTCAAAAATGTTCATGATTTTTGACAAAGGTGAAAAAACCTCTACCAAAAAAAATGATGCCAATATTTTTGGGCCATTATGGATTTTTGAATAATCCATATTGTATTTGAATTGGGGCATTTAAATACTATTAATATTTTTAAATGCTCCAACAATTCTGAAAATAGTTAAGGGCCTCTGTAATAATTCATTTAATGGCCACAATTATTTGCAGGATTTATTAAAATGATTTGGGCTATAAACTAAATCAGAAACAAAACTACAGAAATAGAAAAGAGAAACAAAATAGAAAAAAAGGGGAGAGAGGCCACCTGGGCCACTTACCTGCTTACCTGCCTGGCCCAGCTTCTCCCGCGGCCCAGCCCAGCCCATCTACCTCGCCGCTCGTCGTCTTCCTCTGCCAGTAGGCAGAGGCGAGGCGTGGCGCGCGCCCGAGAGCCCCGGCCACCTCCTGCTTCGCGCTGGAGGCCGCCCTTCGTCCTAATTCGCGCCACGACGATGCCCCGTGTCCTCTCTCTCTTTTCCCTCACTCGCTGCATCCCCTCTCCCTCCTCTGTCTCTCTCCCTTGCTCATCCCCGGACGCACCGAGACCGCCGACGAGCACCACCGGAGCCACCAGCATCCCCACGCCCAGCCAGTTAGGCCACGAGCTCCGCCTTGGATCCGGGAAGCTCTACCACGACGCACGCGACGCCGGGTGCCCTGAAGCCACGCCATCACCGCCATCTTCATCGCCACGGCCGGCGATCGCCGCCGTTCGATTCGCAGCACCGAAGACGCCCCCGAGCTCGCTGACCACCTCATCGGTCTCCCTGTGAGCTCCTGCTGCCTCCTCTTTGCTCGCCCCCTCTGTTCCCGTCCCCTAGCTCCATCTTCCGACCACGGCCGAGCTTGCCGCCGCCGTGCCATGTCGTTGCCGTGGCCAGGGCCATCCCAGCGTGCGCCTGAGCGCGTCACCATGTTCGCCGCCCTCCTAGGAGCCCGCAGCGCCCTTCGGTCTCTCCTCTAGTGCTCTATAGCGCCACCCCAGGATTGCCCGAGCTGCTGCCGCCGCCAAACCTCGTCGCCGACCACTTTTCCGGCCACCCCAGCACCTGTCACCGCCACCACTAGATGCGCGCCACTGCGCGTGTTCGAATGCAACAAACCACGGCCGAAACGATGCCATGTGGCTCATTTCCGAGCCCTCCGCCGCGTCTGGACTCGCCGGCGGCTAAACGCCGGCGACCGCTGACCCGATGACCGGCGTGGGTTGACCCCACTGCCCGGTTTGACCCCCCTCTCTCTCACTGACCCGCGGGCCCCGCCCGGCTAATTAGGCTAGGATTAGTGTTAACTAAATATTAGTTAGTTTAATAGACACTGACAATGGGCCCCAGGCCACTAACTAAATTAGATTAGTTAGGTTAGTCACTGACGGATGGGACCCACAGGTCAGGATTGACCTGGACCAGCCCGTTGACCTGCTGACGTCATCATGACGTCAGTATGACGCAGTATTTGTTTCTGGAATTAAAATAAATCAAAAATGATTTATTAATTTCAGAAAATAGCTAAACTTCAATAAATCATAGAAAATTAACCGTAACTCCAAATTAAATAATTTATATATGAAAAATTATCAGAAAAATTCAAGGAATCCATCTGTACCATTTTCATGCATGTTAGAACAACTTATAGCTGCTGTTTAGCACAAATCAATTAAAGGGCCTTTATTTAATCACATATGGAGTTTGAATTTGAATTTTATATTCAAACCAACTTCATTTAATCTGTTGCTAGTCGCATTAGCCCAAAACACATTCATATTGCCATGTCATAGCATGCATCATATTGTGCATTGCATTGATCGTGTTTTTCTGTGTTGCCGGTATTTGTCCCCTCTCGATAGACGTGATACCGATGATGTGATCGTTGACACTGATGAAGACTCAATGTTATCTTCAGAAGTGCCAGGCAAGCAAAACCCCCTTGTTCATTCCGATAAAATCCCACTCTCTCGCTCCTGCTCTCTTTTACTGCATTAGGACAACAACGACATATTTGTTACTTGTTGCGGTAGCTGAACCCCTTTATCCTTTGCATGACCTGTCATTGCCACAGTAAATAGATGAAACCCACTAGCATGAGTAGGAGTTGTTTGAGCCCTGATGTGCCTACTCATTCATGCTTGTTTGTCATGCCTGCTACTGCTTAGAGTTGAGTCAGGTCTGATTCATCGGGGATGAATCAGAGGCGGGTGAACATGTCCTACTGTGTGAGCTAAGTGTGTGAACACGATTTGGTAAAAGGTGTCGGTGAGAGGCCATGTAGGAGTACATGGTGGGTTGTCTCATTGAAGCCGTCCTCAGGAACTGAGTTCTGTGTTTGTGATCCATGATTCAGCTACTACCATACATTGGGCCCTGAAATATGACCCCGCTCGACTTCTTATTCACCCTTGTCCTCTGTCCAGGAGTTGCAAGTAGTTTCTGGTGTTTGTAGTATGCTGGAGGCCGTGGACAGCGCTGACCGTAGGGGTGGGCTGTGATGCGGTAGGCACGTGGCACGGTGTACCGGGCGCCCGTTTGGTGTCTCGGGAACCCTGTTCACATCGTTTGGGGCTGTGAGCGAAACTCCGGTCGGATCTCCTCATGGATGGAACCCGAATAGGCGATAAACCTGGACTAGAGACTTGAGTGTTTAGGTAGGTCGTGGTCTACACCCACGTCGGCTTTCGCTTGAAGTCTGCCGAGCACATGTCGTGTGCAGACGCTAAGTGGTGGAAACATGTATGAAGAAGTACACCCCTGCAGGGTTATCATCATCTATTCGAATAGCCGTGTCCGCGGAAAAGGACTTCTGGGTTGCTTATATCAGTTCATAGACAAGTGAAAGTGGATACTCTAAAATACGCAAGATAAGCGTGAGTGCTATGGATGGCGTTCTCGTAGGGAGACGGGAGCGGATCCATAGTGGTGTATTGATATGGTGAATATGTGGACTCGTGTGCGCCACCTCAAAGAGTTACTTGCAGTCGTAGTTCAGGATAGCCACCGAGTCAAAGCTGGCTTGCTGCAGTCAAACTCCACCATCCCCTTTGTTGATAATGATGCATGTGTAGATAGATCTGATGTAAGTCTTGCTGGGTACATTTGTACTCACGTTTGCCTATTTTATGTTTTGCAGAGAGACTTCAGTCTCACTAGTAGTTCCACGTGGACTTCGACGTTTAGCTTGATACCTCAGCTACGATCTTGTGCCCTCGGCAGGATCTGATAGATAGTCAGGCTTCTCAGCCTTTTTCATTTATAGATGTCTGTACCCAGACATGATAGCTTCCGCTTGTGCTTTGACTTGTATGCTCTAAGTGTTGGGTCATGAGACCCCTGTTGTAATATCTCGCTCCTCGGAGCCTATTGAATAGACTACTTGAGTCGTAGAGTCATTTTGTGATGCCATGTTGTGTTGCACATATCGAGCATATTGTGTGTATGTTATTGAAATGCTTGGTATGTGTGGGATCTGACTACCTAGTTGTTTATCTTTAGTAGCCTCTCTTACCGGGAAATGTCTCCTAGTGTTACCGCTGAGCCATGGTAGCTTGCTACTGCTCTGGAACACTTAGGCTGGCCGGCATGTGTCCTTCTTCGTTCCTGTGTCTGTCCCTTCGGGGAAATGTCACGCATTGAGTACCGGAGTCCTGTTAGCCCGCTACAGCCCGGTTTACTGGAGTCCTGCTAGCCCAGTGCTACAGCCCGGACCCACTTGCTGATGACCGACACGTTCGATGCTGGGTCATGGATGCCTGTCCCTGTAAGTCTGTGCCACTTTGGGTTTACGACTAGCCATGTCAGCCCGGGCTCTTTATCATATGGATGCTAGCGACACTATCATATACGTGAGCCAAAATGCGCAAACGGTCCCGGGCAAAGGTAAGGCGACACCGTGGGGATACCGTGCGTGAGGCCGCAAAGTGATATGAGGTGTTACCGGCTAGATCGATGTGACATTGAGTCGGGGTCCTGACAGCGTTGGTATCAGAGCTTGACTGCCTGTAGGATTACCAAGCCAAACTGGTCGAAGTTGAGTCTAGAAATTCTTTAGTTATGTAAGGGAATTGATTGTGGGATGGAACGTAAGGCTCTTTTTACTCCTTTACCTCATGCCCTTCTGATCTGAGTCATCATCTTCTCTTCTACGGGGATTAAGAACTAGGCTATCTCTTCTTTCTATTAGGATCACGTGTTACTAATCAGTAGACTTATAAGATTGTTGGATTTAAGTCTCAGTTCAGTTCCTACTACTTCCGTATGTTAATTGT
>NC_041382.1:336398258-336445869 GCF_002162155.2 Triticum dicoccoides
GTTGACACTGATGAAGACTCAATGTTATCTTCAGAAGTGCCAGGCAAGCAAAACCCCCTTGTTCATTCCGATAAAATCCCACTCTCTCGCTCCTGCTCTCTTTTACTGCATTAGGACAACAACGACATATTTGTTACTTGCTGCGGTAGCTGAACCCCTTTATCCTTTGCATGACCTGTCATTGCCACAGTAAATAGATGAAACCCACTAGCATGAGTAGGAGTTGTTTGAGCCCTGATGTGCCTACTCATTCATGCTTGTTTGTCATGCCTGCTACTGCTTAGAGTTGAGTCAGGTCTGATTCATCGGGGATGAATCAGAGGCGGGTGAACATGTCCTACTGTGTGTGAGCTAAGTGTGTGAACACGATTTGGTAAAAGGTGTCGGTGAGAGGCCATGTAGGAGTACATGGTGGGTTGTCTCATTGAAGCCGTCCGCAGGAACTGAGTTCTGTGTTTGTGATCCATGATTCAGCTACTACCATACGTTGGGCCCTGAAATATGACCCCGCTCGACTTCTTATTCACCCTTGTCCTCTGTCCAGGAGTTGCAAGTAGTTTCTGGTGTTTGTAGTATGCTGGAGGCCGTGGACAGCGCTGACCGTAGGGGTGGGCTGTGATGCGGTAGGCACGTGGCACGGTGTACCGGGCGCCCGTTTTGTGTCTCGGGAACCCTGTTCACATCGTTTGGGGTTGTGAGCGAAACTCCGGCCGGATCTCCTCATGGATGGAACCCGAATAGGCGATAAACCTGGACTAGAGACTTGAGTGTTTAGGTAGGTCGTGGTCTACACCCACGTCGGCTTTCGCTTGAAGTCTGCCGAGCACATGTCGTGTGCAGACGCTAAGTGGTGGAAACATGTATGAAGAAGTACACCCCTGCAGGGTTATCATCATCTATTCGAATAGCCGTGTCCGCGGAAAAGGACTTCTGGGTTGCTTATATCAGTTCATAGACAAGTGAAAGTGGATACTCTAAAATACGCAAGATAAGCGTGAGTGCTATGGATGGCGTTCTCGTAGGGAGACGGGAGCGGATCCATAGTGGTGTATTGATATGGTGAATATGTGGACTCGTGTGCGCCACCTCAAAAAAAGTTACTCGCAGTCGTAGTTCAGGATAGCCACCGAGTCAAAGCTGGCTTGCTGCAGTTAAACCCCACCATCCCTTTGTTGATAATGATGCATATGTAGATAGTTCTGATGTAAGTCTTGCTGGGTACATTTGTACTCACGTTTGCCTATTTTATGTTTTTGCAGAGAGACTTCAGTCTCACTAGTAGTTCCACGTGGACTTCGACGTTTAGCTTGTTACCTCAGCTACGATCTTGTGCCCTCGGCAGGATCTGATAGATAGTCAGGCTTCTCAGCCTTTTTCATTTATAGATGTCTGTACCCAGACATGATAGCTTCCGCTTGTGCTTTGACTTGTATGCTCTGAGTGTTGGGTCATGAGACCCCTGTTTGTAATATCTCGCTCCTCGGAGCCTATTGAATAGACTACTTGAGTCGTAGAGTCATTTTGTGATGCCATGTTGTATTGCACATATCGAGCATATTGTGTGTATGTTATTGAAATGCTTGGTATGTGTGGGATCTGACTACCTAGTTGTTTATCTTTAGTAGCCTCTCTTACCGGGAAATGTCTCCTAGTGTTACCGCTGAGCCATGGTAGCTTGCTACTGCTCTGGAACACTTAGGCTGGCCGGCATGTGTCTTTCTTCGTTCCTGTGTCTGTCCCTTCGGGGAAATGTCACGCATTGAGTACCGGAGTCCTGTTAGCCCGCTACAGCCCGGTTTACCGGAGTCCTGCTAGCCCAGTGCTACAGCCCGGACCCACTTGCTGATGACCGACACGTTCGATGCTGGGTCATGGATGCCTGTCCCTGTAAGTCTGTGCCACTTTGGGTTTACGACTAGCCATGTCAGCCCGGGCTCTTTATCATATGGATGCTAGCGACACTATCATATACGTGAGCCAAAATGCGCAAACGGTCCCGGGCAAAGGTAAGGCGACACCGTGGGGATACCGTGCGTGAGGCCGCAAAGTGATATGAGGTGTTACCGGCTAGATCGATGTGACATTGAGTCGGGGTCCTGACAGCGTTGGTATCAGAGCTTGACTGCCTGTAGGATTACCAAGCCAAACTGGTCGAAGTTGAGTCTAGAAATTCTTTAGTTATGTAAGGGAATTGATTGTGGGATGGAACGTAAGGCTCTTTTTACTCCTTTACCTCATGCCCTTCTGATCTGAGTCATCATCTTCTCTTCTACGGGGATTAAGAACTAGGCTATCTCTTCTTTCTATTAGGATCACGTGTTACTAATCAGTAGACTTATAAGATTGTTGGATTTAAGTCTCAGTTCAGTTCCTACTACTTCCGTATGTTAATTGTCGATCTCGGAACCTTGATATTGTGCTTCTGAGTGGTTATGCCACCATTTTTGTGATTGTCTCAAATCTTTTTGAGCAATTATAGCCGTTATGCTGTCCGAGTCATCCCAGGTTTCTAAATAGTCCGATGCATTTGCAAATCCCTTCCTTCTGTTTCCGATGTTCCCATGGGCCAGATTAACCACACTAATCGGTGTGTTGAGGTAATTATTGCCTCGACATATATGTTGGAATTATTATTATGACCCTAAGTGCTTAGGGGATCATCTAGTGGTCTAGCCATGATTTGTGTCCTAGTGTGAAGATTCTGGCCTTTATTCTCGGAAGCATCCCGTGATGCTACTTAGTAGTAGGTATTCTACTCCTGGGTTCTGAACCCGAGATTCACTCTACCTACTTCATGTGGATAGTAATTGCTAGTGCCTTTAGGATATTAGTAACATTTGCGATAGTCCTTGAAGTCCGTGGTATCTTCTTCTTCCAAATACCATGAACTACTTATGGCAGATGTTTATTGGATCAAAAAAAATCACAATTAGAGTACTCTTGAGGAGTTCTCCATTCATAAATCGTGACTCTGCCAGTTCTACCTTTCTGCATGGGTTATCCGGAAGAAATATGTTGAACTTGGTTCGACATACTAATCTATGCATCCACAACTCAGAAAGTTATATGTTCCTTTGAGTTGTTCTCTTTAGTTGCATTCTGACCCTCGTCTATCAATTGATAGTCAAGAGTATGCGTGCGTTCGTTCATCGATGCCTATGACTCTTGTGGTCTGTCAAGCCATTCTATTCCGAAATGACTAGGAGAAACAAACTCCAGTACCTCTTCCATATCTAGGATTGGGTCAAAGTAGTTGTATTCCGCAGATCAAATGGAAATCCAGCTTTTGGTTCTGCTCTACCTTGGAGTATTACATATTTTATATCGAGATTGTTATAGGAATTGCACACCATCCCATGAACTCTTGGTACAGTGATACTTCTTGCCATCACTGTTCATTCCTCGGCCCTCGTGTTGATGCAACCGGAATACCGACAAATGAATTGTGATGTGTGAAATCAATACTGCTAGCAACTCTGTTGCTTGGTAGTTAAAAGATAATAATTTCATTCTTAGTATGTTGGTTTTTGAATCATCCTTCTAAGACTTATCGTGCTACCTAGTCCATTCTCCTGGTTCACTCCTCGATCGATGAGTTAGGATTATTTCAAATCCTTGCTCTATTGATCATATCGTCTTGCCCTGAAAAGCAAGATTGTTCTCGAGCTTAGTAACATACCGGTGGTTCGTGATTTTCTGAATATCTTCTCAGAAGTATTACCAGGTTGTCACCTGACCGCTATGTTGAGTTCGTGATCAAGTTGGTTTATTCCTGTAAACCACCCCTTCTCCAAGAATCCGTGTTGGATACCCTGAGCTAGCTGGATAAGCTAAACAACAACTTGGAGAGTTGGAAGATAAAAGCTTGTCCGACTTAGTTCATGTTAAGGGATATCTTTTTGTGTGTGCGTGTGTGTTGAAGGAAGATGATATCTTCATCAATTGGTCCTCGTGAAAAATTGTTGGATCTATTATCTTACCCAAACCTTTGATTGAGTATGGGCTATCATCCAATCAGACCAGAACCAACGATATTCGTAATGTTGTCTTACTCGTGGTTGATCCCTCGAGCATACACCATTATATCTTTTGGGTCTGACCAATGCTATCACTTGTTCACTTAACTATGGAATTCCTCTTAAAAGGAAACCCAGATGAATTGTTGTTGAGCCCATTGACAACATCCTTATCTCCTCCGTGATTTTGTTGGACATTAAGCTAGTGTTGGAAACTTTGAAGGCATTTTCTTCATGCTAGCTCATGAAGTATTTGTTTGATGAAAGAAGTGACTTCCTCTAGTTCATGTGCATTTGATGCAAGTTGCCGCCGTGGACTCGAGAAAGTCAATGTTGCTTCCTCTGGAATCATCGCAAGTCAGTCATGCACATGTGCGAAGAATTCTGTGGTTTGAAGACTTGCAACCTTCAATCTATATGTATCCCTAGCACACCAAGCCACTGATTGATTTGTTCAAGGAGAAGAAGTTCCTTCTTAAGAGTATACCTTATGCAAGGATTTTGATATCCTCGTTGATGGTTCCCCACCTGAACTCGGTAGTGTTTTATTATAAGACTACCACGTGGTCATGCTTGTCTGGGACAGCGTGTTCACATGTTTGTAGCAGAACCAGCTCATGTTTTGGAGCTTGCTATCGTAGTTCATCTCCCGAGAATCCCGCAATGTCATCTCGTCGATTTGTGTTGCAAACTTTCATTTTTCTTCCTAAGACTCGATGAGCCTGGAATATCCTAACACCAACCAGAGCTGAATCTCAGGCAGATATGATGGTTGGAACATTTCCCTAAGAACTATAATATTGGTCTCTCGATAACCGGTAAGGTGGATGTCGTGGCCAACACACCCATCCGGTAGACCTATTATTATAGTATCTTGTTTGAGGAAGTTGGCCACCCCCCCCATAGGGATTTCGTAGGATTTACTCCCTAGTTGTGCCTTATGATTTTTTGTCTTTCCGAAGTCCGACCTTTACTTGATGTTCTAGATACCAGACCATTTCTATGAATGGGTTACACTAGCACATCAAGGAGAACATTAGAAGCGGAGTGCTAAATGTCTCTCGGTCGATCATCCAGATTTTGTTCCTTGGCTTCGCTAAGGTGTAATCTGAGAAGGTGTTATCCTCCTTTGCATCTGCATCGTCCATCGCTATTCATCATGGTAGTATGTTGTGTTGCCAGGATCCTTGACACGGATGTTGGTAAAACCTTGATGATTGTGGAAATGCTCAAGTTCTTGAGAGCACGCACAAGCACTACGTGTTATCATCATCTCTAACTGGGATTCCTCTCAGTTTCCTCGGCAAATGCTATGACCTTTTCAAACAGTGAATTCACTCTCTTTTGTTGGGTTCTTCCCCAGTTACTAGAATCATTCCCAGCATTTGCATTTTGTTCCTAGCTTGCACCGCCAATGTGCCATTCTACCATGGGTCTCTTCCATTTCCGGTGATAAGCAAAATCATCCATTACGTTGTCTTCAACAAGGTAATCCACATCATCCAAGTCCAAGTATGCCATTCTACCGACCCCGCCAATCGATTGCTGTGATTTGCCTTAGGCTGATATAGAGAGTCTCAATGATCTCTATATCAAAGGTAATTCTTTTTGCCACTTAAGATAATAATCTACGAATCACCCCCCTCCAGGATGTTTCGTCGTGGTATCATGGCAACTCAACTCCTCGCTACGTTGACAACCGTTCACCACCTTCTTAGGTGTGGAATCGTTGTCTACCTAGTGAACCTTCGTCATCTGTTCCACTCCATTTCTCTAGAGGTGTGCTTCATCTCTCAGCTCGAGAGATGTTGCTATGTCTCATTCCGTGAGTTAATCCTGAGTTGTTCGATCTTCGAGAAGATCGACCCTTCTAGAGTCTCCTTCTTCCCTCCATGTCATGTTGACAGGATTTCTCAGAGCAAGACTTCAAGACAATAATGGTGTTCAAATCAACGTTCATTTGAAGTGCACCCTGGATCGTGAAGATTATACTAGTTTGCGTTTCCCCTTCATCCTACCCTACGCTTGAATCTCGAGACGAGATTCTTGTTTAGTGGGGGTGAGTTGTCACATCCCTAGCTTCTGGTATGCACTAGGCTAGACCTCATGTGTGCATCATGTTTAACTTTTGAATGAACTTGAAATGGGGATTGCTCAAACCCTAGCATTAAAGGAATTCACTAGGTTCACCTAAAATACTTTCAAGTAAGTCCAAATGGCTTTCAAAAATGTTCATGATTTTTGACAAAGGTGAAAAAACCTCTACCAAAAAAAATGATGCCAATATTTTTGGGCCATTATGGATTTTTGAATAATCCATATTGTATTTGAATTGGGGCATTTAAATACTATTAATATTTTTAAATGCTCCAACAATTCTGAAAATAGTTAAGGGCCTCTGTAATAATTCATTTAATGGCCACAATTATTTGCAGGATTTATTAAAATGATTTGGGCTATAAACTAAATCAGAAACAAAACTACAGAAATAGAAAAGAGAAACAAAATAGAAAAAAAGGGGAGAGAGGCCACCTGGGCCACTTACCTGCTTACCTGCCTGGCCCAGCTTCTCCCGCGGCCCAGCCCAGCCCATCTACCTCGCCGCTCGTCGTCTTCCTCTGCCAGTAGGCAGAGGCGAGGCGTGGCGCGCGCCCGAGAGCCCCGGCCACCTCCTGCTTCGCGCTGGAGGCCGCCCTTCGTCCTAATTCGCGCCATGACGATGCCCCGTGTCCTCTCTCTCTTTTCCCTCACTTGCTGCATCCCCTCTCCCTCCTCTGTCTCTCTCCCTTGCTCATCCCCGGACGCACCGAGACCGCCGACGAGCACCACCGGAGCCACCAGCATCCCCACGCCCAGCCAGTTAGGCCACGAGCTCCGCCTTGGATCCGGGAAGCTCTACCACGACGCACGCGACGCCGGGTGCCCTGAAGCCACGCCATCACCGCCATCTTCATCGCCACGGCCGGCGATCGCCGCCGTTCGATTCGCAGCACCGAAGACGCCCCCGAGCTCGCTGACCACCTCATCGGTCTCCCTGTGAGCTCCTGCTGCCTCCTCTTTGCTCGCCCCCTCTGTTCCCGTCCCCTAGCTCCATCTTCCGACCACGGCCGAGCTTGCCGCCGCCGTGCCACGTCGTTGCCGTGGCCAGGGCCATCCCAGCGTGCGCCTGAGCGCGTCACCATGTTCGCCGCCCTCCCAGGAGCCCGCAGCGCCCTTCGGTCTCTCCTCTAGTGCTCTATAGCGCCACCCCAGGATTGCCCGAGCTGCTGCCGCCGCCAAACCTCGTCGCCGACCACTTTTCCGGCCACCCCAGCACCTGTCACCGCCACCACTAGATGCGCGCCACTGCGCGCGTTCGAATGCAACAAACCACGGCCGAAACGATGCCATGTGGCTCATTTCCGAGCCCTCCGCCGCGTCTGGACTCGCCGGCGGCTAAACGCCGGCGACCGCTGACCCGATGACCGGCGTGGGTTGACCCCACTGCCCGGTTTGACCCCCCTCTCTCTCACTGACCTGCGGGCCCCGCCCGGCTAATTAGGCTAGGATTAGTGTTAACTAAATATTAGTTAGTTTAATAGACACTGACAATGGGCCCCAGGCCACTAACTAAATTAGATTAGTTAGGTTAGTCACTGACGGATGGGACCCACAGGTCAGGATTGACCTGGACCAGCCCGTTGACCTGCTGACATCATCATGACGTCAGTATGACGCAGTATTTGTTTCTGGAATTAAAATAAATCAAAAATGATTTATTAATTTCAGAAAATAGCTAAACTTCAATAAATCATAGAAAATTAACCGTAACTCCAAATTAAATAATTTATATATGAAAAATTATCAGAAAAATTCAAGGAATCCATCTGTACCATTTTCATGCATGTTAGAATAACTTATAACTGCTGTTTAGCACAAATCAATTAAAGGGCCTTTATTTAATCACATATGGAGTTTGAATTTGAATTTTATATTCAAACCAACTTCATTTAATCTGTTGCTAGTCGCATTAGCCCAAAACACATTCATATTGCCATGTCATAGCATGCATCATATTGTGCATTGCATTGATCGTGTTTTTCTGTGTTGCCGGTATTTGTCCCCTCTCGATAGACGTGATACCGATGATGTGATCGTTGACACTGATGAAGACTCAATGTTATCTTCAGAAGTGCCAGGCAAGCAAAACCCCCTTGTTCATTCCGATAAAATCCCACTCTCTCGCTCCTGCTCTCTTTTACTGCATTAGGACAACAACGACATATTTGTTACTTGCTGCGGTAGCTGAACCCCTTTATCCTTTGCATGACCTGTCATTGCCACAGTAAATAGATGAAACCCACTAGCATGAGTAGGAGTTGTTTGAGCCCTGTTGTGCCTACTCATTCATGTTTGTTTGTCATGCCTGCTACTGCTTAGAGTTGAGTCAGGTCTGATTCATCCGGGATGAATCAGAGGCGGGTGAACATGTCCTACTGTGTGTGAGCTAAGTGTGTGAACACGATTTGGTAAAAGGTGTCGGTGAGAGGCCATGTAGGATTACATGGTGGGTTGTCTCATTGAAGCCGTCCTCAGGAACTGAGTTCTGTGTTTGTGATCCATGATTCAGCTACTACCATACATTGGGCCCTGAAATATGACCCCGCTCGACTTCTTATTCACCCTTGTCCTCTGTCCAGGAGTTGCAAGTAGTTTCTGGTGTTTGTAGTATGCTGGAGGCCGTGGACAGCGCTGACCGTAGGGGTGGGCTGTGATGCGGTAGGCACGTGGCACGGTGTACCGGGCGCCCGTTTGGTGTCTCGGGAACCCTGTTCACATCGTTTGGGGCTGTGAGCGAAACTCCGGCCGGATCTCCTCATGGATGGAACCCGAATAGGCGATAAACCTGGACTAGAGACTTGAGTGTTTAGGTAGGTCGTGGTCTACACCCACGTCGGCTTTCGCTTGAAGTCTGCCGAGCACATGTCGTGTGCAGACTCTAAGTGGTGGAAACATGTATGAAGAAGTACACCCCTGCAGGGTTATCATCATCTATTCGAATAGCCGTGTCCGCGGAAAAGGACTTCTGGGTTGCTTATATCAGTTCATAGACAAGTGAAAGTGGATACTCTAAAATACGCAAGATAAGCGTGAGTGCTATGGATGGCGTTCTCGTAGGGAGACGGGAGCGGATCCATAGTGGTGTATTGATATGGTGAATATGTGGACTCGTGTGCGCCACCTCAAAAGAGTTACTTGCAGTCGTAGTTCAGGATAGCCACCGAGTCAAAGCTGGCTTGCTGCAGTCAAACTCCACCATCCCCTTTGTTGATAATGATGCATGTGTAGATAGATCTGATGTAAGTCTTGCTGGGTACATTTGTACTCACGTTTGCTTGATACCTCAGCTACGATCTTGTGCCATCGGCAGGATCTGATAGATAGTCAGGATTCTCAGCCTTTTTCATTTATAGATGTCTGTACCCAGACATGATAGCTTCCGCTTGTGCTTTGACTTGTATGCTCTGAGTGTTGGGTCATGAGACCCCGGTTGTAATATCTCGCTCCTCGGAGCCTATTGAATAGACTACTTGAGTCGTAGAGTCATTTTGTGATGCCATGTTGTATTGCACATATCGAGCATATTGTGTGTATGTTATTGAAATGCTTGGTATGTGTGGGATCTGACTACCTAGTTGTTTATCTTTAGTAGCCTCTCTTACCGGGAAATGTCTCCTAGTGTTACCGCTGAGCCATGGTAGCTTGCTACTGCTCTGGAACACTTAGGCTGGCCGGCATGTGTCCTTCTTCGTTCCTGTGTCTATCCCTTCGGGGAAATGTCACGCATTGAGTACCGGAGTCCTGTTAGCCCGCTACAGCCCGGTTTACCGGAGTCCTGCTAGCCCAGTGCTACAGCCCGGACCCACTTGCTGATGACCGACACGTTCGATGCTGGGTCATGGATGCCTGTCCCTGTAAGTCTGTGCCACTTTGGGTTTACGACTAGCCATGTCAGCCCGGGCTCTTTATCATATGGATGCTAGCGACACTATCATATACGTGAGCCAAAATGCGCAAACGGTCCCGGGCAAAGGTAAGGCGACACCGTGGGGATACCGTGCGTGAGGCCGCAAAGTGATATGAGGTGTTACCGGCTAGATCGATGTGACATTGAGTCGGGGTCCTGACACCTTCGATGTCCCATGAACACGGTTTTCGAAGACCCGGGATCTCTATCTAGCGGGCGATACGTTGTCTCATCCATGCACCCGACGCATCCAGAAAATCCGTGGACCACCTGCCCCGCGACATATCCGTAACCGAGATAGTCGTGCACCATCGTGAGCAGTGCGGCTCTCATAGAGAAATATTCTTTCTCTGCAGCGTCCCACGTATTGGTTGGCATTTTCCACAACGTGTCTAGCTCCTCTTTCAGCAGCCCCAAATACATATTGATGTCATTCCCTGGTTGTTTCGGCCCTTCAATTAGCATACTCATGTGAATGTACTTCCTCTTCATGCACAACCAGGGGGAAGGTTGTACATCCACACAAACACAGGCCAAGTGCTATGTGTGCTTCTCTGGCTGCCAAACGGATTGACTCCATCGGTGCTCGCGCCCAGCACGATGTTCCTTGGATCGTCCCCAAATTCCGGGTGTTCGAAGTTCAACCCTTGCCACTAGCTCGCATCCTTAGGGTGACTCAGCATCTTGTCTTTTTTATTTATCTCCGGATCATTTCTGTCATCTTCTCGCTTCTTCTCTTCCCTATCCGCGTGCCAACGTAGGAGCTTTGCTAGATTAGGGTCCGCGAAATACCGCTGCAGACGAGGAGTGATCGGAAAGTACCACACTACTTTTCGAGGAGCTTTCTTCCTCTTCTTGTATCGAGTGACGCCGCACACCGGACATATGGTAGACTCCGCGTGCTCGTCCCGATAAATGATGCAATTTTTCATGCACACATGGTATTTCACGTGTGGTAAATCCAGAGGACACACGATTTTCTTCGCCTCCTCGAAACTGGTCGGGCACTTGTTCCCCTTGGGAAGACGTTCGTGCCAGAATGACATGTTCTCGTCGAAGCATGCGTCAGTCATTTTGTGTTTTACCTTCATCTCCAGAGCCATGAGCATTACTTTCAGGCGGTTATCCTCGGGCCTGCATCCTTCATACAATGGAGTAACCGTGTCTATCTTCAGTTGATCCAGCTTAGCTTTCTCTCGGGCAGCAGCTCTTGCGTTATCCGTCTGCTTGAGAAGCAGCTCTTGAATATGAGGGTCCTGCACCCAGCCCATCAATGGTCCATGGTCGTCTGCTCCGGCATATTCATCTTCATGATCATGCCCTTCGTCTGCTCTGGCATCTTGCTCATCATCACGTCTGACATCTCTACATGATGACTGTGTACTGCATCTACTTCGTGATCATGTCCTGGAGATTCTTCATCTTCTCGCCCGCCCTCGCCGCGGTTGTCTTGCTGCCCTTCCTCATTTCTTGCCTGGCCCCCATGGATGCCTTCATAATCATCTTCATCATCTTGCCACCGATAGCCATCCATGAAACCACGCAAGAGCAGGTGGTCCCGCACCTGTACGGAATCCGGGTCCATAAGGCTCTTCAGCTTTCATCTTCGACACAGACATCTTATCTCCGTCTCGTTCTTTTGAAGCATCTCGGCCTTCGTGGAGCTCAAAAACCTATTCACGATGCCTTCGGTCATCGTGCGGATCATGGTCGCTTGCCGGGTAGAGCAAAATGATATTTTAGAACCCAAAAAATTTTGGCATGACTTTGCCTAAAAATAGGACCAAAAAGAATGCATAGTGCTAAATTCTCGCCGAAACGGAAATGAATCAACATTCCAGAAAAATATTGGCAACTATCGCATTTCAAATACCGGTACCTGCAAACACAAACATATGCAACACCACAAACATACGTAGATCTAGGCCATAAAAAGTGCATGTGCGCATTGTTGGAGGGAGAAAAAAGTAGATCTACAACATAAAGAAAGCTTTCCCCTTACTTACCTATCAAAAAAGGTAATTTAACCACTTAATTTGGGTGAATCTATGGTGCAAATGAGATGAGGAGGAGGAGGCAGCCGAGACAAGCTTGGAGGAGGAGGTGGAGAGAATGAAGTGGGGAAAGTGAGTGTGGTAGGTGGCTGTCCAAAATATCTAGCTGCTCCCAGGTTACCAATGGCGCACCATCTAAAAATGTGCCATTAGTAACCCTGGTTACTAATGGCGCACCTGTTACGTGGTGCGCCATTACTCGTTTTGCAAAAAAAAATTGTTAGTAGTGGCGCACCGTGGTTGTGGTGCGCCATTACTAGTTTGAACTAGTAATGGCGCACTATACACTCGTGCGCCATTACTAGTTTTGAAAAAAAGTAAAAAAAATTTGTTAGTAGTGGCGCACAGAGCGTGTGGTGCGCCATTACTAGTTAAAACTAGTAATGGCGCGAAAAAAATTGTTAGTAGTGGCGCACCGTGGGAGTAGTGCGCCATTAGTGATATGGACACTAATGGCGCACCTACACATGGTGCGCCACTGCTATATAACAGTGGCGCACCACATATGTGGTGCGCCATTAATGTCCATATTAGCTATAGCCCTTTTCCTAGTAGTGTGTTGTGTAACCTGCAATAATCACTTATCATAAAACACGTTTGACTTGGGAGTGTGATATAGGTTACATCTTGCATTCTTTTCTAGCTTGTACCACTTGTAATTTGTTGAAATGACACTTATGACGAGACAATTTTAACTTGGTAGAGTGATATTCGTTGCATCTTTCATATGGTGTCTAGCTTTCATTGCTTCTAATTTATTGAAATGCCTTCTCCTTAGTTTACACATCATAAGTGTGATGTTGTTTGCATCTTGCATATGATTTATTTCTTGTACTGCTTCACATTTGTTTAATCACCAGTTATGGCGAGACACTGTTAACTTGGTAGAGCGATATTTGTAGCATCTTTCATATGGTGTCTACCTTCCATTGCATTGCTTCTAATTTAGTGAAATGTCTTCTGCTTAGTTTACACATCATAGTTCTGGTTATCTCATGTCGTCCTGTTTTTTCGTACATATTACATCCTCCTACCATGTGGTTGTCTAACATCAAAGTTCAGTTCATCTATATCACGCATCAATTTGTTCTGAAGAACTAAATTGTTATTCCTTTTTCTTGTCGGCTTGACTTAACATGTCATAGAGAAAGAGGAAGGAACACAGAATGACAGGTGATGGTGTTAGTACTAAGGACACATGGAATAGGAAGCGGAAGAATCCTGCAGATTCTGCTGGTACTGATGGTGCAATAGAAGGTCAAAGTCCAGAGGAAAATTGTACAAACGGGGTATCACGTGCTACACGAGCTGCAGAACAAGCCAAACAGAAACCAATAGATGCCACCAAACAAGCAGAGACATCCCTAGTTGTTGCAACACATTCCACAATACCACCAGCTGCACGAGTTACTCGTTTGTCAACTCAACTAGCAGCACATTTCCAAGCTCCCTTTCCACCTAACACTACTTCCGAAGCACTCTTAACACAAGATGAGTTGGCAAGATCAGATGAACTTTGTGAGCTTCAACAGCAAGAAGGTAGTTGCTGGAGTCAAGTTACAGTTGCATGCTTCTTTATATGTAGTCTCACAGTTTGATGTACACTAACACTTCCTATGTTCCTTGTTGGACTAGCACCTAGGCTCAAGAGGAAACAAACATCAGGGATAATGCTCAATAGGTTAACTAAATCTAGAGGAGGAAGAGTGGAGATCCATTTTGAGGGAGGTTTAAAAAGGCCACGTGATGCTACAGAGTCAGCCAAGTTAGTATCACAGGCAGCGGTTGCCGTTAGGTGTCATGTACATATCCTCCCAACATTGATTCAGCACATGAATGACAAAGACGAAACCCAGTTCAACACCTTCCTCGACCATTTATCTGTAAGTATGGTTATGTGTGGAAACTAGTAATATCGTCTTGCTCTGTCCCATACTTTCTAGGTTGCTGATAATGAGACTTCCATAATTTTCAACAGATGAGGTTTAAGTTGCATAGCCAAGATGATGCAACCAGACAAGCTTGCACCCATGTTTTCAAGTCTGCTCTGCGACAGTATCAGTATAACTTGAGGAAAACTCACTTTGAAGGCAAGGCTAATAGTGAACTTGCCCAAACATCTCCAGTGCAAAATATATCAGATGAAGACTGGAGAGGCCTCATTGAACACTAGTCTAATCCAAAGTATCAAGTACATTATATATATATATATATATATATATATATATATATATATATATATATATATCTGTGTGTGTGTGTGTGTGTGTGATCAGATCACATGTTGAAGTCCTATTTACGCATGTGCCACACAAATCTATCTTATTGTAGGTGAACTGTTCAAAGAACAAGGCCGACCATACGAAAGTGAAATTCCAACAGACGATAGGATCTCATAGCTATATTGCACACTGCGAGGCTCTTGTAATTAGCTGATGTTTCACTCTTTTTGCTGTACCGTATTATCATATCTATATTGACTTGTTCCAAATGTAGAGGAAATCCCGCAAGGACCAAAAAGTACCTGAACCAAATGCTGTGGAAATCTTCAAGGACTGTCACACCAGCAAGACGAAGGGCACGACTACACCAGTCAAAGCCGCTGTTGTAAGTCCTTAATCCTCATGCCTTTTAACTACTACTTACTCTGACTTGTGCCTTGAACTTCATGGTTTGCAGCCAATGTCTATTACTCTTTTCAAAATTATACACAACTGTCTTAGGGTATCATTGCACCTTACAAGGTTAAAAAGAGAGGAGTGATGTTCCTTTGATCTTGACATGTAATCTAGTTTTGTGTTGGACTTGCCCACACAACGTTACAATTGCCTGTTTGTCTGTTCTCAGTTGTTTTGTGATATGAATGATTTCATACTATGCTTACCGTATTATACACTTTTTCTCTTTACCCTTAGTTGTCAATACAATGTGAAGAAATAGACAATACATTAGCCATGGTACATGGTCATATGTTTGGAACCTGGTTTTATTATGTACTTTGCAGTAAAATACAACTAATATTTTACATGGGTTCACCAGAATAAGTTCTGTATATGGACCAAAGCTATTTTGTTTGGTTTTTCTGCCTCCTTAATATCTTCTGTTCTGGTACTACTAAAGTAAAAACTCAACTTTTCAGCAAGCTATGGAAAAAATGGTGGAATCGCCACCTTCTGAAGGTGGCGAGGCAACTATAACCGCAATGTTAGCTCTTGCTGCAGTGGGCCAGTACCTGTCCACTAACAGTGCCAAAAGAACGTTCCTGCGTAATACTGGGTTCGTTGTTAAGGCAATCTCATCCAAAATGCCTCATGATCAAGATATGCAAGCTCAAAACAATGTTATATCTGCGCTCCAGACACAAGTCCATTCCCTAACAGAGACCCTTTGTGAAACAAGGACAGACATTGTTCGATGTCATCAAGATACGCATGGTTTTGAAACCAGACTATCAGACATTTTCTATGTTGTTCAGGAGCCTAGGAGAAATGAAGGCAAAGGTTATGGTGCTCCATCGGACAATACAACATGAAAATGTATTAGTCAGGTCAAATGAACTGAGCTTCTGAACTTTTGGTGGTGCATTTATCTACCAGACTATTAACTTTTATGCCAACCTTCCTTTTGTTTTATAGTTGTAATTTGTTTTGTTGTGATACAAAATTTGTTCTTAAGGCATTTTTGTATAGTGTAGGGTGTTCCCTATATTTGCACTGGTGGCGATCTTCGATGCCCAGTGGATGTAATCTGTGCAATTGCCTTAATAGCCTAGTGTTAGTTTCGGGCTTATTTATTTCCTAGTCTTCTTTTCCCCTGGTTTGCTAGTGGCCGCAACAACCATGGGCCATATACGGACCGTGGTAACCTTGACCCTGCTACGGGCTGCAGGATCCATGGGCCCCCTACGGCCGTCCATAAATGGGCCTCCAACAGGGCCGTAGAATCAGAGGGCCTCAGTCCGTCAGATAAATGGGTCAACATGGGCCGTAAACAGGCGTAATTGGTATCGGCCCAGCACGGTAACGGGCCGTTAACAGGCCGGAGGACAGCAAAGGCTTAATTCTGTCACAGGCATAATGGGTCATTAATGGGCCAGAATATAGGACGGGTTGGAAACGGCGCAATGGTTAACAGGCCAGAAATGAGCCGAATTTGGCCCATTAGGGGAACAAGCCAGTAACGGGCCGGAAGTAATCGAGGGCCAGAAAGGAGCCCAAGAATGTATGGGCCATCAGTAGACTGAAAGCTAACACGGGCTGGAAACGGCCCATGTGAATCATGGGCCGTTAACGGGTACAAAGAAATTTACTGTTCATTATGGGCTAGAGTCACCGTGGGCCTCTAAAGGGCCTAAAGATACGAAGGCCTCATATGGGCCGAAAGATGTCGTGGGCCATACATGGGCTGAAAGTGAAACAGACTGGTGTTATATTCGACGACCCACATGACGTTGTTGCACCAATTTCGGGTAGGCCCTAACGGGCCGTGAGTTACCGGGCCGTTCATGGGCCAGTGATGTAGGGTATAACCCTAGTGGCCTGATCTTTCACGATAGGAACGGATCTCGCGAAGAACACGAAGAACACGGGGAAGAACGGAGAGAAAACACAAGGGGAAACACTCAAGAACAAGTCCAATCACACATCCACTAGACAATCAAACACACAAGATCCACAAGGTACATGGACAACAAAGGGAAAGATACAAGGTAAGGTTCATCTCCATGAGGAGGTCTTGAATCCACGAGGGGATCTTCCCGTGAGGGGTCCTGAATCCAAGGTGGATCTTCTCCGAAGAGGGGCCGCGGTCTCTCTCGTGGAGTAGATCCGTAATGGATGAGCAAAGCTCTATCTCTAAATGAGCTACTACTTTGCTAACCCTAGAAAGGTGGTGGAGGAGGTCTATATATAGTCTAGTGGGCGAAGGGGTAAGTGAGGGGGCGAATGAGTACACGGGCCTCGGCCCAAGTCATGCACGTAGGCAAGGGCCGGATGATCCGGATGATCCGGGCATCGTCCGGATAATCCGGGACCTCGTCCGGATAATCCGGCTTCGCCGAGCAGATTCCGCAAGGTTCGGCTGTCGTGGTGTATGGATTACCCGGATGATCCGGGGGTCGGCCCGGATGATCCGGACGGAGGCCCGGATGTCCGGCCTGACTTCAGCAGCCGCTCCGTCTTCTTCTCCTTTCTTCTGTCTTCTCTTCCACGCTTCCCTCACGGATGGTGTAGCCGTTCCTTGGCACCTGCACTCCTCCTTGACATCCGTGAAGCTCCGACAATACCTATGCATGCACACGGGAGAAGTGTTAAGTAGTATACCATCCTCGAAGGGGTCAAGTGAGCACGTGAAAAGGAGATGATTCACCTTTGTGTATGTGAAGTAGATGTCGCACGTGTCACTTGCCAAACGAACTCTTGACATGGTGATGTCCGTAGGATGCTCCGCATCATCCCCTCCCCCTTGCGAAAGATCCGACCTCGGATCGAAATCCAAATCACCATGGGAAAGAGATGGCGTCGCCATGTAGGAGTGGTCGATCACCAAGTTCTCGTCATCTTGAATCTCGAAATGGGCACTCTCCAATGTCGCATTGTCTTGTAATTCCTTCAAAAGGAGCATGGATAACAAACACTTGGAAAAACAAATGCGGTTAGCATTAGTGCAAAACCAAGCATTCAAGTGGTGATTCACCCAACAAGTGTGTTCGTCATGCAAGGCATATGGTTTGACAAAGGATTGTGACATGGCATGTAAGCATATCAATCGAGCACAAGCAAAGAAGTCATGGGGACAAGCATGTGAATGTGAGGTAGTGATGCAAATATGTGTGACAAGAGAAGAAGCATCCACCTCAAGTTCATAGCAAGCATTCACAAATTGCTCAATGAAAGGTCTATGGTAGGCATAGGAATCATTCACAACACCAAATAAAATGAAGTGTCTAAACACATGGGTCAAGTGCAAGACAATCCAAGCATAATGTGCATGGGGTGTAGTGAATATCGTGTGGCACTCAACACAATAGAAAGAGCAATTATTCATCATGTATGAGGCAATCAAGGCAAGCATGTAGCAATCAATGGGACATGGCATATGTGAAGTGATGACATTGTTGCAACCAAACATATGGGAGGAGCAAGTAATCCAAGAATTGGATGCAGCACACAAGGCATATATATATGCATGGAATGGTGAAAATGACAAGTCAAAGCAAGATCTCTAACAAGTGTGCAATCAAGTGGTCCAAGATGAATAATAAGTCTCATGAGGAAAGCAACACAATTAGTATGATCCATAATAGCCATGCTCATGGTTTGGGGGTTCTCAAAAGAGAAGGATATCACCTTGAAAGCATGTCCTTGTGCGTCCTTCACAATGTCGAAGTACAAGCAAGTGCGATGTAGAATCGTCGTGGTAGAAGGTGGTCAGATCTCAAGAGCTTGGATTGTCAACTCACGTGACGTGGAAGTTGACACGAAGTCCAAGTTTCCTACACATGCACAAAACAAAGCAAAGAACGTATGCGCATGGTAGATAAACACGTCATCCATCATGATGGTTCTCTTCTTTTGCACACAAACATTAGTAGCACAAGTGCATGAAAAATATGATGCAAGAATGGCTATATTCATGGCACTAGGTATATGGTGCAAAGATGTAAGACAAGCATGCTTCACAAGAATTATGTCAAAATCTCCAAATATATGCGAGAATGCTATGGGGGCAAACTCATTGTCAAGACTAAAGGCATAATTGCACTCAATACATGGAAAATCATCTAGCATGAGAGAGGCAACATATGGAGATATATGACAAGAAGCAATAATAATCATGTGCAAAGCATGTAGATGGTTGTCATCAATCGCATAAAATGAGCAAGTATGAATCATTGGTGATGCAACATAAGCAAGCATAGTAATCAAGGCGTGTAAACTAGTGGATCGAAAATGCAACACACTAGAGGAAATCATGGCAATCATGTCATGTGAGCAAATAATAGGCAAAGGCAATGCACATGACATATCGCCAGCACGAGCACAAAGCAAGATCATAATATCATCATAGGAATGGGGAACAAAGCAAACATGGCAATAACAAGTAATATCTCCACCAAGCTTGCAAATACACATACAAGTATGAGAATCAATCATCATGTGTAATGCAAAGCATGGGTCACAAATGCATGGCAAAGGCATAGGAATGAGCATATCATGCAAAGTGAACATGGCAAGATGGGCATATAATATGTAATGGACAATAATCCATAACCATGTGAGGGACATGTAGAATAAATGTGTGAAGTCTTTGCGCGAAGAGAGCACTGGGAAAGACAATCCATGGGATCCCAAGTCATCATTGCTCTCTAGAGCTTGTTTTGTCAACTATGGGATTGTGAGGTTGGCAAGTATTCATGGGTACCTACACAAAAGAGACACAAGCCAGAGAAATTGTGTGTGTGGTAAATGTACAGATCATCCATCATGATGTGTATGTGCACGTGAGAGTTAGTATAAGATAAGCATCGCTCAAAGAAATTTGATGCATGGTATAATAACATGTCATCCATCATGAAAGAATAGTTATTGTGTATAACACGATGGGGACACAAATTGAGAATGCAAGTATATGGCACATCAATAGCATGTTTATTCATGGGAAGAATATTGTGCATACAAGTATGAGGATCATGCAATGGATGGGATGAATCAAAATCTCCTAAAATGTATGAGGAAACTATGGGGGTCTCCTCGTGAGCAATATTGGAAACATCATATGGAGAAAATGGACGACATCCAAAACAATGCATATCCGAAGCTAGGTGGTTATGGCATGGCATATGAGATAAATTATGCAAATGTAGCATGTCAATATCATCACAAGAGAAACAAATGCCAATAACCATAGGCTTGTCATCTATGCCACATGTGGAAATTGGGTTTATTTTAATAGTATATGCATAGTCACTATGAAGAGATTGCAAATATGACATATGGTTGATCTCATGCATAGCATATGACAAGTCAAGCGGATTGGCAAACATGATGTGACCGAGAGAATTATCACAAGAAATCCTATGCAACATGGCATCACAACTAATAGAATCCACATGGAAATCATCAAACTCATCATAAATGGGTAAATCATCGCATGGGGAAGTCTCACTAGCATGAAGCATGGTAATAGATTGATCAACATCATGCAAGCAATCAATGTCAAGAATGTCCACTAGTGCGACTAGAGCATCACCTTCACCTATGTTACCTTTGTCATTCCACCCAAGTGGTGTAGGTGAGGTGGGAAAGACCAAATGGTGGTCATCTTCATCTTGATGGAACCATGTGGGGGTGCATCATATTCCACCATGGCCATCGTCTTGTCCAAAGGGAGGACGAAGTCATCGAGAATCGACGCATCATCATAGATGGGACCTAGCACCAAATGAGAAGACACAATAGAGGTAGAGGTCAAGCCGTTAGTGTTGAATGCGGCCTCACATGACCTATCAACTATCTCACTCTCTCTATGTGGTGGTTCACTCACTCCCTCAAGGTAGGTGCACTCAATCTCACGTATGGTGGAGTCACTCATCTCACTCAAGTGGTTGGGGTTGTGGCTCTCCTCACATGGGAATTGTGGCAACACATCATATATGAGGCTAGTGGTGAAGTCACTCTCGCTCTCAATATGGTGACTAAAGTCACTCAAGTCATCATATGTCGCCGTGGTCGAAGGGAAAATCCCATGCTCAACCATCTCGTTGTCATCGCTATGGATGAAGGCCGAAGATGGCACATCATCACTCTCGCCTCCTAAGATGGAAACATCCTCCTTGCTCGTCACCATGTCGCATGCCTCCAAAGCTTGGTCCTTGAGGGTCTCCATAGTCGTACTCGTCGCCGCACCATCTTGAAAAAGAGTCATGGTAGACTCGGCATCGTCAATGCTACAAAGAGGTATGGCGGTGAAGTCGAACTTTGGAGCATCGTCTTGGAGATCGTCGGGCTTGGACATCATGGTGGTACTAGCCTCATGCTCGTCGTCTTGGAGCTTAGTCTTAAAGAAGTGTGCTTGGGGTCTATAAGCCTTGGACTTCATGAGTTCTTGTTCCGCCTTGAGAGGACCAATGTAGTTGTCATCGAGGGACTTGTAGTTCTCGAGGAAGATTGTCTTGGAGATGTCGTTGTGCAATCCCATCATGAAGTGGAACTTCATCAAAATGGGGTCGTCCACGCCGGCTCGTCGCAAGGCTTTCTTCATCTCCTTGAAGTACTCGTCGATGGACTTGGATCCTTGGGTGGTGTTCTTGAATTGGCATTGAAGTTGTTCCATGTAGGTTGGAGGCACGAACTCGTGCCGTAAATCTCTCTTCGTCTTGGGCCAACTCATGTTGTAGGTCTCCGAAGGTGTGTGAAGCCACCATGTGGACGCGTAGTCGTGGAAGTTCCTTGTGGCACACTTCACTTGATCGTCGGGAGGAACTTGATGTAGCTTGACGTAGTCGTCCATCAAACGCTCCCACTTGAGATACTCCTCGGGTTCGTGAGTCCCATTTAAAGGAATTGTGTGGTCGATGTCGAGGTCGTATTAGCTCATGGAAGTCGCGGACTTGAGCTTGGGGAGCTTCTCTTGAGGTGCTTCTTGGCGAAGATGCCGTATGTCCATAGGCGAAGATGCCTTGAAGTCACTTGGCGAAGATGCCAAGGGAGATGGTGAAGTCGTTGAGCGGTTGTTGATGTTGAGCTCTTGACCTTCACACTCATGGTGGTGATGGTGTCGATGCCGATGCGACCTTGCCAAAGATGGTAGCTCGGAGGCATGTGCTCTTGAGCGTCTTCTCAAAGATGAGGAAGATCGCTTGTAGGACTTGATGAGGGCTTTGATCTCCTCCATTTGAGCTTGCATCTTGGCGTCGAAGTTGTTGTTCATGGCATCGAACTCATTGTTGTTGTTGTAGACCGAGGGTGAAATGCCTTGCTTATACATCACAAGACTCGAGTAGAGGTGAGTAGGAAATGAGATAAACAATACCAAGTTACATTTTCCCAAAGTTGAGGATGTATCCCGTTTCACTCAATGTGAGATGAAAGAATATTGGAATTGGTATCAGACTTGTTTGCTCACACCTACAAACTAAAGCTTATGGAGTAGCTCGGTGAGGATAGTGGCACAAAAGTTTAATGCAAAATGTTAGCAAGAGTCAATAATGTTGAAAGAGATTCACAAATTTGCAAGTGAAACAAGTAGACCAATAGCAATGAAAGGCACACGGAAACACACACACGGATAGATAAATGGGGTTGTGCAACCAAGGAATGAGCACAAAATGTGGAATCCATAGAAAATGCTCGTGTTGCACAACTCAAGAGAGACGCTAGCATGATTGCTCAATAGGAGGATACGACACTTGTGCACAACCTATTATATGCAAAATGTATCAACTTCTATCCCAAATATGCTATATATGTATGATGTTCCGGTGGTATGATCCACGATGATCGGATATGATAATCTTATATGCAATGTGGTATGATTCTATGACACTTGCTTAAAAGCTTATTCTCTTTTTTTGATATGGCCACAATGCACAAACCAAGATAGCAATAATGTATATGCGGGAACAAACTTGTGGCACACAAGATGATATGATGATACCAATAAGATATGGTATGTATGCAATGGATGGTGTAGATCACTAATGTGCACAAGTAACGTTGCCGGCAATACTCAAATGGCTGCTCTCGATGGGCAAGTGACACAAAATGGGCTAGGGTTTATCAATGCAATGGCAAGGGAATATACAATGGAGGGATACCACGATACCCAGATGATATGGAGGTTACCGTCCTTGGCAATCATGAGTGGCGGTGATCTTGATGGGGATACCAAGATGATGGAGACTCGTCCCTAAGTAGCCAAAACACCTTAGGAAATGGAAAAAAACGTGAATTGAAAATCTCAAATGTCAAATGTCAAATGGTGGTAGTGGGATGTGGTGGTGGTGTTGCAGAAGCTCAATGGAATTGCCGAATTGAAGGGTAGGGTGGTGGACTATACACGGTGTCGGTGTTGGAAGCACGATCCCTTAGGAGACACAACTCACAACACAACCAAATTTGGGTTAAGTTGCGGTGGCGGAAGTGTAAGGTGGGCAAGCCTATGCGGAAGTTATGGTGGTGGTGGTGGTTGATGAAGAAGCAACTATCCCTAAGTAACCTAAACACCTTAGGAGACTCAAATCACAACTCAAACAACCAGAAATGCTAAGGGGAACACAAAGGGTTAGGTTGCGGAACTCGGTGGTGGTAAAGCGGATGATATGGTGGAAGGCCTAGGCAAAGATGCCAAAGTTCCAAAATTTTCATGGAGTCAAATGTTGGTGGTAGTATTTTTTGTGGGAAGGGGGATGTCAAGAGCTTCGAAACGAGCTAAAGAACGTAAAAAATGGAGTTCGAATGAATTAGTTATGGACAAAACAAGAATTCAGCCGAGTTAGGGTTAGCCGGACATCCGGGAGGAGGTCCGGATGATCCGGGCTATGTCCGGATGATCCGGGTGTACTTCCGGATGATCCGGGTTCGTCAGCTCTGGTTCTGTTTTTCAGGTGTGTGGGTTATCTGGACGTTCGGGAGAGGGTCCAGCTGATCCCAGAGGTGTCCGGATGATCCGGGAGAAGGTTCGGATGATCCGAGCAGGTCAAACTGCTCGGGATTTCCTCTTGGCGATGAATTTTTGGGCGGAAATTGGATGATTTTTGGTTGAAAAATGAGAAGATTTCGTGGATGGAAGTTGGGGAAACTTGGGGAGATGCTAGATCCACTTGAAACCAAGCAAATCCATGTATCAAAATCAACAAAACATCATCAAAACTCACAAATCACAAAAAAATTGGGGGCTATTTTTGTGGGGATTTTCGAATTTAGGACGAAATCAAGCAAAAGAAGGCTAGAAATGGTGGGGGAGACTCCAAATTCGTGATAAACGTGGCTCATGATACCAAGATGATGTAGGGTAGAACCCTAGTGGCCCGATCTTTCACGATAGGAGCAGATCCTACAAAGAACACGAAGAACACGGGGAAGAACGAAGAGAAAACACAAGGGAAAACACTCAAGAACAAGTCTAATCACACATCCACAAGACAATCAAACACATAAGATCCACAAGCTACATGGACAACAAAGGGAAAGATATAAGGTAAGGTTCATCTCCATGAGGAGGTCTTGAATCCACGAGGGATCTTCCCATGAGGGGTCTTGAATCCAAGGTCGATCTTCTCTGAAGAGGGGCGCGGTCTCTCTCGTGGAGTCGATCCATAATGGATGAGCAAAGCTCTGTCTCTAAATGAGCTACTACTTTGCTAACCCTAGAAAGGAGGTGGAGGAGGTCTATATATAGTCTAGTGGGCAAAGGGGTAAGTGAGGGGGCGAATGGGTACACGGGCCTCGGCCCAAGTCATGCACGCAGGCAAGGGCCGGATGATCCGGGCATCGTCCAGATGATTCAGGACCTCGTCCGGATGATCCGGCTCCGCCGAGCAGATTCTGCAAGGTTCGGCCGTCGTGGTGTATGGATTACCCGGATGATCCGGGGGTCGGCCCGGATGATCCGGCTGAGCCCGGATGATCCGGACGGAGGCGCGAACATCCGGCCTGACTTCAACAGGTGCTCTGTCTTCTTCTCCTTTCTTCCGTCTTCTCTTCCACGCTTCCCTCGCGGATGGTGTATTCGTTCCTTGGCACTTGCACTCCTCCTCGACATCCGTGAAGCTCCGACAATACCTATGCATGCACACAGGAGAAGTGTCAAGTAGTATACCATCCTCGAAGGGGTCAAGTGAGCACGTGAAAAGGAGATGATTCACCTTTGTGTATGTGAAGTAGATGTCGCACGTGTCACTTGCCAAACGGACTCTTGACATGGTGATGTCCGTAGGATGCTCCGCATCAGCCAGCCTGCTAACTTTTGACCAAGTCAAATGGGCCGGCCTTTGTAAGCTAAATGGGCCAGTGGTGGTCCGTCGCACATGTCGACATATCATAGGCACCTATCTGAACCACTGATGAGCTGACACGTGTTTCCTCCGGCCAATCAGAATTTTACACGTGGAAATTTTGCATTGGTCACGGCTGTTAACGGGTTATCGAATCCAAAACTGGACTTGATAGCTTAACGACGACCTGTTATGGTGGATGCCACGTGTTGGTCACCCTTGACGAAAGCACTTTTGTGACGCACGATTTATCGTCATGGAAGTGGACACTTCCGTGATGATAATTTTGGTAATGTCATGGAACACTTCTACGACAACACATGTATGACTATCTTGATTCTGTCATAAAATCGTCATGGATGTAGATGCATGACAGAAAACGTGACCTACTGTGACAAACACGTATCATCACAGAAGTGTCTTTTTTTGTTGTGTCTCTTTCCCCACGCACCGATTGATGTACCTCACTAGTTATGTCTCTCACTTTCTCCGACACACGATGATTGATTTACCTATCTAGTTAGGTCTGCTCACCACAGTCATATCGTCCCCCCTCATCATCCATGCATGCCTCCCGACCCGTCTCTCACATGCACGTGCACACACAGACACACATCCCCTCTCTTATTGTTATTGTAGTTGTACCCTCCGTTTGTCTAGTGGGCCTCTCCCACCATCTATGAGAAACAACCCCACCAACCCTCCGACACTCTAGCTTTATCTCTCTCCCAGCCTTGTTCCTCTCCTACACATATGCATGGATGTCGATCAATCTCCCTCAATGCATAGCTAGGTCTCTCTCCTTCTCCACACATATACCAGTCAATCTACCTCTCTATAGTTAGGTATCTGCCCCCACCCCCCACCTCGCACACACACCTAACTTGGTTGGGGGACTAATGTGTTTGTGAGATTCATAGGAGAACACAGGTAGAAGTCCCTATTAATTCGGTTTACCCATGGAAGATGACCCCTAAAAATGTATGAAGACATTGAAGACAATGGTGGTTCATGAAGACATTCATGTCGAAGATAATGACGCGTGAAGACATTCGATTGAAGACAATGGAGTGCAAAGACATAGTTCTTTTCGTAGCTTCGTTTTCTTCTTTCTTGAGTCATAGGAACCACCAAACTGTTAAGTGGGGTCCAAGTGAACAAACTCAGAAAACTGACGTGAAGCTCAACCCAAATCCTTTGTTTGTGAAGACAATGAGAGAAAATCTTATTCATAGTTGGATGAGTCAGCTTTACTTGTAGCCCAAGTCAAGCTGCCACATGTGTTTGAAATTCGACCGTTGGACATGTGTCAGTTCCTCAATGACCCAGGGTCATTTCGGACAAATCATGTCGGGTTGCCTCTGGCTATAAATAGCCACACCCCTTCTACCATAAATTGGTAGCTGCTCAGAGTTTGTACATGGCTTTTGTCGTTTGAGAGCAACCCACCTACGAAGCCATTGAGAGAGAATCCTTGCAAGGTCAAAACCCAAAACACTCAAAGCCCAAAGAGTGTTTGGCATCACTGAAGTCTCTCTATCCGCGTGACCTGAAGACTTATTATACTTGAAGACGGTTATCTTCCAGTCAGTTAGGCATCACGTTCTGAGGATCCAAGAGTCATTGTGGATCGCCGGTGAAGGAAGTCTGTGAAGGTTTGAAAGTCTACCTTGAAGACTTACCTAAGTGATTGGGCGAGGACCAAGTGAACTTATGTCAAGGGGAATAAGGTGAAGACATGGTCTTCTAAGTTCAATCTCAGCCTCCCTAACCAGATATATAGTTGTCACAACAACTGGAACTGGTCTACTAAATCCTTGTCTTCATCAAGCAACTGGTTCTATCACTTCACCCCTTTACTTACAGTTTAGCATCATGAAGTCATTGCTTGTCTATTCTATTTGAATACTTTGTGTGAAGACTTTCACCCCAGATTGCATATTTGGCTTCATACTGTCTTCCAATCCTGATCTGTCTACCTAGCTACTACTTGTCTTCGTGCATTACCTGTATTGTTTTGTGACTCTATTTCATGGCTAGTGTAGTTTATCTTATGTTGTGTTGTGTTTAGTTGTGTTTTAACTGCCTATCTTCGAAGACATTTCCTATCTCGAAGACTTTCATGAAAATAGCCTATTCAACCCCCTATAGTCGATAACTAGCACTTCCAATTGGTATCAGAGCAATGTGCTCCCTTGTTCTGTGTGATTCGATTTAACCACCTGGAGTTTTAGCTATGTCGACTGCAGGGATAATCAAAGTATCCGTTGCGTGCCCCGTCTTCGATGGCACTGATTACCCTTATTGGAAGAATAAGATGCACATGCATCTTGAAGCCATTGACAAAGACCTCTGGTATGTCGTCAAGATTGGTGTTCCCAAATTTGGTGAAGGTGTAACCGCTGCTGATGTCAAGAGGTTCGCGCAACTAGGCTCAACTGCCAAGAACATCATCTATGGTCATCTGACCAAAGGGCAGTATGGCCGTGTTAGTGCTCTGGAGTCTGTGAAGCTAGTCTAGGACTGGTTGTCCAAGGTCAACAAAGGTGTCTCTACTCAAAGAGACTCAAGAATCGATGTGCTCTACAATCTCTTCAGCCGCTTCAAGAGGCTTGACAATGAGAATGTCCATCTCACCTTCGACAGTCTTACTGATATTACCAATGAGCTTCGTGCACTTGGTGCCACTGAGGTCACTAAGCATGAAGTCGTGAAGAAGCTATTGGGATCACCTGACAGCTCATTTGACGCCCTATCACTGATGATCCAAGAACATCCTGACTTCAAGGATCTTGATCTGTTTGATATACTTGAGAGGCTTAATACACATGAGTTCTAGCTATCTGAGAAGAGAGATATGTATGGTCCTAAATATGGCCGATCCAGTGCTTTCAAGGCAAAGGTTGTTTCCTCATCTGAAGACTCATCCTGAAGATCTCGGTAAGGAGCTTGCAATGCTTGTGAGAAAATTCCAAAAGTTCTCCAAGAAGAATCGCTTCAGAAAGTCTTCAAAATCCAGCTCCAAGAATGTTGAGGCTTCCACTCATGACTACAAGAAGAGAAACCAGGCCATTACATACCTGAATGTCCTCAATGGGAAACGGAAGCCAAGAAAAAGAAGAAGAGCAAGGAATATGACTCTGACTAAAAGAAGAAGAAGAAATCCTCAAAGTCTTCTTCAAAGTTTTCATCTCACAGGAAGAGGTCATATAGCAAGGCCCATGCTTTCATTGGCAAGGAAATGGATTCAAAGGTGGGGTCGGAGGAGGAGTCCGATTCAGGCGTTGCAAACTTGGCTCTAGCTTCGGCATTCGTTGCCAAGTCCATCTTCAGTACTGAAGACAATGGTCACATGACCGACAATGAAGCCAATGATGACGACGCTGCTGCTCCTACCTACTACTTCATGTCAAGAGGTGCTGAGGTAAACTCGCGTGATGCTTACTTTCATACCTCTAGTGAAGATGCTTTTGTTTCTATATCATTTTAGTTAAATTTACGGATGGGACTATCATAATTTTATCTTTTTGAGAATCATATCATCCTTATTTAAATAATAGACTTTGGGATACAAAGGCCATTAGACGAAGCTGTCGGACACACACGATGACCAACCTCATCTCTTAGCAATGAGTGCGCTAGCATGTGTGCCTCTTTATTGGAATATCTTCTCTTGCAAAGGAAGGGGCTATTTTCTAGGCCTTGCTAGTCACCGTAATCTCCTCAGTCTGCCCGTAATGCCACAATGAAACACCATGGAGGGTATTGGTTAAGGGTTCCAAATGCCATCAATTATAACTTTGATGTTCCCATAAAATCACACACATGGCTCACTAAGACCTCCTCCACCATAGCTTTCCTGTCGTGCTTGTCCAATGTGGCATCTATGTTCAGCTTTTCTAAACCAACGGGAGGAGGGGTCCAGATAAGACCGTCGTAAGTGACTTTTCATCAACGAATACTAGAAAATTTTAAGGGCCTCGAATTTTAGTTCCACCCCGCCCCCCAAAAAACTTAGGACCGGCCCTGGTTGCTACATGGGCACTTCAGTGGATCCATCCACCTTATTTGGCTTCACTTGTGCTAATCCTATCATCACTGATGAGTCATTTGACTCCAACTATAAACTGTTCAAAAATCAGAATGGTGAAGTGTTTGCCAGGTTTATTGGAACTAACTCCAGGAATGGGCCACCTATGAAGAAGATCTAAGTTCCTAAAAGTCGTCTTGAGAAGCTTCCCATGAATGTCATCATGAAACCACCCAGAAGGAAGACAAACCCAAATGAAAGGCTTCATATGGCCCAAAGGCTTCATACGGACAGATGACCTCATATGGTCACCCTAACGCCAAGGTTTTGCAGGGAAACTATCATCAGGCTCATGAATATGAGCATGTTTCCTCGAACCGCTATGTTCACAAATCAAAGAACTTTTCTGCTTATTCATTTGAGTACTATTCACCTCCTGCAAAACTATTTGCTAGGGCTTCAAAGCCAAAATTCTCAGATGATGCACTTAGACTCATTTCTTCTAAGCCACCCCTCCAAATGTGGGTGGTTAAGAAGAATTGACTTCTCTTGCAGGATCAGGTCTCCAGTCGAAAACCATTGACTTCTAAAGACAATGCTGGGGACCTGAAAAATATTGTTGGGCGCAAGATAAAATGGAAAAATGGTCTTATCATTTATTTCACCCATGGTTTTCTTGATGATTGTCCTACCATATCCTCAACTATGCTTACCTATGATGAATGTCTCTATAGATACATGTTTGTTCTTCACAACACTCTTGGTGAAGACTGTTCTACTAACTGCTCCATAGGGTACAACTCTGACAGCTACTGAATGGATCATGGATAGTGGTTGCACTAACCACATGACTGGTGATAGAAGTCTTCTCATTGGTTCTACTCTTCAACCATCTATAAAAAGCCTTGTCACATTTGTTGACACTGGTAAAAGAAAGGTATTGGGTCTAGGTTGGGTTGCTATCTCAAAGGATCAACACATGAATAATGTTATGCTTGTTGGATCCCTTGGGTACAACCTAATGTCCGTCTCAATGCTTTGTGATCTTGACATGATTGTGATATTTGGAAAATATCGATGTCTTGTGCTTATGGCTTCTAACAAATCTCAAGTCTTTGAAGGTTATCAAAGAGGAGATCTTTATATGGTAGATTTCTCCACAAGTCCACAACTTGCCGTATGTCTTGTAGCAAAAGCTTCGGAGTGCTGACTTTGGCATCGAAGGCTAGTACATGCAGGCATGAGGAACTTGCACACACCCATGAAGAAGAAGCACATCATTGGCATCGAGGGCATCAAGTTCTAGAAGGACTATCTATGTGGTGCTTGCGAAGCCGGGAAGATGACTATGACAAAACATCCCTTGAAGACAATCATGACGACTTCACGTCCCTTTGAGCTGCTCATTGACTTATTTCACCCTACTCACTACTTTACTCTTACTACTACCGCACATATGTATGGCTTCATAATTGTTGATGATTACTCTAGATATACTTGGGAGCATATAATTCTCTAGAAGATTGAAGTGCAGGATGTCTTCAGACAATTCGCCAATCGTGCCACGACCAACTATGGCATCAAGATTGAGCACATCAGGAGTGACAATGGCACTAAATTCAAGAACACTGGCCTAGACACTTACCTTGATACACTGGGCATCACTCATGAGCTTTCCGCTCCATATACTCCTCAACAGAATGGCATCATGGAGCGCAAGAACCGAACTCTTATTGAGATGGCATGTACGATGCTTGCTGAGTACAAGACTCCATGAAAGTTTTGGCCTGAAGCCATTAGTACTGCATGCCACATCATCAACAGAGTATATCTTCACAAGTTCTTTAAGAAGACATCTTATGAACTACTCACTGGTAAGAAGCCAAATGTAAGTTATTTCAAAGTCTTCGGTGCTAGGTGCTGGATAAGGGATCCACATCACACTTCCAAATCTGCACCGAAAGCCCATGAGGGCTTTATGCTTGTCTACGGAAAGGATTCACACACCTACAGGGTCTTCAACCTCTTTCACTATAAAGTAGTTGAAACTGTAGATTTGCGGTTCGATGAGACTAACGACTCGCAAAGAGAGCACCTACAAGATGTGCTAGAAGAAGTTCCGGCTAGTGAAGCTATCAAGCTAATGGGTACTGGAGAAATCATCCCCACTAAGGAATAGGGTGATGATGAAGTTGTGATTCCAGCCCCTGTTTGGTGTGAAGCAATGTTGAGACTGAAGACAATGCTAAATATGAAGACATCGATCAGCAACAGCAAAGTCTTCGCCATGTTCATCCTTGTATTGCTAATAAAGTTCAAATTGAGAAGATAATTGACATCATCAATGCACTTGGTCCACTCATTTGATCAAGAGATATGCAACTAGCTAACTTCTATGGGCACTTTGCATTCGTCTCCATATCTGAACCCAAGAAAGTTGATGAAGCCTTCATGGAACCAGAATGGATTCAAGCTATGCAAGAAGTGCTTCAACAATTTGAGCTCAGTAATGTCTGGGAGCTTGTCAAAAATCCTCATCCGCGCAAGAAGAATATTATTGGCACCAAATGGATCTATCACAACAAACAAGATGAACATGGTCAAGTAGTCAGAAACAAAAGCTCGTCTCGTTTCTCAAGGTTACACACAAGTAGAGGGAATTGACTTCGATGAAACCTATGCTCTTGTGACTAGACTTGAAGCCATTTGCATACTGCTAGCCTATGCAAATCACAATGACATCCTTCTGTACCAAATGGATGTGAAGAGTGCTTTCCTCAATGGCAAAATTGAAGAAGAAGTCTATGATGCTCAACCACCTGGTTTTGAAGATCCCAAGCATCCTGACATGGTCTAAGATATGTCTCCAACGTATCTATAATTTTTGATTGTTACATGCTATTATATTATCTGTTTTGGATGTTTTATATGCATTGATACGCTATTTTATATGATTTTTGGGACTAACCTATTGACCTAGAGCCCAGTGCCAGTTCCTGTTTTTTCCTTGTTTTAGAGTTTCGCAAAAAAGGAATACCAAATGGAGTCCAAACGGAATAAAGCTTTCGCGATGATTTTTCTTGGACCATAAGACACCTAGGAGACTTGGAGTGCAAGTCAGAAGAGCCACGAGGCGGCCACAAGGGTGGAGGGCGCGCGCAGGGGGGTAGGGCATGCCCCCGACCGTGTGGGCCCCTCGGTGACCCCCGGACCTAGATCTTCCTCCTATATATTCTCAAATACCCGAAAAACTTCCAGGGGATCCACAAAACCACTTTTCCACCGCCGCAACCTTCTATACCCGTGATATCCCATCTAGGGGCCTTTTTCGGCGTCCTGCCGGAGGGGGACTCGATCACGGAGGGCTTCTACATCAACACCATTGCCTCTCCGATGAAGCATGAGTAGTTTACTACAGACCTACGGGTCCATAGCTAGTAGCTAGATGGCTTCTTCTCTCTCTTTGATTCTCAATACGAAGTTCTCCTTGATGTTCTTGGAGATCTATTCGATGTAATACTCTTTAGTGGTGTGTTTGCCGAGATCCAATGAATTGCGGATTTATGATCAACTTATCTATGAATATTATTTGAAACTTCTCTAAATTCTTGTATGCATGATTTGACATATTTGCAAGTCTCTTCGAACTATCGATTTGTTTTGGCCAACTAGATTGGTTTCTCTTGCAATGGGAGAAGTGCTTAGCTTTGGGTTAGATCTTGCGGTGCTCGATCCTAGTGACAGAAGGGGAACCGACACGTATTGTATTGTTGTCATCGAGGAAAACAAGATGGGGTTTTCATCATATTGCTTGAGTTGATTCCTCTACATCATGTCATCTTACTTAATGCGTTACTCTGTTCTTCATGAACTTAATACTCTAGATGCAGGCTGGAGTCGGTCGCTGTGTGGAGTAATAGTAGTAGATGCAGGCAGGAGTTGGTCGATGTGTGGAGTAATAGTAGTAGATGTAGAATCATTTTGGTCTACTTCACACAGACGTGATGCCTATATTCATGATCATTGCCTTAGATATCATCATAACTTTGCGCTTTTCTATCAATTGCTCGGCAGTAATTTGTTCACCCACCGTAATATTTTCTATCTTGAGAGAAGCCTCTAGTGAAACCTATGGCCCCCGGGTCTACTTTCCATCATATAGTCTTCTATTTTCCCATCATATAAGTTTCCGATCTATAATTTTAGTTTCCGATTTACTTTCTTTGCAATCTTTTACTTTCCGTTCCATAAACCAAAAATACCAAAAACATTACTTTACCGTTTATCCATCTCTATCAGATCTCACGTTACAAATAACCGTGAAGGGATTGACAACCCCTTTATTGCGTTGGGTGCAAGTTGGTGTTTGTTTGCACAGGTATTCGGTGGCTTGCGTGTTGTCTCCTACTGGATTGATACCTTGTTCTCAAAACTGAGGGAAATACTTACTCTACTTTGCTGCATCACCCTTTCCTCTTCAAGGGAAAAACCAACGCAAGCTCAAGCGGTAGTAGGAAGAATTTCTGGCGCTATTGTCGAGGAGATCTACGCCAAGCCAAGACATACTAAGTACCCATTAGAAACTCTCATCCCTCGCATTATATTATTCACCATTCGCCTGTCATTTTCCTCTCCCCCACTTCTAAAACAATTTTCTAAAAGATTCGCCTTTTCTTCGTGTAACACCTCGGTGTAATGATGCTACAGTAATCCCTGGGGTTAAGTTAATATTTTGCTAAACAAGTGTTTAATCAGCATTGTCTCCTATCTCTTTCAAATTCCAGTTGAATTCAATTTCAAATTTTTAGTAAAATTCAAACTTGCTCAAACATGAAAACTAAAATGTTCATCATGTGCAAATAATCCATAACTAATATTGGTAGTGAATCAACATTTTTGCAAAATGTTTAAGTGACCTAAACAACTTAAAATAGTGACCTAAGCAATAAATTAAATGCCTTTTTAATTTATAAAAATTGCAATCTATTTCAGAAGCCACACAATCTTTGTGTAGAAGTGCAAAATAATTCGTTGAAATTGTTTTGGAAGTGGCATAATTTTGCAAAGTCATTAGTGGCTAAAAGAAAATGCAAAAGCTGCTGAAAAAAAGAAAATTAAAAGGAAAGAAGAAGGGATGGGAGAGCCCCTGGCCTCCCCTTGGGCTTCGGCCCATCCCAGCAGGCCGGCCCACCTACCTCACCCCGGTCGCTCTCACCTCCCTCCTGTTCCCCTGGTGCGTGCTGCTACAGGGGCTCGTCGCTGCCCGACCACCTCGCCGACAACGCCGTGGGTGGATAAGAGCACCCCCCCTCCGGCTCCTCGAGTCCTCCCCCACCCACCTCCAACCACTCCCCTGTCCATCTCAGTCGCTCTCTCCCTTGCTCTCCAGCTCCCCTTCCCCCCTTGTCCGACACGATCGCCGACGTTCTCCGCCGTCCACGCGACCGCTGCGCCCCATTCGTCTCTCTGTCTCGTCCTCTGGGCTTGCCGACGTCGGCCACTTCTTCCTCGACCATGTACGAGGGAAAAGGAGCCCTGCATCGCCGGCAAGCCATCTTCTTCCTCCTCGGATCTCGACGCACCGCCACCGCCGATCTGCTGCTCCTAAACTACCAAGGGCCATCGGCGTTCTGCTCGGTGAGCTCCTCTGCCACCTGCTCCTCTTCGTTAGGTTTCTCACATGCCATAGCTAGATGTTGCCGCGTCTGTGCTCTGCTCGCCGCCGATGAGCTTGTGACCATCACTGTGGTTGACGCCATCGCCGCCTGAGGCCACCGTCGAGCTCCTGGTGCTCCCAGGAGCCCAATGGGCCCGAGCCCGTGCCTCCCCGTGCCTCCTAGCATAGTTTCCATCGAGGTCTCGTATGCACGGCCGCCGTAGCTCATTGCCGGTCCCGTTTCCTGCGACCATTTGGTCAGGCACTGCCACCAATCGACTTGGAGCACTTCAGCCGTTCGAACGCACGTTACCGCGCATGATTTGGTGTTGCGTAGAGCGAATCCGACACATTCCGGCGACGCCCCGCCGTGTTTTGGGTCATCGAAGTTATCTCCGGCACCGTCGCTGACGTGGCATGACAAGTGGGCCCCCTGAGACACTAACGTTGGGCCCCATGAGTCCCTGTTGACTTGTTTGACTAGTTAACATGCTGACTGGGCATCTTTGTGACGCTGACGCGCGGGCCCATCGCTTAATATTCTAATTAAGTCATTTTAATAATTAAAACTAATTAGTTTAGTTAATTAGTCTATGACAGGTGGGGCCTACCTGCTAAATAACTCTGTTTAGTTAGTTTTAAAACTCTGTTAGCTCTCTTTCCATGACATGTGGGTCCCACTAGACCCATGGGTCAGGTTTGACCTGGTCAGTGAGTCTGTTGACTGCTGACATCATCTGCATGCAATGCTGACGTCATATTCCATTTTTGTTAATTCTGTTAATTTAAATAATTTCAGAAAACTATTAAAACTTTAGAAAATCGTAGATAATAAACCGTAACTCGGATGAAAATGTTTTCCACATGAAAGTTGCTTAGAAAAACATGATGAATCAAAACACGCGGTCTGTTTACCTATCAAATCCCTCTAACTAGCTGAAAAATGGAACATTCCCCCTCTGATCAATGTCTGACACAGGTCCGGAACCGGGAAAACATTCCCGGTTGAATTCCCCCTTCAACTATATCATGTAGCCATACTTTAGGTCACACACGGTACAACATATTGCCATGTTATGCTTTGTGATGCTATGTTTGCTTTATATTTATTGTTTATTCCCCTCTTCTCTCCGGTAGACCCTGAGGCCGATGCTACCCCTATGATCGAGTACGTCAACGATGACCCTTCTTCTCTTTCAGTGGAGCTTCCAGGCAAGCCCCCCCTCTTTGATCACTCTGATATCGCCCATTCAATTCTCTCTCATGCTTGCATTAGATTTTGCTGCTGTTATTGTTTGCTCCTATTATGATGTATAGCCTGTTTTTGCTACCTGCTTTCATACCTTACATGCTTATTCTAAACTGCTTAGTATAGGCTGGTTAGAGATCCATTAATGACCCCACCTTGTCCCAGTTGCCCCGCTTTATGTTTGATGACTCGATCAACGTGATCGATGTCCAGGCCCTGACACCGCACATCACCCGCCCCCCTTAGTTGTATGACTCTGCAGCGTTACTATCGAGTGCCAAGGGTGATACGTCGCCAGCACTTCTGATGTTAATCATGTAGTGTAGCTATTCGGTCATGGTCATCCAGGGTGATTCCTCCCTCACCACTCCCGATAAGGACTCTGTCGTGCAACCCCTCAAGTGTGGACCAACAAGGGTGATTCCTCCAAGTCCACCTTGATGGTTACATCGGGTGGGAATCCACCGAGGGTGATTCCTCAGGTTTTCCCCTTGTTGTTTCAGACACACAGTTACTTTGACTTACCACAGAACCATGATGACATCGGGTCGGCCCTGAGGGGTACCCGTGAGTTGATGTGAAGTTGGGTTGATCTGGAGGATACCCGCAAGTTTTCCACGCGGCGCGGCCGGACATCCTTAGCCCTTGTCGCAAGTCCATGAGACGGGGCGATGGGACCACATATCGTGGATCATTGATCATTACCGTACACTACCAAGACACTAACGGTATGGATATTTGATCCGAGTAGGCCTCTGGCCTTTTTCGCACTAACCACCACATACGAATAATTATGGGCACTCTTCATTGTATGTATCAGCCGAAAGCTCATTGACTTTAGCGATGGAGCAGCGCGCACCGGGTTGGACTGCGTAAGCACCAGCCTTATTTAAGGAGGTTGCCAGGTCTGCTCACCGGCCGCCCTCACAATGTGCAGGATTGCAAAGGACGATTGGCCCATGACCCCTTCGCATTTAGGATGTAGATCGGTATGTTGGCCTCTCTGTTGAGCCTTGGTAGGACTATGGTGTGTTGATCGGCCGAGGCCGGTCATGACCTGATGGTGTGTCCGGCCGGAGTTATTCGAGCTTGTTGGGTAAGTTGGTGCACCCCTGCAGGGAAGAAACACATCTATCGATAGCCTGTCCTACGGTAACGGACACTCGGAGTTGTATTCCGATTGATTCAGCTAGAACTTGATGCTGAGGCATGTAATGGAAATGATGGCTCCAGGATTGTTTCCCCGCAGGGAGTCGAGGAAGTGATCTTTGGGCAATGTTACAACATACTTACTAATATTATAATATGTCACTCTAATCTCTTCTGATGCTGCAAGATGCTTGGAGCTGCTTGAATATGCTAGTCTTCGATAGGCTAGGATTTCCCCTCTATTCTGGCATTCTGCAGTTCAGTCCACAGATACAACCCATTCCTTTGATACAGATGCATACTTAGTTTAGATCTCATGTAAGTCTTGTGAGTACTTTGGATGAGTACTCACGATTGCTTTGCTACCTCTTTTCCCCCCATACCCGATTGTTGCCACCAGATGAAAAATCCCAGGAGCCAGACGACACGACTGATGACTACTACTACCCCGAGTGTGCCTACTACTATGTGGAGGCCGCCGACGACCAAGAGTAGTTAGGAGGCTCCCAGGCATGAGGCCTTGCCTTTTCGATCGTTGCTGCTTTTGTGCTAGCCTTCTTAAGGCAAACTTGTTAACTTATGTCTGTACTCAGATATTGTTGCTTCCGCTGACTCCTTTGTTTTCGAGCTTATGTATTCGAGCCCTCGAGGCCCTTGGCTTGTAATATAAAGCTTGTATTAATTTAATTTGTGTCTAGAGTTGTGTTGTGATATCTTCCCATGAGTCCTTGATCTTGATTGTACACATTTGCGTGTATGATTAGTGTACGATTGAATCAGGGGCGTCACACTTCGCCCTTCTTCCGTTCGTCTTCTTCACTTGCTTTTTGTGTGCTCATGTGTTGGATTTCTTGCTTTGTCACGATGGCTCAAGATAATACCAACTTGTGTGAATTTTCTAATACCAACAACAATGATTTTATTAGTACTCCGATTGCTCCCGATGCTAATGCGGAATCTTGTGAAATTAATACCGCTTTGCTGAATCTTGTTATGAAAGATCAATTTTCCGGCCTTCCCAATGAAGATGCCGCATCCCATCTTAATAATTTCGTTGATTTGTGTGATATGCAAAAGAAAAAAGATGTGGATAATGATATTGTTAAATTGAAGCTATTTCCGTTCTCGCTTAGGGATCGCGCTAAAACTTGGTTTTCATCTTTGCCTAAAAATAGTATTTATTCATGGAACAAGTGTAAAGATGCTTTTATTTCCAAGTATTTTGCTCCCGCTAAGATCATCTCCCTTAGGAACGATATTATGAATTTTAAGCAACTTGATCATGAACATGTTGCACAATCTTGGGAGAGGATGAAATTGATGATTAGAAATTGCCCTACACATGGTTTGAATTTGTGGATAATTATACAAAAAAATTTATGCCAGATTGAATTATGCTTCTAGAAATCTTTTAGACTCGGCCGCGGGAGGCACTTTTATGGAAATTACTTAGGAGAAGCTACTAAACTCCTTGATAATATTATGGTTAATTATTCTCAATGGCATATCGAAAGATCTTCCACTAGTAAAAAAGTGCATGCAATTGAAGAGATTAATGTTTTGAGTGGAAAGATGGATGAGCTTATGAAATTATTTGGTAGAAAGAGTGCTCCTATTGATCCTAATGATATTCCTTTGTCTACTTTGATTGAAAACAATAATGAATCTATGGATGTGAATTTTGTTGGTAGGAACAATTTTGGTAATAACATGTTTAATTTTAATCCTAGACCATTTCCTAGTAATTCCTCTAATTATGGTAATTCCTACAACAATTCTCATGGAAATTATAATAAGATTCCCTCTCATTTTGAGAATAGTGTTAGAGAATTTATAAGTTCACAAAAGAATTTCTATGCTTTGGTTGAAGTGAAATTGCTTAAGATCGATGATTTGGCTAGGAACATGGATAGAATTCTTGATGTTGTTTCTTTGAAACTTAGATCTATTCCATCTAAGCATGATACCAATGAGTCTCTCAAAGCCATGATAATTTCCTTTCATGAGTGCAAAGAAAGAACCGCTAAGATGCGTGCTAAAAAAGATTGGTTTATAAAAGTGTGCTCTTCTAGTTTCCATGAAAATAATGATGAAGATCTTAAAGTGATTGATGTGACTCCTATTGAATCTTTGTTTTCGAATGTAAATCTTGATAAAGATGGGACTGGAGATGAGTCAACTTTAGTTAGAAGGCGTCCCAATGATTCAGAGTTTTTAGATCTTGATGCAAAAAATTGATAAAAGTGGGATTGGAGAGGTCAAAACTTTAGGTAACAATGAACCCATTCTTTTATATTTCAAGGAATTTAATTATGATAATTGTTCTTTAATAGATTGTATTTCCTTGTTGCAATCCATGTTGAATTCTCCCCATGCTTATAATCAAATCAAAGCTTTTACTAAACATATCGTTGATGCTATGATGCAATCTTTTGAAGAAAAGCTTGAATTAGAAGTTTCTATCCCTAGAAAACTTTATTATGAGTGGGAACCTACTATTAAGATTAAAATTAAAGATTATGAGTGCTATGCTTTGTGTGATTTGGATGCTAGTGTTTCCATGATTCCGAAAACTTTATGTGATGTGTTAGGTTTCTATGAATTTGATGATTGTTCCTTAAATTTTTATCTTGTGGATTCCACTATTAAGAAACCTATGGGAAGAATTCATGATGTTCTTATTGTTCCTAATAGGAATTATGTGCCCGTAGATTTCATTGTGCTTGATATAGATTGCAATCCTACATGTCCTATTATTCTTGGTAGACCTTTCCTTAGAACGATTGGTGCAATTATTGATATGAAAGAAGGAAAAATTAGATTTCAATTTCCGTTAAGTAAAGGCATGGAACACTTCCCTAGAAAGAAAATTAAATTTCCTTATGAATCTATTATGAGAGCCACTTATGAGTTGCAAGCCAAAGATGATAGCACTTAGATCTATTCGTGTTTTTATGCCTAGCTAGGGGCATTAAACAATGGCGCTTGTTGGGAGGCAACCCAATTTTTTTTTTGCTTTTTAGGTTCTGTTTTGCAATAAATATTTCATCTAGGCTCTAGTTAGATGTGGTTTTGTGTTTTAATTAGTGTTTGTGCCAAGTAAGACCTTTGGGATAGCTTAGGGTGATAGTTGGTTTGATCCTGCTGAAAAACAGAAACTTTTGTGCCCAAGAGATTAGTTTTCATTTTTAACAGAAGCGTGATAAAATACTGATTCTTTTTGCAGAGGATTAATAAACAAATTGCCTAGAACTTCCTAATTTCTCAGGATCTTTGGAGTTACAAAATTATTCAAAATATCCAGATTGCTACAAACTGTTTCATTTTTGACAGATTCTATTTTTCGCGTGTTCTTTGCTTATTTTGATGAATCTATGGCTAGTATCGGGGGGTATGAACCATGGAAAAGTTGGAATACGGTAGATATTAAACCAATATAAATAAAGAATGACTTCACAACAGTAACAAAAGTGGTGATTTACTAACGGAGCTTACGAGATTTTCTGTTGAGTTTTGTGTTGTGAAGTTTTCAAGTTTTGGGCAAGGATTTGATGGACTATGGAATAAGGAGTGGCAAGAGCCTAAGCTTGGAGATGCCCTAGGAACCCCAAGGTAATATTCAAGGAGGCCAAAGGGCCTAATCTTGGGGATTCCCCGGGAAGGCATCCCCTCTTTCGTCTTTGTCTATCAGTAACTTTACTTGAGGTTATATTTTTATTCACCACATGATATGTGTTTTGCTTGGAGCGTCTTGTATGATTTGAGTATTTGCTTTCTAATTTGCCACAATCATCCTTGATGTACACACCTTTTTGGAGAGACACGCACGAATCATGATTAATTAGAATGCTCTATGTGCTTCACTTATATCTTTTGAGCTAGGCAATTTTGCTCTAGTGCTTCACTTATATCTTTTTAGAGCACGGCGGTGGTTTTATTTTATAGAAATTGATGAACTCTCGTACTTCACTTATATTATTTTGAGTGTCTTTAGAACATCATGGTAATTTTCTTTGGTTATAAAATTAGTCCTAATATGATAGACATCCAAGAGGGATATAATAAAAACTTTCATATAAAGTGCATTGAATACTATGAGAAGTTTGATTCCTTATGATTGTTTTGAGATATGAAGATTGTGATATTAGAGTCATGCTAGTGACTAGTTGTGAATTTGATAAATACTTATGTTAAGATTTGTGAGTCCCGTAGCATGCACGTATGGTGAACCGTTATGTAATGAAGTTGGAGCATGAGATGTTTTTTTAATTGTCTTCCTTATGAGTGGCGGCCGAGGATGAGTGATGGTCTTTTCCTACCAATCTATCCCCCTAGGAGCATGCGTGTAGTACTTTGTTTTGATGACTAATAGATTTTTGCAATAAGTATGTGAGTTCTTTTGACTAATGTTAAGTCCATGGATTATACACACTCTCACCTTTCCGCCATTGCCAGCCTCTCTAGTACTGCGCAACTTTCGCCGGTACCATAAACCCACCACATATCCTTCCTCAAAACAGCCACCATACCTACCTATTATAGCATTTCCATAGCCATTCTGAGATATATTGCCATGCAACTTTCCACCGTCTCATTTATTATGACACGCACTGGTACGCGCCGGTGCTATAGAAACAGTTTTTAACCCCTTTCCGTGACGGTATTTGGAACCGTCACCTAGTGAGTGACGGCGATAGGGGGGTCCTTCCCACATGACCCAGAAACCGTCGGGGATAGTGAGCCTTGATGCATATAGTTGTCCCTGTATAGCTGTTTCTGATATCTCGAATATCCCAAATGCTTCATCCTTACAACTTGTTTGTGCTCGCATTGACATCGCGTTCGGAGTTTTGTGGTTTTACCTAAATCCAGGCATATTCTAGGCAGATTCCAGGCACGGGAGTTTTATGATGCCTGGCACATCACAAACAATTCATGATTATAAACCGTGTACGATAGGTAGACAATCACACACATTTAGTTTTCCCGCACCGTATGCGATAGTGTCTGACATCACACACGCTTTGCAAACAGCAACTATGTGCATTGTTACACAAGTTTCCTCTTCGTGAACCATGTCGGATTATGATGTATATCGCACACGCTGTGCTTTATTAACCATGTGCGCCATAATGACCTGCACACCCTAATTTCGCCCTAATTTAATTGGTGCTATTTCAAATTGTACCTAATTTAAACTTGAAAGTAGGCTTTAGCTTTATTCATATCTATCAGGTTCAAACAACCAATGCATTATTTGATTCACATGTACATATGTTTAAGAATTACATAAGCACCAAATAAAGAATGATGAACCAGAGTTCTATACTTGTAGTATTACAGATGGTAAAGAAAGAGGCGACAGACATTCCGGTTGCTGAATAAGGTGAAGCGGAATGGCCCTATTGTGCTCTCCTGGATGCAGAAGGCATACAGAACTCTAGTCCAACCCCTTGTGATGGCCGGCCGCCAATCATGTAGTTTGAGAGGTAATCTTGAGTAAACTGCTTTAGGATCCACTACAAAGGAAAAAAGATTTAGACATTGTCATCTAACACAACTCATTATGGGCAGTAAAAAGAAGGCTACAGGGTTCTTACTTACCATCCTGCAGTTCACTGTTGTCTTGCATAAAGTGTAAACAAATAGTTCGATTGATGTCTTTGGACCCATTCTAATAACAATCTTTATGAGTTTCCTCACTTGATGCTGGTTCATGAATATCTCATTGCCCTAGAAAGGGTCATAGTGTGGAACTTTGGTAATGATATATGTACCTAAAAGCACCAAGTTAATATTAGAAGCCAAACAACAATTGAAAAATGATGTAGTACAACACTCCCTCCATCCCATTATATAAGATTTTATTACATGTATATCTAGACATCATCAGAACATTAAGGTAACACTCTTCCTTGTTGCTATGTAGCATGGGATTGCATATTTAGTCATTCAGTACAATGTATGTTGTTATGTAGCCTCGGATATATTGAATATGGCCCTAGTTAACCTACTGATAAATGGGTTACAAATATATTCAGTGAAATGTCCGATTCGATGATTAATCCCTTATCAGCCCTAGGCTATATGGTACCAGCTACCGATATCCTGAATAGTGAGTACATATAAGCAATGCGATGAAAATAACCTCGATGGAAAACAACATTGTTCTCAATATTGTCCTGCATGAGTACATATAAAGGCATGTTAAGCACAACAGGCTAAACATCAACCAAATATATCCATGGTAGACAACATAATCTACAAATGATAGCTTCAGTGTGTAGGCTTAAGCACGCTAGTTAAGCAAAACAAGAAGTGGAAAGGTGTGTTAACTGCATCAGGCATAACATTTAAAAACAAGCAAATAGTCATTCAAACTGGTATTGTGCAGGTCTGAAGTACACTAGTTATTGTTAAAAACTGAAAAGGCATGTTAACTGCAATATACTGAACAACAACCAAATATCGTAATTCATTGTGGTATTGTTGAAACTGTTATTGATGAAACTGAACTGCACGGCAAATAATTGCACATATAGAGTATCACATTGTGAAGAACTGAAATAAACAAGTCATAAGGCCATCTCTAGCCGATCCTTTAAAAGTTAAAGGACTAAAACCCTTAGTGGATATATATATACTCCAGCAATTTTTGGCCTTTTCTAGTCAATCCCCTAAACTTAATGTTGTAAGCTTCAATTTGATCAAGTTCAAAGCAGGTTCAACCGAAAGTAGCATGCATTCAAACATAAACATAGATAGTTTTGCATAACCAAACATAAATTTAAACTACTCTAAACTACTTTCGGTCAAAGTAGAGGTCGAGCCAATCATTCCTCGTCATGTACGGTGTGCCGCGAGCCGGGTCCAGGCCGGTGCCGTCGTCGGGGTCATTGGGGAAGGCACTCCTCCACTCGTCGACGTCGATATCCTTGTCCTCGGGTCCCACCTCGACGGCCTTCATACCGCAGTCGCCGCCGCATTCGACCTTGTCATCGAAGGAGAGCATGATAACCTCGCCGCCCTCCGCGCCGGCAAAGACTGCCCGCTCCGCCTCGACGAGCTCCGGATGCTGCCGGCGGAGCTCTTGCATGTAGGCCTCATCGACGGCCTCGGCCTCGGGGCGCTCCCACTCCTCGCGGTCCTCCTGCACCATAGTCGAGCTCACCACCCCTAGCTCTGGCGGAACGAGGTCGACCGGACGTGTGACGAAGGGGAAATTGAGCCTAGCCGCCGCGTCGTGGTAGCGGACCTGCCAGCGGTCGAACTCCATGGCCGCGAGCTCGACCGTGTGGAAGCTACCGAGCCACTGGCGCATGTGGGTCTCTCGATCTGTAATCTCGGCGACCCAGTCCCCCACCGCCGCTGTCGGACCCCGAGGTAGGACCTCGTCGGCTGTCGGGTCCGAGGGAGGACGGGGAAGTCCTCGAACCGGCATAGGGGCACGGCGGCAGGCGGATCGGGGGACCGACTATGGAGGATCGAGCCCGCGGAGGACAACGGGGACACCTCGGCGGCCACCTTGCTGGTGTTGGGCGAAAAGGCCGCGATAAACCTCTTTTTGGCCATTGTCTCCTCGAGCTCCCCGGCACACAGACAGAGGTTGAGGATGGAGGCGGCGACGATGGCGGTGACCTACCAATGGTTTCGAGGGTTGTGTGTGTCTGTGTGAGCGGAGGTTTTGGGGAGTGTGTGGTGTGTGTGGAGGGGGCGGGGGGCAAGGTGGTGTTTGAGGAAATACTGCGGCAACTGAAAATTTTACTAGGCGGGAGTAACAAGGCGGGGCTACTAAAAATTTGGATCAAGGGCGAGCAGATATTTTTGAGGTTGCGAGGGATGCAGAGGCGGGAGTAAAATGTCGGGGCTACTGAAAATTTGAATCAAGGGACTGAAGTAGAGCGGGAGTAACAGACATCGCACACGGTCTGCACATACTAAACATGTGCTATCAAACATTAAAACCTTCCAGGCGGTAGATATTTTCGAGATTACGAGCCAGTAATATTTTTGAGATTGCGAGGGATGCAGAGGCAGGAGTATTTGGGGAGCGAGCTAGTGTGCTTGACACACCACCTGTGGATTGTAGCCGACGCACCTTCTCGCATAAGCCATAGGCATACTATACACCGACGGTGCTCCAGGATATTTTGTACTACATCTCACACGGTTGGTGATAATAAGTTGTGTGGGATCTACTTGATTTTTCATCTTGATTTGAATTACATAACGGGGTTACAGCGGCAATGGACGGTGTTTGAATTGCTAGACCTTTTATCTGAAGTGAACATGCAACTATATGTGTGTCATAAAAGAATTGGAATTATTCAGGGTTCGTTTGGACATTTTATACATTAAAATGATTTTATAGCCATTTCAGGTGCACAATTCAAAATTAAACTATATGCTCATGCTCCGGTGCATAAAAATTGATTGAAAAAATCAAATCTGTGTCCTTGGGTGCATGCTTAGGTCCCATGCAAGAAATGGGAATGAATTTCAAACACCAGGGCACTGTTGATTGCCGGAAAAACGTTGAGATACTTGGTTTTTACATTCTTGTAAATCCAAAACTCGCCTGAAATTCATGAAACTTGGGATGGTATCATGGAGCGGCATCAACATGCCGTGGTAATACATTTGTCCCATTTGGGGACAGGTTTGGGTATATGCTTCTCACAAACCAGAGCTTCGCACAACAAGCGTGATGGTTTCGGTACGGAACATGCCACCTTTGGGAACGAAACGATATCTGTTGCCCTTTATTGCTTTCAAAAAAATTCTAGTGCCAACATAGAACAACATGAGTGTTGTGTTAAGTTTTGGAATTTTTCGGGGTTCGTTTGGACATTTTTATACATTAATTGGGTTTTCTAGGCATTTTATGTGCATAATTCAAATTTGAAATACATGCACATGCTCCAGTGCATATAAATTGTTTGAAAAATCAAATATGTGTCCTTGGGTGCATGCTTAGGTCCCATGCAAGAAAAGGGGCTGAATTTCAAACGCCAGGGCACTGTTGATTGCCAGCAAAACATTGAGATACCTGGTTTTTAAATTCTAGTAAATCCAAAACTCGTCTAAAATTCATGAAACTTGGCGTGCTACCATGGAGCGGCATCAACATGCCATGGTAAAAAATTTGTCCCATTTGGGGCAGGTCTGGGTATAAGCTTCTCACAACAAGCGTGATGTTTCGGTAGGGAATGTGCCACCTTTGGGGACGGAACGATATCCGTTGCCTCTTATTGCTTTCAAAAAAATTCTAGTGTGGACATAGAACAACAGGAGTGTTGTGTCTAATTTTGGAATTTTTCGGGGTTCATTTGCCTTTTTTATACATTAATTGGGTTTCTGGGCATGATCGATGACCCACCCGAGAGCCGCCATCACCAGTGTTCATCGAGAGCCTGATGCCCCGCAAGGAATGGGCAGAGGACCTCTGCGATTCAGTCAAGACAAAGGCAGTCTGTGGCTTCATCATTGCCCGCGGTGGCCATGTCAACCTCGATCCCGATGATGTGGTGGCTAGGCTCGAGAGCATCCTTGGCGGAGTTGACATCCCTGATGAAGTAGAACATCACCAACGTGATATCTTGAGGATGCATGTGATGGATGAAATTTGCTACCAGGCCAGAGACATGGAAATGGAGCGGTTCTGCGGAGTTGTCATGTGCGCGATTGCACGTTCTCAAGCTCTTCTGGAAGAGGCCCAGCAGCCCCAAGAGCCTCGCAGCGCTAGCAGCTCCATAGGCAGAGGCGGGTCGGGACACTTGGAGAGAACGGTCGCAAGGGTGCCATGCTGATCATGCAGTCCGAGAAGACCATCGTCGGAAGGTCGCCAACTCACCGTTTAGCTTATATTTTATTATAGTTGTATGCATATGTAGATCATGAGTGTTCTGGGCCTTGCAGCATGTGGCATTTTAAATTATCCTGAATATGTAAGACAATTATTAACCGTTACCATTGTAAATTTGCCTCAACGGCAAGCAGAGCGCGCGGGGACGCCAGAGCGGAGCGCGCCGCGTCCGCATCAACGGCGAGCAACCACGTGGTCAACCTTCTACCATCAATAAATTTTGACCTTGTTTCTCGTCACATTGTAGATTACAACGCAATAAGTAATTGCAAATCTGTTCACTTGTATCAAACTAATATGTGTTCACACTTAGCACCGGGTGATACGTCTCCAACGTATCTATAATCTTTGATTGCTCCATGCTATATTATCTTCTGTTTTGGACATTATTGGACTTTATTATTCACTTTTATATTATTTTTGGGACTAACCTATTAACCGGAGGCCCAGACCAGAATTGCTGTTTTTTTACCTATTTTAGGGTTAAGAAGAAAAGGAATATCAAACGGAGTCCAAACGGAATGAAACCTTCGGGAACGTGATTTTTGGAACAAACAACATCCAAGAGACTTGGACCCTACGTCAAGCAAC
>NC_041382.1:336446196-336466771 GCF_002162155.2 Triticum dicoccoides
CCCTCCACCCTCGTGGGCCCCCTGTTGCTCCACCGACATACTCCTTACTCCTATATATACCTATGTACCCCCAAACGATCAAATATAGAGCCAAAACCCTAATTCCACCGCCGTAACTTTCTGTATCCACGAGATCCCATCTTGGGCCTGTTCCGGAGCTCCGTCGGAGGGGGCATCGATGACGGAGGGCTTCTACATCAACACCATAGCCAATCCGATGAAGTGTGAGTAGTTTACCTCAAGCCTTCGGGTCCATAGTTATTAGCTAGATGGCTTCTTCTCTCTTTTTGGATCTCAATACAATGTTCTCCCCCTCTCTTGTGGAGATCTATTCGATGTAATCTTCTTTTGCGGTGTGTTTGTTGAGACCGATGAATTGTGGGTTTATGATAAAGTTTATCTATGGACAATATTTGAATCTTCTCTAAATTCTTTTATGTATGATTGGTTATCTTTGCAAGTCTCTTCGAATTATCAGTTTGGTTTGGCCTGCTAGATTGATCTTTCTTGAAATAGGAGAAGTGCTTAGCTTTGGGTTCAATCTTGCGGTGTCCTTTCCCAGTGACAGTAGGGGCAACAAGGCACGTATTGTATTGTTGCCATCGAGGATAACAAGATGATTTTTTTATCATATTGCATGAATTTATCCCTCTACATCATGTCATCTTGCTTAAAGCGTTACTCTGTTCTTATGAACTTAATACTCTAGATGCATGTTGGATAGCGGTCGATGTGTGGAGTAATAGTAGTAGATGTAGGCAGGAGTCGGTCTACTTGTCTTGGAAGTGATGCCTATATACATGATCATACCTAGATATTCTCATAACTATGCTCAATTCTGTCAATTGCTCAATAGTAATTTGTTCACCCAATGTAAAATACTTATGCTCTTGAGAGAAGCCACTAGTGAAACCTATGGCCCCCGGGTCTATCTTCCATCATATTAATCTTCCAACACTTAGTTATTTTCATTGCCTTTTATTTTACTTTGCATCTTTATCATAAAAATACCAAAAAAATATCTTATCATATCTATCATATCTCACTCTCGTAAGTGACCGTGTAGGGATTGACAACCCCTTATCGCGTTGGTTGCGAGGATTTATTTGTTTTGTGTAGGTGCGAGGGACTCGCGCGTAGCCTCCTACTGGATTGATACCTTGGTTCTCAAAAACTGAGGGAAATACTTACGCTACTTTGCTGCATCACCCTTTCCTCTTCAAGGGAAAACCAACGCAGTGCTCAAGAGGTAGCAAGAAGGATTTCTGGCGCCGTTGCCGGGAGGTCTACGCAAAAGTAAACATACCAAGTACCCATCACAACCCTTATCTCCCGCATTACATTATTTGCCATTTGCCTCTCGTTTTCCTCTCCCCCACTTCACCCTTGCCATTTTATTCGCCCTCTCTCTCTATTTGCCTCTTTTTGCGCGTTTCTTGTTTGCTTGTGTGTTCGATTGCTTGCTTGTCACGATGGATCAAGATCACACTAAATTGTGTGACTTTACCAATACCAATAACAATGATTTTATTAGCACTCCGATTGCTCCTCTTACCGATGCTGAATCTTGTGAAATTAACGCCGCTTTGTTGAATCTTGTCATGAAAGATCCGTTTTTCGGCCTTCCTAGCGAAGATGCCGCTACCCATCTAAATAGCTTCGTTGATTTGTGTGATTGATACATCCATTTTGCATCATGCTTTTATATCGATATTTATTGCATTATGGGCTGTTATTACACATTATGTCACAATACTTATGCATATTCTCTCTTATTCTACAAGGTTTACATAAAGAGGGAGAATGCCGGCAGCTGGGATTCTGGGCTGGAAAAGGAGCAAATATTAGAGACCTATTCTGCACGGTTCCAAAAGTCCTGAAACTTCACGGAAGACATTTTTAGAATATATAAAAAATACTCAGCGTAAGAAGTTCACTAGGGGGGCCACACCCTGCCCACGAGGGTGGGGGGCGCGCCCTACCCACCTGGGTGCGCCCCCTACCTCGTGGGCCCCCTGGTGGCCCTCTGGTGGCCATCTTCTGCTATATGAAGTCTTTCGATGGGAAAAATATCAGAAGCCATCTTCTCGGACGAAACTCCGCCGCCACGAGGCGGAACCAATCTAGGGCTCCGACGGAGCTGTTCTGCCGAGGAAACTTCCCTCTGGGAGGGGGAAATCATCGCCATCATCATCACCAACGCTCCTCTCATCGGGAGAGGGCAATCTCCATAAACATCTTCATCAGCACCATCTCCTCTCAAAACCCTAGTTCATCTCTTGTATCCAATTCTTGTCTTCAAGTCCGGGATTGGTGCTAGTAGGTTGCTAGTAGTGTTAATTACTCCTTTTTTTTGAAAGCTTAGGACAGTGAGGGCAGCCCCCCACTAACTTTATATTACTTCAACCAACACAACTTACAATCTACATCCACTCTGTGGTTACATGATGGTTATAAAATTTCCACCAGAGGGAGAAGTGTGCTAAGGGTACAGACAGAAGGAAAGCAAACTTTTACAAGTTAGATGGAAGCAACAAAACTATCTACAAACCGCACCAAGCTTATTTGCTACAAAGTGTGTTAATTACTCCTTGTAGTTGATGCTAGTTGGTTTATTTGGTGGAAGATCATATGTTCAGATCCTATATGCATATTAATACCCCTCTGATTATGAACATGAATATGCTTTGTGAGTAGTTACGTTTGTTCCTGAGGACATGGGAGAAGTCTTGCTATTATTAGTCTTGTGAATTTGGTATTCGTTCGATATTTTGATGAGATGTATGTTGTCTCTCCTCTAGTGGTGTTATGTGAACGTCGACTACATGACACTTCACCATTATTTGGGCCTAGAGGAAGGCACTGGGAAGTAATAAGTAGATGATGGGTTGCTAGAGTGACAGAAGCTTAAACCCTAGTTTATGCGTTGCTTTGTAAGGGGCTGATTTGGATCCATATGTTTCATGCTATGGTTAGGTTTACCTTAATACTTTTGTTGTAGTTGCGGATGCTTGCAATAGAGGTTAATCATAAGTGGGATGCTTGTCCAAGTAAGGGCAGTACCCAAGCACCGGTCCACCCACATACCAAATTATCAAAGTACCGAACGCGAATCATATGAACGTGATGAAAACTAGCTTGACGATATTCCCATGTTTCCTCGGGAGCGCTTTTCTCTATATAAGAGTTTGTCCAGGCTTGTCATTTGCTACAAAAAGGATTGGGCCACCTTGCTGCACTTTATCTACTTTTGTTACTTATTGCTCGTTACAAATTATCCTATCACAAAACTATTTGTTACCACTTATTTCAGTACTTGTAGAGAATACCTTGCTGGAAACCGCTTATCATTTCCTTCTGCTCCTCGTTGGGTTCGACACTCTTACTTATCGAAAGGACTATGATAGATCCCCTATACTTGTGGGTCATCAAGACTCTTTTCTAGCGTCGTTGCCGGGGAGTGAAGCGCCTTTGGTAGGTGGAATTTGGTAAGGAAATATTTATATAGTGTGCTGAAATTTACTGTCACTTGTTACTATGGAAAGTAATCCTCTGAGGGGCTTGTTTGGGGTATCTTCACCCTGGCCACTAGAGCAAAGAGTTTCTCCTCAACCTACTCAACCTACTGAAAATGAAAATGAAAATGTCTGCTTTGAAATTCCTTCGGTATGATAGAAAAACTGCTAGCTAATCCTTTTGTAGGAGATGGAACAAAGCATCCTGATGAGCATTTAATATATGTGGATGAAGTTTGTGGATTATTTAAGCTTGCAGGTGTACCCAGAGATGTTGTTAAGAAGAAGGTCTTCCATTTATCTTTGAAGGGAGATGCATCGACATGGTATAGGCTATGTGATGATATGGGGTCATGGAACTACAAACGATTGAAATTGGAATTTCATCAGAAGTTTTATCCTATGCATCTTGTTCATCGTGATCGCAATTATATATATAATTTTTGGCCTCGCAAAGGAGAAAGCATCGCTCAAGCTTGGGGGAGGCTTAAATCAATGTTATATTCATGCCCCAATCATGATATCTCAAGAGAAATGATTATTCAAAAATTTTATGCTCGGCTTTCTGATAACAATCGCACCATGCTTGATACTTCTTGTGCTGGCTCTTTTATGATGAAGACTATTGAATTCAAATGGGATTTATTGGAAAGAATTAAACGCAACTCTGAAGATTGGGACCTCGACAAAGGTAAGGAGTCAGGTATGACACCTAGTGTTAAATCTTTTATGGATACCGATGTTTTCTGTAAGTTTAGCACTAAATATGGACTTGACTTTGAAATAGTAGCTTCTTTCTGTGAATATTTTGCTACTTATGTTGATCTCCCCAAGGAGAAGTGGTTTAAATATCATCCTCCCATAGAAGTAAAAGTAGCTGCACCTATTAAAGTTGAAGAAAAGACTATCACTTATAATGATCCTATTGTTCCTACTTCTTATGTAGAGAAACCACCTTTTCCTGTTAGGATAAAGGATCATGCTAAAGCTTCAACTGTGGTTCGTAAAAGCAATATTAAAACTTATACACCTTCTAAGCAAGTTAGCGTTGAACCTAATATTACTATTGTTAAAGATCTCTTGTCTGATAATATTGATGGGCATGTTATTCATTTCCTTGATGAGACTGCTAGAATTGCTAAACCTTGTTCTAAAGATAAAAACAGACCTGTGGTAGGCATGCCTGTTATTTCCGTTAAAATAGGAGATCATTGTTATCATGGCTTATGTGATATGGGTGCTAGTGCTAGTGCAATACCTTACACCTTATACAATGAAATTATGCATGATATTGCACCTGCTGAGATAGAAGATATTGATGTCACAATTAAACTTGCTAATAGAGATATTGTTTCACCAATGGGAATTGTTAGAGATGTTGAAGTCTTGTGTGGGAAAACTAAATATCCTGCTGATTTTCTTGTTCTTGGTTCCCCACAAGATAGCTTTTGTTCCATTATATTTGGTAGACCCTTCTTGAACACTGTTAATGCTAAGATAGATTGCAAAAAGGATGTTGTTACTATTGGTTTAGATGATATGTCTCATGAATTTAATTTCTCTAAATTTAGTAGACAACACCGTGAAGAAGAATTACCTAGTAAGGATGAAATTATTGGTCTTGCTTCTATTGTCGTACCTCCTAGTGATCCTTTAGAACAATATTTGCTAGACCAAGAAAATGATATGTTTATGAATGAAACAAGGGAAATAGATGAAGTATTCTTTAAACAGGAACCTATTCTGAAACACAATTTGCCTGTTGAAACCCTAGGGGATCCTCCTCCACCCAAGGGTGATCCCGTGTTTGAGCTTAAACCATTGCCTGATACTCTTAAATATGCTTATCTTGATGAGTAGAAGATATATCCTGTTAATATTAGTGCTAACCTTTCAGAGAATGAGGAAGAGAGATTATTGAAAACTCTGAAGAAGCATCGTGCTGCTATTGGGTATACTCTTGATGATCTTAAGGGCATTAGTCCCACTCTATGCCAACATAAAATAAATTTGGAAGAAGATGCTAAACCAGTTCGTGATCATCAACGACGGCTGAATCCTAAGATGAAAGAACTGGTAAGAAAGGAAATACTAAAGCTCCTTGAGGCAGGTATAATCTATCCCGTTGCTGATAGTCAGTGGGTAAACCCTGTCCATTGTGTCCCTAAGAAGGGAGGTATTACTGTCGTTCCTAATGATAAAGATGAATTGATTCCTCAAAGAATTATTACAGGTTATAGGATGGTAATTGATTTCCGCAAATTAAATAAGGCCACTAAAAAGGATCATTACCCCTTACCTTTTATCGATCAAATGCTAGAAATATTATCCAAACATACACATTTTTGCTTTCTAGATGTTTATTCTGGTTTCTCTCAAATACCTGTGTCAGCTAAGGATCAATCAAAGACTACTTTTACTTGCCCTTTTGGTACTTTTGCTTATAGACGTATGCCTTTTGGTTTATGTAATGCACCTGCTACCTTTCAAAGATGCATGATGGCTATATTCTCTGACTTTTGTGAAAAGATATGTGAAGTTTTCATGGATGATTTCTCCGTCTATGAATATGCTTTTGATGATTGCTTGAGCAACCTTGATCGAGTTTTGCAGAGATGTGAAGAAACTAATCTTGTCTTGAATTGGGAAAAGTGCCACTTTATGGTTAATGAAGGTATTGTCTTGGGGCATAAAGTTTCTGAAAGAGGTATTGAAGTTGATAAAGCCAAGGTTGATGCTATTGAAAAGATGCCATGTCCCAAGGACATAAAAGGTATAAGAAGTTTCCTTGGTCACGCCAGTTTTTATAGGAGGTTCATTAAGGACTTATCCAAAATTTCTCGGCCTCTGACTAATTTATTACAAAATTATATACCATTTGTCTTTGATGATGATTGTGTAGAAGCATTTGAAATACTTAAGAAAGCATTGATCTCTGCACCTATTGTTCAGCCACCTGATTGGAATTTACCCTTTGAAATTATGTGTGATGCTAGTGATTATGCTGTAGGTGTTGTTCTAGGGCAAAGAGTTGATAAGAAATTAAACGTTATTCAATATGCTAGTAAAACCCTAGACAATGCTCAAAGAAATTATGCTACTACTGAAAAAGAATTCTTAGCAGTTGTATTTGCTTGTGATAAGTTCAGACCTTATATTGTTGATTCTAAAGTAACTATTCACACTGATCATGCTGCTATTAAATATCTCATGGAAAAGAAAGATGCTAAACCTAGACTTATTAGATGGGTTCTCTTGCTACAAGAATTAGACTTACATATTGTTGATAGAAAGGGAGCTGAGAACCCCGTTGCAGACAACTTGTCTAGGTTAGAAAATGTGCTTGATGACCCACTACCTATTGATGATAGCTTTCCTGATGATCAATTAAATGTCATAAATGCTTCTCATACTGCTCCATGGTATGCTGATTAGGCTAATTACATTGTTGCTAAATTCATACCACCTAGTTTCACATATCAGCAAAAGAAAAAGTTCTTCTATGATTTGAGGCATTACTTTTGGGATGACCCACATCTTTATAAAGGAGTAGATGATATTATTAGACGTTGTGTACGTGAGCATGAACAGGAATAGATCCTACACAAGTGTCACTCCGAAGCTTATGGAGGACACCATGCTGGAGATAGAACTGCACATAAGGTATTGCAATCTGGTTTTTATTGGCCTACTCTCTTCAAGGATGCCCGTAAGTTTGTCTTATCTTGTGATGAATGTCAAAGAAATGGTAATATTAGTAGACGTCAAGAAATGCCTATGAACTATTCACTCGTTATTGAACCATTTGATGTTTGGGGCTTTGACTATATGGGGCATTTTCCTTCCTCTAATGGATATACACATATTTTAGTTGATGTTGATTACGTTACTAAGTGGGTAGAAGCTATTCCAACTAGTAGTGCTGATCATAACACCTCTATTAAAATGCTTAAAGAAGTTATTTTCCCAAGGTTTGGAGTCCCTAGATATTTAATGACTGATGGTGGTTCACATTTTATTCATGGTGCTTTCTGTAAAATGCTTGCTAAGTATGATGTTAATCATAGAATTGCATCCCCTTATCACCCTCAGTCTAGTGGTCAAGTAGAATTGAGTAATAGAGAACTCAAATTAATTTTGCAAAAGACTGTCAATAGGTCTAGAAAGAATTGGTCCAAGAAACTTGATGATGCATTATGGGCCTATAGAACTACGTATTAAAATCCTATGGGTATGTCTCCGTATAAAATGGTCTATGGAAAAGCATGTCACTTACCTCTCGAACTAGAACATAAGGCTTATTGGGCTATTAAAGAGCTCAATTATGATTTTAAACTTGCCGGTGAGAAGAGGTTATTTGATATTAGCTCCCTCGATGAATGGAGAACCCAAGCCTACGAAAATGCCAAGTTGTTTAAAGAAAAAAGTTAAAAGATGGCATGATAGAAGGATACAAAAGCATGAGTTTAATGTAGGTGATTATGTATTGCTATACAACTCTCGTTTAAGATTTTTTGCAGGAAAACTTCTCTCTAAATGGGAAGGTCCTTACGTTATCGAGGAGGTCTATCGTTCCGGTGCCATAAAAATCAACAACTTCGAAGGCACAAATCCGAAGGTGGTGAATGGTCAAAGAATCAAACATTATATCTCAGGTAATCCCATAAATGTTGAAACCAATGTTATTGAAACTGTAACCACGGAGGAATACATAAGGGACACTTTCCGGAACGTTTCAGACTTCGAAAAGGAATAGGTATGTGGTATGGTAAGTAAACCGACTCCAAAACAGTTTTTAAGGCAATATTTCTCCGTTTTGGAATATTTAGAAAAATAGAAAAATAAGAAGTAGTCCGGGAAGGACACAAGGCCTCCGCGAGGGTGGAGGGCGCGCCCTACCCTACTAGGCGCGCCCCCTACCTCGTGGGCACCTCATGCGCTTTCCGGACTCCGTTTTCTTACACGACACATATTTTGGTCGATAAAAATTCATTATATAATCTCCCGAGGGTTTTGACTCCCGTATCACGCAATTATCCTATGTTTGTGTTTCGAGATGTTGCTGCTGCAGATTAGAGCAAGATGTCTTCGCAAGAGTCAGTCGGGGAGAGCCGGGTGTCTCATCCGTCACCGAGATCAATGACAAATAACAATGTTGACCTCCTTGGGCCAGCAACGGAGGAAGAGTGGAGGATGATTTGAAGAGGATAGATGCCATGGAAGAGGATCAAGAAGTCACTCCCCGCCTCTGAGCTGGATTCACAACGGGAGAACTGCAGAGCTCAGCTATTCCAAACTCGGTTATCCCTTCCAATGTTAGATTTCTTTCTTATGAGAATATGAAAAAGAGTGTCACTGGTTCTCCCGCAGCTATGCAGCACCCTTGGGTGCAAGGAGCTTTGGATGTTATAGGAGAACTCCTAAATTAAATAATGGACCTCAAGCAGCAAGTCAATAAGCTCGAGGAGGAGAATCGTATCTTGAGGGGCATCATCGCCAAGAACATCACATCACCATCCCTGAAAAGAGAGACATAATCACATGGGTATGGGCACTCCCCTTGGCAACTGCCAAGCTTGGGGGAGTGCCCCAGTATCGTATCACCATCACTTCTATCTTTACCCTTTTTCTTAGTTCGATCCTTTTGATAATATCTTGATCTGGTAGAATAAAGTTTATGGCATGATCTAGTTTTGAGTTTTGCTTTATGATCCCTCTATGTAATCGAGTCCGTGAGCTATATATAATAAATATTAGTGTTGAGTCAAGGGCTTGATTATTTTTCCATGATCCTAAGTGAATAAAAGAAAAGAGAAAGAATAAAAAAGAAACAAAGAGATCATGTAGATCTTATGGAGAGTAATGAGCTCACATAGAAAAAGTATGATGAATAAAAGTTATTGAGAGTTGACAAACATAGTTTTGGTCATCGTTGCAATTAATAGGAAGTAATAAAGAAAGAGAGGTCTTCACATATAAATATACTATCTTGGACATCTTTTACGATTGTGAGCACTCATTAAAATATGACATGCTAAAGAGTTGACGTTGGACAAGGAAGACAACGTAATGGGTTATGTTTTCTTACATCTGAGATAAATTATATTGTCTTGGATCCTCCAACATGTTGAGCTTGCCTTTCTCCCTCATGCTAGCCAAATTCATTGCACCAAGTAGAGATACTACTTGTGCTTCCAAATACCCTTAAACCAGTTTTGCCATGAGAGTCCACCATACCTACCTATGGATTGAGTAAGATCCTCCAAGTAAGTTGTCATTGGTGCAAGCAATAAAAATTGCTCTCTAAATATGTATGACTTATTAGTGTGGGAGAAAATAAGCTTTATACGATCATGTGATATGGAAAAAATAAAAGCGACAGACTGCATAATAAAGGTCCATATCACAAGTGGCAATATAAAGTGACGTTCTTTCGCATTAAGATTTTGTGCATCCAACCATAAAAGTGCATGACAACCTCTGCTTCCCTCTGCGAAGGGCCTATCTTTTACTTCTATCTCCTACCTTGCATAAGAGTCATGGTGATCTTCACCCTTCCTTTTTACATTTTATCCTTTGGCAAGCACAGTATGTTGGAAAGATCCTGGTATATATGGCCAATTGGATGTGAGTTTTCATGAACTATTATTGTTGACATTACCCTTGAGGTAAAACATTGGGAGGCAAAACTATAAGCCCCTATCTTTCTCTGTGTCCGATTAAAACTCCATTCCCATAAGTATTGCGTGAGTGTCAGCAATTGTGAAAGACTATATGATAGTTGAGTATGTGGACTTGCTGAAAAGCTCTTATATATTGACTCTTTCCTATGTTATGATAAATTGCAATTGCTCCAATGACTAAGATTATAGTTTGTTAGTTTTCAATGAAGTTTACGATTCATACTTGAAATTGGGATTGAATTATTACTCTAGCATAAGAGATTATATGACAAGAATTATATATGTTGTTGTTCTAAGAATGATCATGATGCCCTCATGTCCGTATTTTATTTTTATCGACACCTCTACCTCTAAACATGTGGACATATTTTTCGATTTCGGCTTTCGCTTGAGGACAAGCGAGGTCTAAGCTTGGGGGAGTTGATACGTCCATTTTGCATCATGCTTTTATATCAATATTTATTGCATTATGGGCTGTTATTACACATTATGTCACAATACTTATGCCTATTCTCTCTTATTTTACAAGCTTTACATAAAGAGGGAGAATTCCGGTAGTTGGGATTCTTGGCTGGAAAAGGAGCAAATATTAGAGACCTATTCTGCATAGTTCCAAAAGTCCTAAAACTTCACGGAAGACGTTTTCAGAATATATAAAAAATACTCAGCGGAAGAATTTCACCAGGGGGGCCACACCCTGCCCACGAGGGTGGGGGCGCGCCCTACCCCCCTAGGCACGCCCCTACCTCGTGGGCCCCCTGGTGGCCTTCTGGTGGCCATCTTCTACTATATGAAGTCTTTCGATGGGAAAAAACCAGAAGCCATCTTCTCAGACGAAACTCCGCCGCCACGAGGCGGAACCTTGGCGGAACCAATCTAGGGCTCCGGCGGAGCTGTTCTGCCGGGGAAACTTCCCTCCGGGAGGGGGAAATCATCACCATCATCATCACCAACGCTCCTCTCATCGGGAGAGGGCAATCTCCATCAACATCTTCATCAGCACCATCTCCTCTCAAAACCCTAGTTCATCTCTTGTATCCAATTCTTGTCTTCATGTCCGGGATTGGTGCTAGTAGGTTGCTAGTAGTGTTAATTACTCCTTGTAGTTGATGCTAGTCGGTTTATTTGGTGGAAGATCATATGTTCAGATCCTATATGCATATTAATGCCCCTCTGATTATGAACATGAATATGCTTTGTGAGTAGTTACGTTGGTTCCTGAGGACATGGGAGAAGTCTTGCTATTAGTAGTCATGTGAATTTGGTATCCGTTCGATATTTTGATGAGATGTATGTTGTCTCTCCTCTAGTGGTGTTATGTGAACGTCGACTATGTGACACTTCACCATTATTTGGGCCTAGAGGAAGGCATTGGGAAGTAATAAGTAGATGATGGGTTGCTAGAGTGACAGAAGCTTAAACCCCAGTTTATGCGTTGCTTCGTAAGGGGCTGATTTGGATCCATATGTGTCATGCTATGGTTAGGTCTACCTTAATACTTTTGTTGTAGTTGCGGATGCTTGCAATAGAGGTTAATCATAAGTGGGATGCTTGTCCAAGTAAGGGCAGTACCCAAGCACCGGTCCACCCATACCAAATTATCAAAGTACCGAACGCGAATCATATGAACATGATGAAAACTAGCTTGACGATATTCCCATGTGTCCTCGGGAGTGCTTTTCTCTATATAAGAGTTTGTCCGGGCTTGTCCTTTGCTACAAAAAGGATTGGGCCACCTTGCTGCACTTTATTTACTTTTGTTACTTATTGCTCGTTACAAATTATCCTATCACAAAACTATTTGTTACCACTTATTTCAGTACTTACAAAGAGTACCGTGCTGGAAATCGCTTATCATTTCCTTCTGCTCCTCATTGGGTTCGGCACTCTTACTTATCGGAAGGACTACGATAGATCCCCTATACTTGTGGGTCATCAGTGATATGCAAAAGAAGAAAGATGTTGATAATGATATTGTTAAATTGAAGCTATTTCCTTTGTGGATTAGAGATCATGCTAAAGCTTGGTTTTCGTCTTTGCCTAAAAATAGTATTGATTCGTGGAATAAGTGCAAAGTTGCTTTTATCTCTAAGTATTTTCCTCCCGCTAAGATCATCTCTCTTAGAAACGATATTATGAATTTTAAGCAACTTGATCATGAACATATTGCACAAGCTTGGGAGAGTATGAAATTAATGATACATGATTGCCCTACTCATGGTTTGAATTTCTGGATGATTATACAAAAAATTTATGCCGGATTGAATTTTGCTTCTAGAAATCTTTTATATTCGGCCGTGGGATGCACTTTTTTGGAAATCACTTTAGGAGAATCTACTAAACTCCTAGATAATATTATGGTTAATTATTCTCAATGGCACACTGAAAGATCCACTAATAAGAAAGTGCATGCGATAGAAGAAATTAATGTTTTGAGTGGAAAGATGGATGAACTTATGAAATTATTTGCTACTAAGAGTGTTTCTTCTGATCCTAATGATATGCCTTTGTCTACTTTGATTGAGAATAATAATGAATCTATGGATGTGAATTTTGTTGGTAGGAATAATTTTGGCAACAACGCGTATAGAGGAAACTTTAATCCTAGGCCTTATCCTAGCAATTCCTCTAATAATTTTGGTAATTCCTACAACAATTCTTATGGAAATTATAATAAGATGACCTCTGATTTTGAATCTAATATTAAAGAATTTATTACTTCGCAAAAGAATTTCAATGCTTTGATTGAAGAAAAATTGCTTAAGATTGATGAGTTGGCTAGGAACGTTGATAGAATTTCTCTTGATGTTGATTCTTTGAAACTTAGATCTATTCCACCTAAGCATGATATCAATGAGTCTCTCAAAGCCATGAGAATTTCCATTTATGAGTGCAAAGAAAGAACCGCTAGGATGCGTGCTAAGAAAGATTGCTTTATAAAAGTGTGTTCTACTTTCCATGATAATAAAGATGAAGATCTAAAAGTTATTGATGTGTCCCCTATTAAATCTTTGTTTTGCAATATGAATATTGATAATGATGGGACTGAATATGATCCACCTTTACCTAGAAGGCGTTCAAAAAATTCGGAGTGTTTAGATCTTGATGCCAAAATTGTTAAAAGTGGGATTGAAGAAGTCAAAACTTTAAATAGTAATGAACCCACTATTTTGGATTTCAAGGAATTTAATTATGATAATTGCTCTTTGATAGATTGTATTCCTTGTTGCAATCCGTGCTAAATTCTCCTCATGCTTATAGTCAGAATAAAGCTTTTACCAAACATATTGTTGATGCTTTGATGCAATCTTATGAAGAAAAACTTGAGTTGGAAGTTTCTATCCCTAGAAAACTTGATGATGAGTGGGAACCTGCTATTAAAAATTAAAATTAAAGATCATGAATGCTATGCTTTATGTGATTTGGGTGCTAGTGTTTCCACTATTCCCAAAACTTCGTGTGATTTGCTAGGTTTCCATGATTTTGATAATTGCTCTCTAAACTTGCACCTTGCGGATTCCACTATTAAGAAACCTATGGGAAGAATTAATGATGTTCTTATTGTTGCAAATAGGAATATGTGCCCATAGATTTTATTGTTCTTGACATAGATTGCAATCCTTCATGTCCTATTATTCTTGGTAGACCTTTCCTTAGAATGATTGGTGCAATTATTGATATGAAGGAAGGAAATATTAGATTCCAATTTCCGTTAAGGAAAGGCATGGAACACTTTCCTAGAAAGAAAATCAAATTACCTTATGAATCTATTATGAGATCCACTTATGGATTGCCTACCAAAGATGGCAATACCTAGATCTATTCTTGCTTTTATGCCTAGCTAGGGGCGTTAAACAATAGCGCTTGTTGGGAGGCAACCCAATTTTATTTTTATTCCTTGCTTTTTGCTCCTGTTTGGTAATAAATAATTTATCTAGCCTCTGTTTTGGTTATGTTTTTAGTGTTTGTGCCAAGTAGAACCATTGGGAAGACTTGGAGAAAGTCTTGTTAATCTTGCTGTAAAAAACAGAAACTTTAGCGCTCACAAGAACTGCTGCCATTTTTATTTGGAAAGTTATATTTAGTTAATTATTTTAGAAGATGATTAATAGATAAATTCCTCACATCCAAAAATTTATTTTAGAATTTTTGGGGTTCCAGATTTTGCGTTAGCTACAGATTACTACAGATTACCATAGAGAAGTTGGAATACAGTAGGTTTAACACCAATATAAATAAAGAATGAGTTCATTACAGTACCTTGAAGTGGTGTTTTGTTTTCTTCCGCTAACGGAGCTCACGAGATTTTCTACTTTAAGTTTTGTGTTGTGAAGTTTTCAAGTTTTGGGTAAAGATTTGATGGATTATGGAACAAGGAGTGGCAAGAGCCTAATCTTGGGGATGCCCATGGAACCCCCAAGATAATCTAAGAACACCAAAAAGAGAAAGCTTGGGGATACCCCGGAAGGCATCCCCTCTTTCGTCTACTTCTATCGGTAACTTTACTTGGAGCTATATTTTTATTCACCACATGATATGTGTTTTGCTTGGAGCATCTTGTATGATTTGAGTCTTTGATTTTTAGTTTACCACAATCATCCTTGCTGCACACACCTTTTAGAGAGAGACACACATGATTCTAAAATTATTAGAATACTCTATGTGCTTCACTTATATCTTTTGAGTTATATAGTTTTGCTCTAGTACTTCACTTATATCTTTTAGAGCACGGTGGTGGATTTGTTTTATAGAAACTATTGATCTCTCATGCTTCACTTAGATTATTTTGAGATTCTTAAATAGCATGGTAATTTGCTTAAATAATCCTAATATGCTAGGTATACAAGATTAGTAAAAACTGTCTTATGAGTGTGTTGAATACTAAGAGAAGTTTGATGCTTGAAAATTGTTTTGATATATAAAGATGGTGATATTAGAGTCATGCTAGTTGAGTACTTGTGAATTTGAGAGATACTTGTGTTAAAGTTTGTGATTCCCATAGCATGCACGTATGGTGACCCGTTATGTGATGAAGTCGGAGCATAATTTATTTATTGATTGTCTTCCTTATGAGTGGCGGTCGGGGACGAGCAATGGTCTTTTCCTACCAATCTATCCCCCTAGGAGCATGCACGTAATACTTTGCTTTGATAACTTGTAGATTTTTGCAATGAGTATATGAGTTCTTTATGACTAATGTTGAGTCCATGGATTATACGCACTTTTCTTCCTTCCACCATTGCTGGCCTCTCTAATACCGCGCATTTTTCGCTGGTATCATACACCCACCATATACCTTCCTCAAAACAGCCACCATACTTGCCTATCATGGCATTCCCATAGCCATTCCGAGATATATTGCCATGCAACTTACCACCGTTCCGATTATTATGACATGCTCCATCATTGTCATATTGCTTTGCATGATCATGTAGTTGACATTGTATTTGTGGCAAAACCACCGTTCATAATTCTTTCGTACATGTCACTCTTGATTCATTGCATATCCCGGTACACCGCCGGAAGCATTCACATAGAGTCATATTTTGTTGTAAGTATTGAGTTGTAATTGTTGAGTTGTAAGTAAATAAAAGTGTGATGATCATCATTATTAGAGCATTGTCCCAAGTGAGGAAAGGATGATGGAGACCATGATTCCCCCACAAGTCGGGATGAGACTCCGGACGAAAATAAATAAATAAAAGAGGCCAAAGAAGCCCAAATAAGAAAAGAGGCCATAAAAAGAGAAAGGTCCAAATAAAAAAATAAAAAAATAAAAAAAATGAGAGAAAAAGAGAGAAGGGACAATGCTACTATCCTTTTACCACACTTGTGCTTCAAAGTAGCACCATGATCTTCATGATAGAGAGTCTCCTATGATATCACTTTCATATAGTAGTGGGAATTTTTCATTATAGAACTTGGCTTGCATATTCCAATGATGGGCTTCCTCAAAATGCCCTACGTCTTCGTGAGCAAGCGAGTTGGATGCACACCCACTTAGTTTCTTTGGTTGAGCTTTCATACACTTATAGCTCCAGTGCATCCGTTGCATGGCAATCCCTACTCACTCACATTGACATCTATTGATGGGCATCTCCATAGCCCGTTGATACGCCTAGTTGATGTGAGACTATCTTCTCCCTTTTTTGTCTTCTCCACAACCACCATTCTATTCCACATATAGTGCTATGTCCATGGCTCGCGCTCATGTATTGCGTGAAGATTGAAAAAGTTTGAGAATGTCAAAAGTATGAAACAATTTCTTGGCTTGTCATCGGGGGTGTGCATGATTTAAATACTTTGTGTGGTGAAGATAGAGCATAGCCATACTATATTATTTTTTAGGGATAACTTTCTTTGGCCATGTTATTTTGAGAAGACATAATTGCTTAGTTAGTATGCTTGAAGTATTATTATTTTTATGTCGATATTAAACTTTTGTCTTGATCTTTCGGATCTGAATATTCATGCCACAATTAAGAAGAATTACATTGAAATTATGCCTAGTAGCATTCTGCATCAAAAATTCTGTTTTACCATTTACCTACTCAAGGACGAGCAGAAATTAAGCTTGGGGATGCTTGATACGTCTCCAACGTATCTATAATTTTTGATTGCTCCATGCTATATTATCTTCTGTTTTGGACATTATTGGGTTTTATTATTCACTTTTATATTATTTTTGGGACTAACCTAGTAACCGGAGGCCCAGTCCAGAATTGCTGTTTTTTGCCTATTTTAGGGTTTCGGAGAAAAGGAATATCAAATGGAGTCCAAACGGAATGAAACCTTCGGGGATGTGATTCTTGGAGCGAACAAGATCCAGGAGACTTGGACCCTACGTCAAGCAACCAACAGGGAAGCCATGAGGTAGGGGGGGCGCCAACCCCCTAGGCGCGCCCTCCACCCTCCTGGGCCCCATGTTGCTCCACCGACGTACTCCTTCCTCCTATATATACCTACGTACCCCAAACGATCAAATACGGAGCCCAGAACCTAATTCCACCGCCGTAACTTTTTGTATCCACGAGATCCCATCTTGGGGCCTGTTTCAGAGCTCCGCCGGAGGGGGCATCGATCACGGAGGGCTTCTACATCAACGCCATAGCCAATCCGATGAAGTGTGAGTAGTTTACCTGAGACCTTCGGGTCCATAGTTATTAGCTAGATGGCTTCTTCTCTTTTTGGATCTCAATACAATGTTCTCCCCCTCTCTTGTGGAGATCTATTTGATGTAATCTTCTTTTGCGGTGTGTTTGTTGAGACCGATGAATTGTGGGTTTATGATCAAGTTTATCTATGAACAATATTTGAATCTTCTCTGAATTCTTTTATGTATGACTGGTTATCTTTGCAAGTCTCTTCGAATTATCAGTTTGGTTTGGCCTACTAGATTGATCTTTCTTGCAATAGGAGAAGTGCTTAGCTTTGGGTTCAATCTTGTGGTGTCCTTTCCCAGTGACAGTAGGGGCAACAAGGCACGTATTGTATTGTTGCCATCGAGGATAACAAGATGTTTTTTTATCATATTGCATGAATTTATCCCTCTACATCATGTCATCTTGCTTAAAGCGTTACTCTATTCTTATGAACTTAATACTCTAGATGCATGCTGGATAGCGGTCGATGTGTGGAGTAATAGTTGTACATGCAGGCAGGAGTCGGTCTACTTGTCTCGGACTTGATGCCTATATACATGATCATACCTAGATATTATCATAACTATGCTCAATTCTGTCAATTGCTCAACAATAATTTGTTCACCCACCGTAAAATACTTATGCTCTTGAGAGACGCCACTAGTGAAACCTATGGCCCCAGGGTCTATCTTCCATCATATTAATCTTCCAGCACTTAGTTATTTTCATTGCCTTTTATTTTACTTTGCATCTTTATCATAAAAATACCAAAAATATTATCTTATCATATCTATCAGATCTCACTCTCGTAAGTGACCGTGTAGGGATTGACAACCCCTTATCGCATTGGTTGCGAGGATTTATTTGTTTTGTGTAGGTGTGAGGGACTCGCGCGTAGCCTCCTACTGGATTGATACCTTGGTTCTCAAAAACTAAGGGAAATACTTACACTACTTTGCTGCATCACCCTTTCCTCTTCAAGGGAAAACCAACGTAGTGCTCAAGAGGTAGCACCGGGCTATACAAACTACCCACTCGAAAATTACTTCATAGTTCCTCTCCTCATCACCCAAAAAACTGGTCTTTCCTGTTAAGTCATTCCGCCATGATCGGTAGGAGGAGCTTAGGGTGGAAATATAACCATGCAGCAAAGACCAAGGCCACGGAAGCACTAGAGAGGTCCTGCCGTGAAGCCGCAGCCGCAGCAGAGATGTACCGGCGCGCCGCGGAGCCCTCAAACGAGCTCTCACGGGCACGCGGTGGCTCTCACAAGCGCATTCGCGGCGTTGGCCATCGCGACGAGCTGGCGTTCCTGAAGTCCTTCGCCAGCGACGACGACATTCTCGCTGGCGTCACTAGGTAGCAGGAGTTGGTCGACGCCTTGATGAAGCTACTCAAGATCAGCGATGCCTCGGTTGACAAGGCGACCGGCCTCATCGAGCAACTCATGGGTGACAATGTGAAGCTCCTCAAGTTGCTCGCCAAGAAGGAGGAGGAGGCCGCCGGCTCGAAGATGCTGCGTGAGCAGAGCAGTGCCTCGGAGATGACACTGAAAGCAGTCGTCGAGGAACTAATGGGTGGCTTGAGGAAGCTTCAGAACGAGCGCGAGCAGGAGGTGGAGGAATCCGTGGCTGCTTTCAAGCAAAGTCGTAAGGAATTGAAGAAGGAGCTGGAGGATTTCGTTGCCCAACGATCCATCGACGAGTAGAGACAGTAGCGATCCAAATCGTTGTCTGCAATTTCCTTCTTCTCTTGCCCCCATGTCTTCCGGGCTTTGCCGGATGTGGCATTTTAAATTATCCAGAATATGTAAGACTATTATTATCTGCGCCATTGTAAATTTGTCATCGTATTATCCGTTGCCATTTTATTTGTGGTCATATTATCCATTGCCCTATGTGGCAATTTAAATTAGGGCGAAATACGAGTTGAAAACACAAACAAGGCAAATGTTGCCATGGGATCACAAGCAAACACCCTCCGTCCAGGTGCTTTAATTAACCCATTAATGGAGAAGTTGTGAGCGAGGTGGGCGGCGGCTGGTGCATGGAGGTCAAATAGCTTGCTTCCTGGTGAGCATGGGCGACCTTGCTGCTCGCACGTGTCCCGTCGAGCCTGCGAGATGGACAAGATGCACGCGTCCCGTCGAGCCTGCGCGGCGGACTGCTCGCACGCGCCCCATCAAGCCTGCACGGCGGACTTCTCACGCTCGTCCCGTCTAATCAAACAGCTGCAAGCACGCCACTGAGTATGGTTAAATTTTGACACGGTTAATATAATACAACCGTTTGCGATATTAATGTGTTATCTTTTTGTTTTAAAAAAGGACTTCGTTGGCTACTAATGTGTGCGCCTCTTCTCGAACTGGACGGTTTTTTTACCACGACATATATGTGCCATGTCATGATACCATGCCAAGTTTCATGTTTTTGGGTGAGTTTTTGATTTACTAGGATTTAAAAACCGAGATTCTCAATGTTTCAGGATGACGACAAGTTTGTAATTCATTCTCATTCCTTAAATGAGACCTAAAGATGCACCCAATGACACATCCGTGACATTTTGGGCCGAATGAAATTTTTTTCTGTCATACATATGACACTTCTATGACAATAATTGTGACAAAACCCAGTATCATCATAGATGTGGCGGGCTCCTACTTCTATGACAAAAAATCATGACAGGAAATGGGCTTTTCGTCCTGGGCGGGCCGGAGACGCAGCTGCATGACATTCTTTGGGCCGTCCATGACGGGAAAAGCCGTGGTAGAAGCGAGGGGGAGGAAAATTTCGGGGAGTTCCCGGTTACGGTGGGAGGTCGGGGGCCGAGCGATGCGCGTTTCTCTCGTACACGTACGCGCGTGTGTGCGAGGCGTTGGCTCTAACTGAACCCGAGCGAGGCATTGGGCTCTAACTAAACCCGAGCGATTGCACTGCATGCTACGCGTTACTAAACCCGAGCGATCGATCGATGGCTGTTAACTGAACCCAATCGAGCGATTCCTTGGCTACTGCTGCTAACTAAAGCCGGACGATGGGATGAACAGTGAGCGTTGCCGGGGGGTTTGGATGAACAGTGAGCGGTGGCGTTGCCTCTGGATGAATAGGACCCCGTGGTGTGGTGGAGGGCTGGATGAACAGTAGATGGTGGAGGGGTGCCCGTGGAGGGGTGGATGAACAGGACCCCGTGGTGTGGAGGGCAAGATGAACAATAGACGGTAGAGGGGTGCCCGTGG
>NC_041382.1:336467112-336533669 GCF_002162155.2 Triticum dicoccoides
CGTTTCGACCGTAGCGCTCCAACACAAGTCCGTTTCCTCTGTTTTGCGGTACGCCACACCCCTCCCGATCAACAGGACCCCCGTTTCGACCGTAGGAGGTCTGTTTCCTCCGTTTTGCTGTACGCCACACCCCTCCCGATCAACAGGACCCCCGTTTCGACCGTAGGAGGTCCGTTTCCGCCGTTTTGCGGTATGCCACACCCCTCCCGATCAACAGGACCCCCGTTTCGACCGTAGGAGTTCCGTTTCCTCCATTGTGCGGTACGCGAGGCCTCGTTTCCATCGCCTCTTCCATCCAAGCCCTCCCGATGAACACGACCACGCATTCTGTTCCGACCCATGAACACGACGACGACGCTGTTTCTCCGTTTCGACCCAGCCATGTACAGGAGCCCTCGCCGTACGTATGCACGAGTAGGCGTTCGAGACCCCGCCCGTATGTACACATACGTGGCCGTATTTTCATTCTTGCACCCTGGCCGTTGTACGTACGTGTACATGCTACGTGCGCGCCTCTACTACGACACGTGCGTGCCTCTACTATGACACGTGCGCGCCTCTACATCGACCAGTATGTACGTACACGTTCGCGACCAGAATGACAACGCTACGTACGCTTCGACCAGGTGGGTCCCGACTGTCAGGCACTTCCTTGCCTGCGAAGATGTAGCTGGTGGGTCCCAGCAGTCAGGGGGCGAATCGTATTTTTTTCCCGGACGCACTTCCTTGCGTGCGAAGATGTAGCTGGTGGGTCCCAGCAGTCGGGGGGCCGGTGGGTCCCAGCAGTAAGGGGGCGAATCGTTTTGGTTTTCTTTTTTTTTTGCCCGGATGCACTTCCTTGCATGCGAAGATGTAGCTGATGGGTCCCAGCAGTTAGGGGGGAGAATCATGTTTTTTTCCCAGACGCACTTCTTTGCGTGCGAAGGTGTAGCTGGTGGGTCCCAGCAGTCAGGGGGAAACGTTTTTTTCGTGAAATACGGTGGCCCGTCCGGTGGGTCCCTGTTGTCAGGTGGAGGAATCATTATTTTCCGCGTAATAAGGAGGCACTTCCTTGCTGCCACCGTGGACCCGGCTGTCAGCCTCTCCACGTACAGTCCACGTCCGATGGAAGTCGTTCCTTGACCATGTTAACCATGCTGCGCCGAGAGCACCAGGGCGGTGGACGACGGCGAGGCCTAGGAAGGGGACGATGCAGAGCCGGTGAAGACATGGCAATGGATGCCCATGCGGAGAGGAGTATGAGGGTTCACTCGTTCGGCTGTGGTGTGAGGCTGCCGTCGCCGCAGGGCCTGGCCAGTGGTGGGAATAGTAGGGGGCGGTGAGGCCTCCGCGGCAGCACAGCCGGCCACGAGAGGCAGGAGAAGGCGGCACGACCGGCGCTGCTTTGGGCGGCTGGAGCAAGAAGACCAGAGGTTGAAGAAGCACTACGGCCGTTGGATGGACATCGTACGGTCACTGGAGCTAGAATCTTTCATATTGACTAAGTTGACAAAGCCCTTCGTCCCCGTCAACTTAGTAGGCCCACAAGTCAACCTCCCACCAAGGTGGGTCCCAGCTAGCCGGGGGAGTATTCATTTTTTTGTGCGTAATAAGGAGGCACTTCCGGTGGGTCCGAGCTGACAGCAGGGGGAACGTTTCGATTGTACGAGGCCTCACCGTCGCCAGAGAATAACAACAGGTGTGGGTGAGTAGAGGGATGGCTAGGCCAGCGATGGGAGTACAGTGGGGCGGTGAGGCCTGCGCGGCAGCAGAGCCGGCCGCATTGAGGAGGGAGCAGGCAGTCCCGCCGGCGCCTGTTTGAGCGGCTGGAGCAGGAAGAGCGGAGATTGAAGAAGCACGACGTCCGTTGGATGGCCATCCAACAGTCACTGCTTGTGCGCCAACCTTTTTTTAGGAAAGCTTCAAATCTGTGGGAAACAGCATACAACCCATCTGCCATTATTTCTAATAATTTACAGCCCATTTGCTAATTATTAAGGTTTTTTTTGGAGCTCGTATTCTTTTTGTTAGCATTACAGCCCATATTGTGGCCACGGTTAAAAAATTATACGAAATTTTGCATATTTCGGTGCGGTCCAAACTGTTTTTAATCCCAAAATTTCGACTCACATTCAAACTGATTTTAAAAATAAATGTATATCAATATAAAATCCAACAAATTCTCCATGCATAAAAATTAATGTAATTTCAAATCTCGAAATGAAAAAAAGATATTTGAAACTAATTGCCGGTTTGATGTGTTTTAAAAATGTACAACCCATTTCTCATTACTGATGGGCCATTTTCTCAGCCAGCCGAATGAAAGCTCTCCTCCTCGTCTTGAAAGATTTGCAGCCCAACAGGTCTGACAAAGCGACTTACTTGGCAAATCACAAAAAAACGGGGCTGTGGCCGTGGACCCAGCTGTCAGCCTCTCCACGTATAGTACTCTTCTGATGGAATGTCGTTGACCACGTTGACCACGCCGCACCGAGAGCACCAAGGCGGTGGATGACGGCAAGGCCTAGGAAGGGGACGACGCGGAGCCAGGGAAGACGCGGCAGTGGATGCCCACACAGAGAGGAGTACGGGGGTTCACTGGTTCGACTGCGGTGTGAGGCTGCCGTCGCCGCAGGGCCTGGCTAGCGGTGGGAGTAGTAGTGGGCGATGAGGCCTCATCGACAGCACAGCCGGCCACTAGAGGCAGGAGCAGGCGGTCTCCCCGGCGCTAGTTTGGGCGGCTGGTGCAAGAAGAGCAACGATTGAAGAAGCAGCAGGACCGTTCGATTCAAATCCAACGGTTACTGCTGCTAGAATCGTTTGTTGACTAAGTTGACAAGCCCTGCATACGCGTCAACTTAGTAGGCCCACAGGTTAGCCTCCCAACTGGTGCGCCCCAGATGTCAGTGGGAGGAATCATTTTTTTCGCGTAATAAGGAGGCGGTTGATTGCGTGCGGCCACGCCAGCGGAGGGAGTAGGGTGGGCCGGGGAAGCCTGTGCGGCATCACAGTAGGCCACAAGAGGAGGGAGCAGGCAGTCCCGCCGGCGCAAGTTTAGGCGGCTGGAGCAGGAAGATCAGAGATTAAAGAAGCACGTCGGCCGTTGGATGGACATCCAACACTAACTGCTGCTAGAATCGTGTGTTCACTGACAAAGCCTTTCGTAAACAAGTCAGCCTCAAAATCCGCGGCGTGTACAGACCATTTGCTATTATTTTTATATTTTTACTCATTTTCTAATTCCTATGGAATTTATTGCAGCCTGTTTTCCATTTTTAGAATTGCTGGCCATTTTCTGGTCAGTACCAGGGTTAAAAAATTAACTAAATATGCGGGAAATTTTGAAAATTCGAAATTTTTTGCTGGGGAACGAAATATTCTTAATCCAAAAATTAATAGCCATAGTAAAACAAATTTAAAAATAAATTAGTACTATGTCATGTTAAATCCAATGAAATACGCATAAGATATCAGTGAAGAACAAAAACAAAAAAAGAAACTTATATCCCATTTGCTATAATTTTTTTGGAATTTTCAACCCCTTTTGATATTACTTTTAACAGACATTGACCATACTCTTAAGCCAGGCCGGAATGCATCCCTCCTCGTCTTGAAAGATTTGCATCCCAGTAATTAGGAGAAAACAAATAGGCCTAGCTTGGGTATTCTTCAAAAAGAAATACTGGGCTAGCTATTTTCCCAAAGAACTGGTGCATGAGCATTTAGCTTTATTTATTTATTTACTTATTTATGTTTAGGGGACCATGAGCATGTACCTGGGTCGGATTCATGTGAGAGCCTCCCTTCCAGTTAATTATGGGCTTCTCTATTGGGCCTTCATCAGTGGGCTGCATGTTATCAACAAGTGGAAAATGTGTTCTGAGTTTCAAAAAAAATGTGTTTCGTACGATAAATAGTATGCGCTATGTACGGTATGGGGCACTAAACGATTGAACCGTGCAACGACTTCCAAAAAATTGTGTTTGTCGTTCTAACAACACATTTATTCAACCAACAGACGAAATATACTACTGATTGTACATTGAAAACAGCAGCAGGAGCAACCAGGGCTGGGGGTGCAATAGAAGCAGTAAGCAGGCCAGAAGAGTGAAGACGCAGCTCTCTCTTCCAAACCAAACATCAGCCATCATCACAAAAGGGCTACCAAAAAAGAACAAGTGTATGCATCAAACTAAATAAAGTTCCTACTACACCAAGTGCACGCATTTAACTAACTGGCTCAGTTAGACGTTACTATTTATTAAGCTGTGGAGATTGGCTGACGGCTTGAACCAGATGGGTGCCTGACGGGGGAAACTCCAGCCAGCAGGTCGAAGTCTGATACTTGCGACCCTCTCTCCTACTTTGGGCTACAGAGCGTGGCGGCACATATCAGGGTATGGTGCATGCAGAGACGCATGGTACACTGTGTACACACAGTTTTGCCTGATGAACGAAACCGCGCTGCCATCATGATCCTTGCCGTCGGTTATCTCCTGGTTAATCAGATAATTCAGTCCGACAAACAGAGAGCGTGTACCAAGGCTACTTACCAGCCTCTAGTCAAAAATTCCTGAAGGCCCAGAGAAGCTGGGATCCTGCTCAAAGACCTTGCAGTGATTGTGATTGTATTCCGCAAAACAACACGTCCGGTACGTGCGAATGATCATCAATCTTTCGATGTCGTTTGATCGAGCCAGGAACCACCTGCAACTGCCATGCCGCTTTTCTTTGAAAGGTTCTGGGATTAGGAAGGGTAGGGACACCAGGCGGCCTACAACATCATATCAAGTTGGAGTCAAATAAAAAAGGGCTCTTGGGTTAGTTAACCTTAAGAACAGCATGTTATGAGCATGAATATTTTTTCAGCAAATGTTGACAGTAATATAAGCAAGCCATCATGATATCATAGGAAAGTAACATACTGCTGTAACAGCCGTTTGTAACGATGACTAGAGTAGGCCAGCAATACGTCCAGCCATAGAAGGAGTCGACAGCGTAAATGAAGCCCATGTGTTCAATTGCATCAGAGAACCATGGAGGATGTATGATCCTGCGATGGACGTGCAGATTTATCCACTTACTGTAGTGACCTGTCAGATAGGTGAGACCGCAGTTGAAGAACACAATTAGCCTGAAGTCTTTATAATGCGCAGATCTTGTTGGCACTTGGCAGATTACAACCTTGAGCAAATCAAACTTGGTATCATGTTGGCTACTGTAAGATTCCGAGTATTCTGGGCCGCGGTGCCAAAGCAGTGAAGTGTTAATCGAAGGAAGGGGGATAAATTGCCGGGTGTAGACCTCCACGAGCATCCAGCTGCCGCGACCGTCGACGAGCACCATCCAGGACGTGTTCATGTCGACCCAGTACATACCGTTAATGTAGTTGAGGCTGACGGGGATCGGATCGCAGTCAAGGGGGTTGATGCTCACCACCCTACGATCGTTATGCTACGTGACACGCCGTTTCTAAAGATCAGGCGGCATCAGCAAGCAAGGAGCTGGCTTAAAAAGCTCCGGCCTGAGGGCTTTGAGTAAACGGTACAGCCCCGACGAGCACGCGGTGAGCGGCATGGTACTGCGATTGTCCACACGCGAAACATTGAGCTTGATTACCTCTGTGGGGAGAGAATTCCAGGCACTCTTTCAGCGGACGCTGCTCGGTTCTGCCATTGTTAGTGCTTGGGTTTCGGACGAGGGGGAGGCGCCTTAGCGGTGATGGAACATTGGACGAGATTATGTGCGGACAAAGATGGAGAAGCGAATATGTGTTGCGGGAAGTGGACAGGTGATGATGACTACAGCACGCCGCTTGACTTACGAGACACATACCATCAGCGTAGGGTCATGTCGATGCCAGACAACTTGCTTGAGTGATCACAGTACTGGTACTCCCTGCAGTGTTATGCCCTAACTTGCTTGAGTAGAGTAGTAGAGTAGGACTCTGCTCTACTACTAGCACCGGAGGAGTAGTATATTCTAATCTAAAATAGTTACAAACTTCAATGCCCGAGCGTGGAACGACTATGAACCGTGCTCAAAGACCATGTCTACGTGGTGTTTGGACATGGGCGACAACCTCAACGCCAACGGTGTTGCTCCCGTTGCACCGTATGTGTTTCTGTCCTTCCTGTTCGAAATTGTGGTAGAATTCATGTTTCTACTTTGTATCCTACTACTATTCTAGTCCACATTATTAGTTTCATCTCTGTTATAGCCGTCATGATTTATTTTGTGCTTATTCGGATTAAATCTCGTAGTAACTTGCTCATATATTCAACTGGCGCAACGTCCCCTACAGCCACTCCCGTTTCATGCACGGCCTGGTCGATGTTGGAATTTTGCTAGTAGGCCTTTATAAGGTGAGCTCTTCTACCACTTGGATGAGCATGAGAAGAGGAGACCTACACGCGTGGGCGGCGACACAGGCTACGCCGAGCATACTTGGACTCTGCGGAGCTGGGACTTTCCCGCCGATGTGGACATGGAAAACCCATGGTGTTATTTGGACTCCAACAATGTGCACGGGGACTCCAAGGAGGTTCACCTGGACATCTACATTTTCAAGTTAAATGTTGATCATTAGTCTTCGCTCAATGTAATCCGCTGTCTAAGCATGTGGAGACTTCCATGCATGATCTTGCTCTATTGGAGTATCGCGCATGAATAAAAGTGTATCCATTTATGGTTTAGTCTAGAATCTTCCATGTATGAATTTTTACTACAGTACTGGTGAAAGACTTATGATGAACCATTTCTTACATATCCTCTGCCCCCTCCCAAGTCATCCTGATTTAATCCCTCCGTCTAGGTGTATAAGGGCATGGTTAATACTTAAATGGTATAGCCAACTGTTGGCTACAAGAAAGTGCCATGTCATCTGTAGCCAACATGTATAACAATGGATACTCAAAAACTAATTCTTGAAGATCATTTCCCGCAAAGCACAATAAGAGTTATTTCTTCACAAGTTTTGGATGCAGGTTGAACAGTTGAACGCTTTTGTTTGCAAAAGATACTTTTTATCTATTTCACCCGGATGTTTGTGAGCTCTAGAGATGAAATAATATCCGAACAAACCTATCCAAATGAACTAACTGAGGCATCTCCATCTTAATTTTCTCTTGCAAGTCGTGTGTGGTCCCTTCATCGTGAAAATGCTCTGGCCGTCACATTGATTTGCATGCATGGATAGCACCACCATATTTTCAAAGGAGGAGCGAGCTCTATATTTCAGCCAAGGCATGCATGATTTGAGGAATTATGGTTGGGCATGCATGTAGAAAAGGGAGGAGAGTAATTTGCATGCGAGGGATTGAAGGAAGGGAGGCCGGTGGCTAGGCATTCAAAGGAGGCTACATGTAAGATTACACGGGATCCAGATACTAGTCCCAAAACCAGTTCCTCTTTTTGCGGACATGCCTTGGTACGAAAGATTGACAAGTTAGGCCCTGTAAAAATGGATGGAGGGAGTAGTAGTACGTGTAGAGGGCGGCGCTGCACGGGAGTCTCACCTCTCAGCCCGCTCGTGGCGTGGCAGTAAAGCCATCATATCACAAAACCCAACCACTCCCAGTAATTAGTGGCCTGGTAAAATAAACGGACAAGCAGCCATCACATCCCTCCGTCTTTTTTGCATTTCATCTCTCTGCATTTACTTTCTCCGGTTCATCTCGCACACTCGATCCCTAGCTACTACTCCTAGGGCCAGTTCTTTTGGCAGCTTCCCCAGCTTTTCCCACAAGACTAGTCACAGTGGAGAGTAACAATAAGGCGCCTCACTCATTTATTTGGGCTTCTAAACTACTATTCCATCCTGGTTTATTCCTCACCATTGTAATTTGTGCTAAATTTTGACCAAAGATTTAACTGGTTTTTCCTCACCATTGTAATTTGTGCTAAATTTTCACCAAAAATTTGACACAGATTACAATGGGGACCAATAAACCAGGACGAAGGTAGTAGTTATGGGATTAGTAATCTAGAAGCCTAAAAGAACTGGCCCCTGGTACTCCTACTAGTAGTAGTACTCAAGTTGGAATTCCAATTGCACGGCACAACCTGTTAGGCAAAAAATTTGATACAGGGTGTAGGAAGCGGTTTGGGAATTTGCGTGCCTTTCCAACCAGTGAGATACTCCGTACAAAGTATGATAGAGAAGTAACCACAGAGAAGGAAGCTAAAAGTAAACAATCAAACAAGCATTTTTGCATTTGTTTTGCATTGAATCGTTTCACAAGATTGACTAGTGTTGTTTTTTCACTTTTACAAAAACCGCATCGTAATGTTAAAACGTGCATTTGCACGTACATAAGTAATAGTAGTACTCCCTCCATCTAGGTGTATAAGTCTTCCCTCCTTCTTGGTCACGGTGCACAACCGAAGATGACTTATTGACCTGGACGGAGGGAGTATCACAGTCTGCAAGCATATATCGAGAGAGACGTGTAGTGTGATAGTATATAGTAAAATTTGTGCTATATGCACGTACTTGCAAAATGCGTACGAATACACAAGGTTTCCAAACTTTCCCTTTTACATACTTAATTAAGGACGCTAAAAATTCCTGAACATTCGGGATTTATCATTTGCGTCCCAAAACTAATGAGATCGCCTTACGAAACAAAAATTATACTCCTCCTAAAAGCCATGGCGCTCGCAGGAGCGCTTGCGGCGCGCCACGAGTGCCCTGGTGCGTGGCCGTTTCCCAGTGCACTGACACAACGCCTCTTCCTCAGCCTTGCAACTCGCGAGGTGCTGATTGGCGGCTTGCCGGCGGGCGAGCGCGATCTCAGCGGTGTGGTGATCCGGCGCCAATAGGCACTCCTCCTCGCTGGAAGCGTGCACCCGGTCCACGTACCGCCAAGCGTAGATGATGCACTTGGGCCCGACTGCACTCAGGGCGTCGGTACGGGCGTCCTCCGCCACCCTCACGGCCCTCGCACGAGCCTTCTGCCAAAGAGCCAATTGCCTGACTCTCTCGGACACGACATAGGCCTCCCAGGCAGCTTGTTCCGCAGTGCGCTTCTCTTCCTTGGCCTTCTTCTCCGCCTCTATTTTGGCGCGCTCTGCTAGAGGCAAAGCCTCCCACAAGGCGACATCCATTTCTTTCCAAAGCTCCTCAAGGCTGGGGGGCTCGGCGGGCGGTGCGGTGTTCTCCTCATAGCGGGGAGCCGACGCGTCCTCCGGCGCGCGTGCTGGCGAGATTGGGAACACCGAGGCGTCCACCTCGACGCGTTGCGGTGAGGATCGGAACGCCGATGCGTCCTCCTCGACTAGTGGCGGCGAGGAATGGAACGACGATGCGTCGTGTAGCGGCAAGGAGCGGAACACCAACGCGTCCTCCTCGACTAGTGGCGGCGAGGAACGGAACGGCGATGCGTGACCGTCCGCGCGGTGCTGTGAGGGGCTCCTAGGGCTTGGGAGGGGCGATGCCATGGTGGTCGACATGAGAGGGAGGGGGAGGAGATAGCGTTGAACGTGAACGTGAGGGGGAGGAGATAGCGATGTCGTGGGAGGTGCAGTATTTATAGCGAGCAATGGCACACCTACGTAAGATATGGACTGAGCTGCACTGACTTAACTGCAGGTCCAGTTGCGTCACTGACATGTGGGCCAGACCCATGTTGGGCCCATATGTCAGTGACCGAATGCACCTGCAGTTAAGTAACAGCTACGTGGGCATATTTGTTGGAGTAAATTACGGGTGAGCGAAGGGGTGGAAATATTGCTGGTCACAACGGATTGGACGAGCGTGGGGGAGGAGAGTCATGCATGCAGATTTTTTTCACACGGGGTGGAGTGGTGGGACCGCCGGAGGGAGAAGGAGAGTTTGGCACGCATATTATTTCCACACATGGAGAGGAAAAGATTTGGAGATGAACGGGCTTCCTGCAGGTATGGGGAACGGTGCATAATAAGTCATCTTGCATGCCGGGCTAGGTATAGTCTCAAGTCATTAAAAACAAACACGCCCCACACATGTTCATATTTCAAGGTGCACTAAATTATTGCATGCGATGATTAAGGCTGGCCATAATGGTGGTATCTTAGCACACGGGAATAGCAAACATGCTGATGTGGCAAGGAATTAAAGAAGATAGGGGGGTTAGAGTAACTAGTGTTCATGCATGCATTGGTAAACACATTTTTTTGTGGAGAACGACAGCACTAGTTGAGTACTTTTGCAGACTTCAAAAACTATTCCACAATGTGTCAACATTCACAATGTGTCAATATTTTTACACTCATTATAAAACGTAGTTCTTATACTCATTATAATCAGTACTCCCTCCGTCTAGGTGAGCAAGCCATCTTAGATTGTGCACTGTGACCAAGGAGGAGGGGAAAACGAGAGATCTTAATGTTTATTTGCTAATTAATAGCATTGCATGCAATGAACTAACCACTGCATGTCATGTTTGGTAGTCTCCAGTAATTAAAAGCATGCACACCCACATCTCCTATTGGTTGATATGTCAAGAAACAAGAAACGAGGTAGAAGTTAACGCACCGCGCCTAAGTGTTTTGGGAATATTGTATCGAATGAGTGTACTGGTGTGGCTGGTTAATTAATATAAGGTGGTGTTCAAAAAAATATAAATTTGGTCAAACACTTTGCAAATGGTTGACGGGAGTAAAAAGGACGAGAGGGAGTATCATGCATGCGAAGTAGGCAAAAAAATTGCTGGTCTAAAAAAAGGCAAAAAAAATTGCTCATTTATAGCCGGTCGAAGTCTCCAAGGGCGCGACCACGTGAGGGAGGCGAAGGTCGTGGGAGGCGCGACGTTTGACGGAATTAAGTGAAGTTACATCCACACGCCGGCATGGCGTGCGAACAGGCAGAAGCTATACCGTCAGGCCTACGATATGGGTCCAGTAGACATGACATCTAGTGGGTCCCGCATAGTTCTCAAGAACTCTTTGGGGGCTTGCAGCCGTTTATCCACCGGGCAAGCCAGCAACCCCATGTCGTTCGCACGCCCTACTTGTCCCCGTCTTCTACCTTACAACAGTTCGCTCCCAGTCGTCCCGTCCTTTCACATTAGTTCGCTCGCAGTTTTTTTTGCGGGGTACAACAGTTCAACTTCTCCTAACCCTCCTCCAAAATCCATGGCCTCCCAAATCTCCATGGTCGCCGCTGAGTACTAGGTTAGAGCCATCATCGGCGATCAGTTCATCGTCATCTACACATGTGGATCCGAGACGGTGAAAGCATGGCTTGCTCGCTTCCTACGCATGTTTAACAGTTCAACGGATGAGTGGGTCGCTGGGCTAGATGTTGAGTACACCACATTCCTGGGACGAGAGAAGGATCTAAAGGACGAAGAGAGGAAGAAGCCCACCATGATCCAGGTTTGCGTACATAATGTTTGCTTGGTCTACCACATATGCCATGCCGACGTTGAGTGCCAGGATTTTAAGAACTTCCTCAAGGACAAAAGAGTGAAATTCGTTACTGTAGGCTTTAAGAACGATAGTGACATCCTGCGTCGGATAGGTCTCATTGTAGGCCAGCCCTTCGATCTCCAGAAGGCAAGCCTGGTGTCCTCCTCTCAACCTTCAATGCTGACCCTGGCAGCAGCCATGATTGATCCTTCGTACGCTAAACTGAAGAAACCTCATCACGAGTTTCATCATGCATGGGAGTCGAAGACATTAGATGAAGATCACATCCTGTACGCAGCAATGGATGCCTACCTTTGTTTAAATATCTACAAGGGTTGGATGAAGAAGCAGAGCTCAATGTCCGGTTCAAGCAAAGAAGCGTCGGCGAAGAGGAAGAGGAAGAGGGATGAGGATGAAGGCGAGGACGTGGACTCGGACTCCAAATAGGTGGCAGTGTCGTCGCTCATGCTGGTTCTACTGCAGTGTCAAGCGGACTAGTTGCTTATTAGTTTATTTTCAAGGGTGTGTTGTGCTGAGGCCCCAGCAGAACTATGTTTATGTTCTTTCTCGTTATTTGAACTCTTTAGTACGTACAGTAGTACTAGTACTATGTCTTACTACTGTTCTTCTTGCAGTTGGTACTAGTGCTCGTATCTTCGTGTTCCTACTGTACTTAATACGTTCGTACTAGCAGTATAATTTGGGTCAGTCGATTTGTGAAAGAAGTTCGACGGAGCGAAGGAAGAAGACGGCAGAAGAGGTGGAAGAAGCCTTTCTAGCCATCCATGTTGCATCAAACGGCTCACATGAGTCGACTGAGCCAAATTGCTCCTTCAGATTGCAGGATCCACGTGACATTCAAGGTCTCGAAGGTAGATTCCGCGTCCGCACTCGGTTTGCGGGCTCGACGCGCGCGCGACCGGCTTCTGCCGTGACAGCCACCATGCACGCCTCCTCCGCGCGGGCGGAGACGACAATGACACACTAGTTCCTCCTCACCGGCGTGCTGGAGCACGCGCTCGTCCTCCTCTTCATACGCTGCATGCATAGACGCGGCTCCACCAGTTGCTCGCGTGCTTGGCAGCGCGGCGACATTGCGAGGAGGGACTGTAGACGACATGAGCGGGCGAGCCTTCGGCTTCATGGCACATGGATGGCGGCGACATGGCGGTGATGGGCGAGAAATTGTAGGCCGGAGCAGGCGGGCGCCGGCATGCGCAACGGCGGCGGCGGCATATTGATGAGTGCGTGTGTGGGAGCTTACTTTAGTTTTAAATATAAGGTTGGTCAAACTTAAAAGAAAACCGTACTAGTACACTAAACATTAGACTTAGGCAGCGCTTTTATTAGTTAGTACCACAGCCACGATACGGAATCCTATGCAAGCGCGTGAACCGCGGCCGCGCGGTTGATCAAACGGTGCGTCACCGTGTCGCGCTCGAAGGACATCCACCGAACCTTTTTGTGTGTGTGAAACAATCCTCGAGTATTACTCAACTTTTTTTTCCTATGAAAGTTCTTGACGCTGCAATATTTCCATATATTTGAATTTAGCTGCAGTTCGTGTTTATTTGGATTTGGACGTTTTAGGTGCGCCCTAGTTTTTTTAAATACTGATTTTGTGCGTGTGATACAGACATAGAGAGGTGTGAATGTGCAAATGATCATGCATGAGTGAGACATAGACAGATGCCGATACATTGTGTATACATGAGAGAACGGTCTTCTAGTTTACTTGTGTGTGTGTGTGAGAGAGAGAGAGAGGAGCGTCCGCAACACAACAACCATCTCTCTCAATTCGTCCGTCCCTCGCACGGTTGCATGCAACACATGCATCAACGCGCACATTTTGACACCCTCACCCGGCCCCTGCCCACCTCAAGGCCCGCACAATCTCTTCGTGAATACCCATTTCTCTCCTTAGGTTTGTTTTCTCTCAATATCTGACACACACACACACACACATAGAGAGAGACACATGCAGCACAACACACACACACACACTCCCCCGAGCACACAATTCATCCCCATCCAAGGGTTATACGGCGACCACTCTCGCTTGTGCTTCTTTGCACCCCAACATGCACAACACCTCAATCTTCAAAGAGGGCAATGAGCAGATCGAAGACGGCGACCACACCGTGCTAGAGAATGCGGGGTCATTTCGAAGCAGGGTGATGTGACGACGGCTGACTGACTCCTCCCCCCGCCCTCTCTCTCTCTCTTGCACAAAATTACCAATCCCTCCCTCCCCCGCACAAAATTGTCAATCCCTCAACCCACGAGATCCTTCCCCTCTCGTCCATGTTTTTCCTGCTCTCTCATCAAACATGTTGTCTCTTCTCCTTCCACGTATACAGAATCAAGATGCACACGCATCTCATGTATATTACATGTATGCATCTTTCTCACAGACCTAACTTCTTCCTCTCTCTTTCTCTCTCTCTCTCTCTCTCTCTATCTCTCTCTCTCTCTCTCTCTCTCTCTCTCTCTCGTTAGGTTTGATTCCTACTCTCTCGTCCACATACATACAATCTTTCCCGCCCTATCTGCTCCATCTTCAAAAGCTCTCTCTGCACGTTTCATCACACATTGGGATATGTCAAAATGTTGCTTCTATAATGGCTGATGTAGAGTTATGGTTGTTCTTGTTGCATCCTACAAAGTAATAAGTATGAAATGCATTTAGATTCTCATTTGACTGGGATTGTGTGAGTTTGAGCATGTTGTGAAGTACTCCCTCCGTCCGGAAATACTTGTCATCAAAATGGATAAAAGAGGATGTATCTAGATGTATTTTAGTTCTAGATACATCTCTTTTTATTCATTTTGATGACAAGTTTTTTTGGACGGAGGGAGTACTATAGACCTTGTATACATCTTGGGATTCGACAATGATTGTAACTATTGAATTGTATAGACCATTACATTCGAAGTCAATAGCCTAATATATTTATTTCACAATTTCAACAAATGATTAGTTCACTACAAACTAAGAAAACAAATGTGTACTCCCTCCGTTTTTATTTAAGTCCGCGTATTAGCATTGGTCAAAGTCAAGTTTTGTAAACTCTCAGAAAGCTTATAACAAAAAATATTAACATATACAATAATAAATAAATACCATTATATTCATTATTGAATGTACTTTCACATCATACATATTTGTTATAGTAAATGTTTATATTTTTCTATAAACTTGGTCAAACTTTAGGAAGTTTGATTTTGATCAAACCTAATATGCAAAGTGTACTACTACTACTCGCTAGTTGCTTAGCCGAATCACTCAACACGCCACACGGGGAGTCCAGTGTCACAAAATTTTGAGGTCGGCAGGAAAATCTCCCGCGACCCTGATTCGAGCAGTGGGAAGTTACCATCATAGCCTTCGGAACAGGCCTACAGATGACGCTTGGTAGGGGGCTGTTTTCGTAACTTCAGGTTCACCCTACCCAGCCAACCCTACCCCGGCACCCAGAGTAGTACACCTGAATACTCCCCATTTTCTATCCCCACCGCAAAATAGACTTCTCCACGGCACCGCAGCCTTCGTGCTCCTCCCCTTTACATCGGCGCACTCGTCCACCGCAGCGCATCTGCCTCATCGACAACCTCGTACGCCACACTGGAGCCGGTCCACCGTCGTCGTTGTACACAGAGCCTCTTCCCCGGCATCGTCTTCCACGGTCTCGGGTCTGCTTCTCGGAAGCCGACGCCAAGCGCAGAAGTACCACCGTCGTGGACAATGAACTGACTCCCGTTGCCGACCATGACTCACAGAGGCCGCCGCGACCATCGTTCTCCTCCTCGATTGGTAATGTGTGTATTGAATCACTTAGCAGTACATGTGCAGTTTCATACCTACCCTTCAAATTTCCTGGGTGCTATTGTTCCCGTAAAAGTAATTGGTTATAGCCTCCATTGTCCAACAGAATATCAGCTTGTAATTGTGCATCGCTCCTGTATCGCGCTGTGCTTGGGTAGGTTTTTCATCTGCAACCAGTAGTGTGGCAAATGATGGAAAGGTTTTTAGAACTAGCAAAATGCCCATGCATTGCATGCATCAAGATGCATTTGTATGAGTAGTTTATCTTGTTGGAGATGCTCTAACATGGCAGACGAGTGCTTTAATGTTGCCCACAAGATGCGCGAGTATTACTAGTAGTATATTTTTCTTGCCATGTTTAGATTTTAAAACCACGAGTGCGAACATGCAGAGGAGCAATGAAGACCAAACACGGGATACTCGGGACATCTTCAAGGAGCGTGGCAAGTTAAAGATGAGCTGCACCGAACCTATAAAATGAGCTTTGGTAAGTAACACCCTTTCAATTACTTTTGTGTAGCCTCGTGTTCTTCGATGTGTATATGTTGTAGTTTCTGTTTCTCTTAAGCGTGGTGTTCTTCGATGTGTAATAAGAAGAGTCTTAATCGTCCTAATGCTTTCGTTTTTAGCTTGATGTAGGAAGTGGGTGTTCTCACCTTGCAGTCTGTTTTTATTTATTTATTCCTTTTGAATTCACTTCTCCGAGTTCTGTTTATCTGGCTTCTACTAAATGGATCTAGGTTGCTCTGAGTATTGATCTAAAAAAGAAGTAACTTCATGTCAGGATGCAGTTCCTGCAAGGAGGGAAGTATGGTCAACCTCGAGATCATGTTTCCAAAATGAGGCTGGATTACACACAAGGTGCCAGTTCCCTAATGATGCTGGATTAGACACAAGATGCAAATTCCGAGATGATGCTGGATTACACACAAGCCAGGTGGAGTCGTCAGTTGTTCGTGTCCTCGTAGCATTAGTAAAGGCTGAAAGAAAGCGTGCAGCAGCCCTTGAGAATGTAGCTGAGTTCCTGAAGAAGCGAAAAGAGCAATCAGATGCTCTCTTCACCCAAGCCAAAGAAGAGATGGAAGAAGCCAGAAATAAGCTAGCAGAGGCAGAGCAGGCTAGGCGTCTCCTGCTATCTAAAATTGTTGTCAATACAAAATTTCCTTCATAATAGCTAGGTTCAAATGTTTATCCAGTCAGCATGCCTGTTGTGATGTCCGTGCATCTACTGATGTGGCACAAAATGTTTTTTTTCGGGTCATGTAATAACAGCAATTACTTTCCAAACAATAACAGACAAAGTATTGGACATGGTATAGTTCACGCGCAAGCCCGACATTCCAAGTTCAACTTCCACATCAAACTCATGTTCACAGATATCTGCACATTCATACATAATGTCCACAACCATGTTTCACTTCGAAGCCAAAAAAATGTGAGGAGAGCTATAAATAAAGAAAATCCTCTACTAGTTCCTGCTACCAGTGCAAGCACAACAAGTCAAGACCATGCGTAAATTAATTATATTTTAGTCATTTTTTGTGTTCTAAAATGCCTGCCAGCTCGCGGAAGGACGTGTTGCCGGCACACGTGCGGATTCAATGAAGGCAGGCGGGGCAGTCTTAAGCTGGTTACACGCGGGGAGGAGGCGTGCTCAGCCGGGCCTGCAGCGAGTGCGGCCCTCTTGGCCAGCGCGCCGGTTCAATGCCTGCGCTATGAGAGGTCGCGTCCATGTCAAAGCAATCACTCCCTCCGGTCATTTTTTGTTTGGGTATAACAAAATCTTGTTTTCCATTCACATTTTACAAGTAAAGTTCATGGACAAACTTTGACCCAAAGTACGACGGGGACTAGTAAACCAGAATGGAGGTAGTAGTTTTTTTAATCGAAGAAGGGTTTCCCCTTCCGATTTTCATTAAAGAAAACCAGCATCTAAATCTAAACCATAGTATTTGCCCTAGAACTACCAGGTTCAACATATTGCAACATAAACCCACACAACCTCCATCGGAAAAAAACAAACCATACAACCATACACCAAGGAGGTACGTAGTACTATGAATTCCATTTTCGCTCCATACCAATCGTTCTAAAAACTACTTACTACTTATAACGCGCCATTGAAAATCGGAACTCTTAACCCTGCTAAAAAACGATATTTTAAACGTGGCTACTCGATCTATGGCAACTGGCGAGCCACCGCGCTCCAAGTCGTTCACCTGTGGTCCCGACCATCAACTCCTACGGATCAAATTATCATGCGAGCTGACTATTCCTACAAAGGTGCTCCACCACGTACACGGTACCCGCGAATGCAGCAATCGTGCCCCTAGGGTTTTAGAGTTTATTTGTTAACGTCGCCTTTACGTAACACTCATGTGTGCGAGACAGCGAGAGGCCGACTGCGTGCGTGCGCCTCTTCTCTTCGTATATGTACTCCACCATTTGTCTGGTGTCCAAAAAATTATAATAACTACTAGCAATGTGCCAATGCATTGCCACACGATCAAAGTAGATTAATACAGTGGCGGAGCTAGATGCAGATTACGCCTATGGCTGCGCTATGTTGAGTGATAAACTTCTATGATTTTCTATGCTTTGCATGAAGAAATTACAAAGGAAGTTGTTTCTAGGCCTAGGGCTATAGCCCTAGCTGCCCCAGGCCTGTCTCCGCCACTGGATTAATACATATTCACCGATTTGATAGAAAAGAAGTCTAGCTTTGAAATACGTATATCACCAAAAATATGTTATGTTTCACTCAAAATATATTCCTTTGGCGGTTTTGATGAGATAAGGGAGGAATGTTGTTGGTTTCAAGATTCGAGAAGTGGTATATGTCTAATTTCTACTCTTACTAGCAAGATGCACGTGCATTGCACGGAACATCAGGATCTTGTGGGAGAAAAGGATGAACAAGGGAAGGACTTATCTGCAAATGTGGTGAAGAGTGCGGGTAAATTGCCATATTTTCCTTCCTATCCGTCAGATATAAATCAGACAACCTACATTACAGGATGGCAGGCCCACCATCATCACCAACTCTATTTTTATCCCTACTCTTATAATAAGCATTGTCGGTCATGATCATGTGCCTGCCATCCTGCAATATAGGCTGTCCGATCTATATCTGACGGATAGGAAGGAAACTATGGCAATTTTACAAAAAGATACCCACACCCCTCTCCACATTTGCAAATAAGGCCTTACCTCGTTCATCCTTTTCCCCCACAAGATAAACTACTCATACAAATGCATCTTGATGTTCCGTGCAACGCATGGGCATCTTGCTAGTTGTTGCAAAAAGCCCATGTGTGTGTGAGAGAGAGGGCGAGTGGAGGAGGACGGAGTGCATGTGTGACAAAGACACAAGGAGTGTGTGTGCGATAGGTATCAGCTTAAAATGAGGCGATAGTGTGTGTGTGTGCACGATCGAGAGGGCGTGTCTCAAGAAGGGAAGAAAAATCTACATAGATACAAGGAGCGGGAGAGAGACATGTATGCGATGGTGGAAGCACGAGTGTGTGGGTGTATAAACCTATCTAGAGGCTAGCTAGTCGATAAATGTTTGTGAGAGAAATACGAGTCGGGGTGCGAAAGCGAGAGTTTTGTGTGTGTGAGAGAGAGACGGTAGTCGGGAAGGGGAGTGGAAGCAGGAGTTGTGTGTGTGTCTGTGAGAGATAGAGGAGACGGTAGTCGGGGTTGTCTGATCGGTAAACAAATGTATAATGTTAGTCTGGGATGGAGACGAAAAGGAGACCGCAACAAATGTTGTGTCTATAGGAGAGATAGAGAGGGTAGTTTTAGTGGTATGAGTCATATGTAGAGACATATAGGGTGTGTGAGAGAATCCCATAGAGAGAAAGACAAAGTGAAAGACGAGTGGAGACTGTGTGTTTGGCGGTGAAAAAGAAAGCTTAGGCACCGAGTGATACCAGAGAACAGTAGAGACGTGAGAGATAATGAAAACCGTGTAATGTATAATGATAGGGAGAGTGTGACACTTCTCAAGGGAAACCTCAAGAGACCATGTTTGCGAGGATAGGAGCAACATGAAGTGAGCGTGCGGGTGAGCTGGAGAAAAGAGAGTGATAGCTACCTGAAGGAGCATGCATGCGAGAGAGATGGGCGTGAAAGGAGTGAACAAAAAAGGGATTAAAATATTTGAATTCGAGATGATGATACATGTAATCCATACTCGAACCAAAATTGATCTATCAAACATGCATACTCATATGAATTCACGCACATCTATGTTATTTAATATGTAGATATTACTGATCCATACATTTTAGTAGAACATAATCAGGTTAAATTTTTTCGAATTCAACGTTAAGATTTTGAGATCGTTGTATTTGTAAATCATATTATACATATAAAGGAGCAGAATTGTTTGTTGTGCTTTTGAAAGTATATATATAAAAATGATGTATATAGAATGTAATTCCAATTGAAAATGGATCCCGCCCGAGAAAAAATAGAATACAAACGGGATTCGAATTGAGTTGGCATGGTAAACGTGCACTCTGCAAAATTTGAACGAAGCGGGGAAAGTCGCAGTAACCACCCGAAACCAAAATCTGCGAGATGGAAATCACTACTGCCTATCCCTGCCACGCAAAGCCTATATGCTGGATTTCTATAGGTTTCGATAGAGGTAGGTTTGTAATTTCACCCAAACGTGACGTAACCGCCTCTCACCCGGATTCATACATGGTGGGCGCCAAAACACAGTGTGTCCTCGACCGAAATCGACTCCCTCCCCGATTCATATTCATACACGGTGGGCGCCAAAAACAAACTCTCGGCGGCAAATATTCGGTGTATGCGAGATTACCGTCCTATCCCCAACCGACTAGTGTTGCTGTGATGTAGTAGAAATTTGAAACGGGGGCTAAGTTTGTAAATTTCCTCGCATTTGAGGCAAGCGCGCCCTGAATACATGGTTCTCCCCTTCCTCTCTACCTCCCTTTTCCCCATTCATACTCCGTGGGCGCCAAAACACCCTCTCCACCCCACCCTCCTCCGCCCGTCGCTGCCGTCCGCCACCCCATCCACCGCCGTCCTCCTCCACCATGCCGGAGCTGATACCCCGACGTTGTCGTCCATTACAAGAGATCGACCTCTCTCATCCACTGCTTCGGACCGGGATCCTTGCATCCCGTCCTCTCGCTTCATCCCCGCCGTCGTCCACCTTGCCGGCGCCGCTCCTACGACCGTCTCGTCCACTGCGCCCCGCCGCCACCGTCTACCCTCCTAGATCTGCTTCCACGCTGTCGACAGCCATCGCTACCGCAGCATCATTAAATTCTCAACAGATGCATACACAGCGCCGCACCAGAGGCGGTACTCTTTCATATCTGCTCAACTTATTTAGTGCAGCAAGAAAATAAATCGCCACTGCTTTACTCCGATTTCTTGTCTTGGTTGCGGAGTTGCCTTTGTCCGGTTTGCACCTTCAGATCTGCCATGGCACGCTCAACACCATACTCGCAATGCTCATGGTTTTCCCCTTCTATATTCCACACTAGTTAAATCACATTAGACTAAATTTCAAAATTGGGTCAGTCGATTTTTCAGAGCTCGCCGGAGTTCGTCGGTGCGATCAAAGGGGATCGGGTGGGGACAGTGGTTGTGGGGGGCGGTGGTTGGGCCTCGTCGAACGAAGAAAACTCGACGCGGGTGGGGCGGGGTGGGGGTGGCGGAGGAACACAGGCGGTGCGGCCGGTGGTTCGGCTGGCGGCCTGTGCGGTGTTCTGTATGGGAAGCACAGTATGTTCCTTGTCAGGAAGGGGAGCAGGGACATCTGCAGTCTAACAGCTGATAGAGCTGGCCTGTACGCGATCGATAGGCTTTCAATTACTAGCGGCAATACAACACCGTAATTTCCAGCCAGTTCCACTTTCCCAATTTATATATCCTGGTTATGGTGTACCCCTGTTATGTACACTATGATCTGCCTAGTTGCTGTGTGCTCTTGTTATCATGGTTTGGCAATAAACTCTCTATACAGTATATTATGAACCTATCATCTGCCAGCTATCCTTACTTTTGGAGCCTATTTTTTGTGTACTTGTGCCAGATTATATAAATGCACGCACCATATTACAGCACACATGAGCTCTCTCATCAGATAGCACACAAGTGTTTACAGGGCCCCCTATAATAGAATATCATCTGCATTACAAAGATAATCTCACAACTATTTATGTTTTCATGGTTCTCAAATATCATACGCAATTACAGTGAATATCAGAATCCGTGCATCAGAAGAATATTGTGGAACACTGCAATGACTTACAAAATTGGCACCAAGGCATTGAGTGCCATTCTGGAAGCAATGAAACTCGTACGCTCCCCACCTATTGATTCTTGTTTAGAATATCATCCTAATGACTATTCTAACCTCGAGGAGTCAAAGGCAGATGGCCTGTCTTGTTCACCCATCAAGGTGCATGTTCTAATTTGGCAAGGTTTTATTGATTGCGCATATCTTTCATATGTTGTCTTGCATTTCTTCTACTTTGTTGCACCGCCATCTGCTTAGTTTACTCATCATATATGTCGAGATGCCATGCCCATCCATTATCAATACATATTCCATCTATCATCGTACCATGTTTTTCCACTCAAATGCTGTTCTGGTCCATCAGACATCAAAAAGGAAGAGGGTGATTGCCGAACCTGAAGGAGCACCAGCAAAGTCCTTGAAAAACGTGGTGGTGCCGGAGAAATCAGACAACACCCCACTTATATTGGTTGTACAACCAGTGACACAAAATGTAGGACCGACTCCAGCAGACTGTACCCATACTTCACTGGCCACACCACTAGCCCCACCACACACGACCTGCACTCCAGCAAAAGGTATACCGATTTCATTTGCCATAGCACCAGCTGTACCACAGAAAAATCCCACTCCAGCAAAAAGTACAGCAAGTCCACCGGCCGAAGACCTATCCCAACTGTAGAGACGGCCAATTCCTGCAGATTGGAACCCCATTCCATTTATTCCCTATTTAAAAGACAATGCTTTCAATGTTGTTAGGGACTACGTGCATATATTCCCATCATGGGAAGATTATTGTGAAGACAAACACCATTTTCACATCTTCCTGTCCAACTTACGTGTAAGTGCTATTATTCATGGTTATTATTTTCATGTTTTCTGCTGATTGAACACATCAATGATTTATATTACATTGTTGTAACTAGGCAAGGGTCAATCTAGATAGTCATGACGAGCAAAGCTTGTTTGTGCTTTTCAAGGAAGCATTGCAGCAGTATCGGTGTTACCTGAGGAAATCACACTTTGATGGCAAGTCTATAAATGAATTTTCGTGTGAAGTCTCCTGTGCTAAATTTAGAAGACATTGAATGGAAAAACCTTGTTATGCACTGGTCTCGTTCCCAGGATGAGGTACTGTCTATGAAATCACATGACAATTTGAACTTCTACTTTTCCGCATGTGCCTTACGGATCTTTTTTGCAGGAAATCTGCTAGAAGAAGAACTCTGGTTTGACAAGAACGACAGGATAGCGCAAATATGTTGCCCGCTGCTTTGCTCTTGTTAGTACCTGTTGTCCTGTATCACTGTACTTGCATACATACCTGGTTCATTATGTGACAGCAGTATGCATGATAGCTTGCTTATCAATTGTTCGCTCCAAATTATCTGATCTGTATGAATGGTTACATTAGTGTAGAATATATCCAATGACAATGTTTTTTTAGCTCTGCATTGCTCTTGTAAGTACATGATGTCCTTTATCAGTGTACTTATAATGACAGGTAGTTGTTCATGTACCATCACTCTGCAGTTTATTTTCCTTAGCCCTCCATTTTCTACACATCAGATCTATATTTACTCTTACCATAAGGTTGGTACTGAAGAAGTTTAGCTGTGCATTGCTCTTGGCTGTACCTTTTGCCTGTATCGCTACACTTACATTTATAGCTACTTGGTTATGTAGCATCACTCTTCATCTTATCTTAAATATTCTCCATTTTTTCGTATATTATCACATCTATATTTACTCTTAACAAAATGTAGAATAAAGGCAATGCTTTTGAAGAAGATTCTATGGTAAACTTCTTGAATTGCCTCCCCCCCATCAGCATGGACAAGGCCTTTATAGAGCCTGTCTTCACCAATAATGTAAGTTTGTCCATCTCAAGCCTTCAAACTTTGGTGTATATATTTGGTTAGGCATGACTGCAACATCTGTTTATTTTTGGTGTTTGCATCAAATTGCTTGTTTAAAGTTTATTATATGTAGTTCATAAACAAAAGTTCGTCCTTTCTCAATTTAAGTTTTCAGTTGTACAACCAAGTTCCTTCTTCATACCATGTAAATTAAACTATACAGAGCAAGAGATCTTCTTTTGCACTGTATGTATGCTTCTGTTCTTCATCCATAATCCAGTGGTGTGGTGAACCTACCCCCTATAGCACAATGTCATATTCTGCAATGTCTTAACTATGAACAATGTCATATCATTCTACTATTATTTAAACCGTCTCATTGTTTGCCAATCTGAAATGGTATAAATTGACAGCACACTAACCATTGATACTTATAAGTTCTTGATCTGTAATCCAGTGGTGTCGTGAAGCTGCCAACTCCGTCACAATGTCATTTCCTGCCATGTCTTGACCTGAACAATACCATATTGTGTTAATGCAAATTTAAACTGTGTCACTTTATTCGTCAGTAAGAAATGTGATGAATTGTCAGCACTGATACTTTTATGTGCAAAACCTGTCATCTGTCTGCTTGTTTATCTTTCAGAGTGAGGAAGATACAAGTGTTGAACAAGCGCAATCTCATCATCTTGCTCAGCTGCTTTCCCTGCAGCTCCCAGCAGGGCTAACCTTTCTTGAACTCTGTTGAAGTGTTGTCGGTTTTGTATATTATTTTATCGGTGTGTTTATTTGCACTGGTGGCGATCTTTGATGCCCAGTGGATGTAATCTGCTGTCTGCTTGTGCTTTATTATCATAGTGGCGAACTTTGATGCCCAGTGGATGTAATATGCCGTAATTTCTTTATTGTATAGTCTAGGTTTTTTCTTATTCACGATGCTGCAGTTATTTTACTGTATATATATCCTGTCTTCACATTAAACCGGCCAAACCGTAAAATTATGGTACATAATCGGGCCGTCATGCAATCACGATGTAGGTTGGGACTGAAACATGCTGATCAGCTCACGAGCCGGCAGCAGCCCGAAATGAACCCCGGCCCATGATTGTGCGAATCAAATCACGGGCTTTTAACAGGCCGAAAAATTGTCTCATTCCTTCTTTGGCCCAATCAGATATCGGTTGCGAGCAGGCCGGATGCAAACTGGGCCGTAGTTAGGCCCAACTATATGACGGGCTTTTAACAGGCTGAAATTAATATAGGGTCGAAATGTTAAACGGGCCCTTAACAGGCCAAAACTAATATCAGGCCGAATTACTAAGTGGGCCTTTAGCAAGTGGGCCCAAAAGCATAGTGTTCAGTTGACGGGCCGAATCTGATATGGGCCATATTTGAGCCCAAAGCGTCTTAAAGGACCGGACCTGATCTGGGCTGTAATTTGGCCCAGAACATGGTAGGCCTTTAACGGGCCGGATCTCATATGGGCCACTATTAGGCCCGGAGCGTGGCAGGACATTAATGGACCGGATCAAATATGGGCCGGCATTTGGCCCAAAACATGGCAGTCAGTTAATGGGCCGGCCTACTAGGGTACTCAAAATCTTGTGGGCCTACAGCTGGGCCGGCCCATTAATGTCGGCGAAATCTCGTGGGCCTTTAGCTGGGTCGGCCCATTATGATCCGCAAGAATCTTGTGGGTCTTTACCTAGGCCGGCCCATTACGGCACACAAAAATCTTATGGGCATTTACCTGGGCTGGCCCATTATGGCCCGCAAAATCTTGTGGGCCTTTAGCTGGGCCAGCCCATTATGGTTCGCAAAATCTCGTGGGCCTTTAGCTGGGCCGGCCCATTATGGTCCGCAAAATCTTATGGGCCTTCAGTTGGGCCGGCCCATTTAAACTTGATGGGCCGGTCCACGTGTCAACATATCATAGGCGCGTCTCGCCCATTGGATGAGTTGACACGTGTCTCCTCCAGCCAATGATGATTTTACACATGGAAAATCCTCATTGGTCGTGGCTGTTAACGGGTTATCGGATCCAAAACCCGACCCGATAGCTTAACAACGTTCCGTTACGGTGGATGCCATGTGCCGGTCACCCTTGACGAAACCACTTCTGTGACGCGTGATTTATTGTCATGGAAGTGGACACTTCCGTGATGATAATTTTGGTAATGTCATGGAAAACTTCTATGACAGCACAGGTATGACTATCTTGATTCTGTCATAAATTTGTCATGGATGTACATGCATGACAAAAAAGCGACCTACTGTGACAAACACGTATCATCACGGAAGTGTATTTTTTTGTAGTGCATGTACGATTTCCCACCCATTTTGCCTCACTGGAGCAAGTGCTTATAGTTCAAATTTGAATTATGGACTACATTAAATGTGTAGAAAACTTAGTAATTAGTAATATATATACAATGGCCAAACGAACCTTGAACAGTTTCAAATTTTAGTCTGACATTCCTGTTATTCTATGTTGCCTGTGGAAAGCAAAGTTCAAGGCGAGAAGGGGCATCGATTATCGTCTCACCCACAAGAGGGGCATGTTTCCCTACCGGAACCACGAGGATTGCGACAGGCTTCGGTTTGTAAGAGGCTTAAACTGTAGCTTCGCCCAAATTGGACAGTTATATGTACCATGTAGTGACACCATGCCAAGTTTCATGATTTACTAGTGAGTTTTGGATTTACATATATTAAAAAAACGAGATTCACAATGTTTGTGGCCAAGCCAAGACGGCGCGGCGGTTGAGTTCATTCCCATTTGTTCCATGGGACCTAAACATGCACCCCAACGAAACATGTACGTTTTTTCTACCATTTTGGTGCACTGGAGCATGTATTTGTAGTTCGGATTTGAATTATGGACATTAAATTGCCTAGAAACACTACAAGAGATCGGGCCTACTATGACGATCCAAAAAATGTCATCGAATAGCTAATAACGTCACAAATTACCCCCTAGTGACATTTCATGGGCGTCACGAGCATCGTCACAGAATCCCCATCACAGATTACTCCTAGTGACGGCACACGCGCAAAAATGTCATTGAAACCGAGACCTTCGGTGACGTTATAACAAATGTCATCGACTTGCTGCTTCCATGACGGTCGATGAATGTCACATGTTAGGAGAAAATATGCCATATTGGACCATGTCTAGTGACGAAGCAACGTCACTAAATTTATGCCACGTCAATGCCTGAGCAGCTATCCCACTAGTAGCAACGCTACTTTTATTATGGATGAAGATGAAGTCATCAAAATATAATTACTTTCTTTCGAATTTAAATTACAATGAATTATTAAATCCACTATATTCTAAGTGCATATCACAATAAGTATTTAATTCACACAAGATTATATAAACAATTTAAAGAGCCAAATCACATCATAAGTTGATATGAAATAAAAATCCTGTTATATATGAAATTGTCTCAGCTAAATCATTCTTTAAACAAAAATGATGGTAAAAAATAGCACTGGCTCAAGTTTGACACATAAGTAGAAAAAGATGAAAACTAATAGTTAACTAAAGACCACATGTGTTGTCTCAATGATTGCAATGTATGATTCAACAACTATCTTTCCATCATGGAAGGATGGCATTCATGCACCATCAAGTTTGGACTCGAACTATTGAGTTGCTTGAGCCCTCAAGAGGAAACTAATAAGATTATCTGGCTCTTGTTGCTTCTTTGACCAAGCTTCATTCTTCTCTTGTCGGCTCTTCTTTAGAGCATCCAATTCTTCTTGTTGCTTCTTCTATATCTCTTCAAATGCTTTCTCTTATGCTTCAAGTCTTGCAACTAACTCCTCCTGATGCTATAAATAGGCAAAACACAACAACGTTGCATCGTAATGAGATGAAAACATACAAGATAAAAGGGTATGAGAGTACTACTAAGAAGCCTACAATCTATCTAATGATGAATTTGAAATAGAAAAGTACATTATTAAATGTCAAGGCAAGCATGTCGATGGGCCAATGAAACAGTAAACCCAAGAATAACTTATAATGTTTAAAACATGCATAACCAAAGGAAGCATCGCCAATAGGATGCACTGTTCAAGATATCTTCCGATATTCCGATAAATTGGCCGATTTATCGCTTACCAGTGTCTGACCGATAAGATATATCGGCCGATAAGTCAACCGATATGCCGATAAATCGGTCGATATGCTGATAAATTGGCCGATTTACCCCTTATCATGGGTCGACCGATAAGTTCCCGATAAGCAATATCGCCAACATTGATAGGATGTCAAGTCTACAACCCTGGTTAAAAGAAGAATTAAGCTAGGACAACACATAAACAAATGAAAAAAATCATATTTGATTTCTATATTAAAAACCATGCATTAAAACCATGCAACAAACCATGTATTTCTCATTACAAACATTTGTTTTTTATGCCACTTTGGCTGATTGGATAAGGATCATACCATACATAAATTCACTATAGGAACTAAAGATGAATATCTTATTTGCACACATTTGTGTTTTCATTTCACTATCATGAGTGCACTATGCACACAAAAGCAAGGAAAAAGAAACAAAAAGAACACAAAAAGAAACAAGACAATTACCTGTCATTTGCATCTCTTGCCTCTATATCTTTCTGTTCAATTCTTTCTTCTAGAACTCGGATTTGTGTTAATGAAGTACAACTTCCAGACCCGCCAGATCTTTAGCATACCCCATGCTCATACTTCGCATAATACATGAGAAAAAAATAACACGAGCTACATAGCAGCCTAATGCGACATGTACCATTGATAGATAACATGGACTAGATTAACAAATGAGTATTTTCCTCTTGAACATAATTGAATAGCCCTCGTCGTCATCAGAACAAGGAGCATATGCTAGTTTCCTCTTGTGTGACTTTTTGAAGGCATCAACAGTTGTTTCAGTCCTTTGTTCATCCCTACTTCTTACAATATGTCTTGCATCATCCTCAAGCAAAGGGTTAGAATTTGCAACACAAATGTTAACATATTAGTAACAGAAGATATTGGTCCCCATAAAGATTAAAGTTGTAGATCAAAGTTAAATTTGTTGATAATGGTAGCCTAATAAAATACAGCATACAAAGTTTTGGGGAAGAGAAACTGCAAGCGACATGCACAACAATATCAAATGAACCGATTCAAAGCGAACATACTTAATTGATATAAGCTCAGTTTCGGACAAGGATGCAATCAGGTAATCAGTTAATGAATCCAACTGAGAACAGATAAATACATAACCAACTTTGCATAAAAACATATATCTTGGCTAATTAGAATATTAGTTAGAATATAAATTCAGTACTTGCTTACTTTGTCAACAAAACATGACTAGTAATCAGAATTATTAAGAAAGTCACATGCCTTTTCTATTGGGAACACCGCCAACTGCAAAAAGGGAAAAATGCAGAGAAGCAGACCGAGTTAATTCGTCTACGCCGGACACCACCGGCAGCCATGCTCCTTCAATGGCAAAGTATAACTTAGATACAGGTTCAATTAACAATTCATGGCCATTTAAAATAATCAGATCTGTGAAGTATACCTTCTCGTGGCTAGCTAGGAGACCTTCTCCCTATTGAGTGCGGAAGTCCGTAAGTTCAACAACAACAAGGCACCAAGGTTCCTCGAGTTTCTGTGTTACCTCATCAACACCAAGCACACTGGACTAGTAGGGAATAGAGCACTACCCACTGCATGAAAAATCAATAAGCACAACTCTGCCTACATGGATTTATCAACTTTACTCTCAAACATGATGCAAATATTGTACAACTACTTGTCGCCGATTAGAAACCACAGTTGAGGCATCAGGCAGCAGTAAGCTTAGATGAACAACTAGCAAAAAAAGGCATCTCCAGAAATTAGGCACATCAAAGTAATATATGGAAAAAAATCATGCAAAAAACATTGAGATGTAATACCCGAAGCTGCAAAAGATGGCAGGTAATGGAACTGAATGAACTGCCAAAATACGTACCAGCTTATGGTATCAACACAAACTAAATGAATTCCTCTTAATTTTGTTTGGAACTGGACCTTAAAGAATGCAGCCATTTTACATGTGAGTATGTATTAACCTCATGCACGCATGAATGTGATGAAGTAGCTAATTTAGAATGCAAATACAGGTTGCACTAGAATTGTATATTTCTCAAAGTGATGATAGTAAAACTGATGTGCTGCGCAAACAAACTGTCAATATTTCTCAAAGTGCCAAGCATCTATGCACATAAAAGTGCCCCAAATCTATATAACACAAATTCTAACAGTATGAATTGAGTGTTCATTAACTTATAGTAAGTAAATTAGTTCATCAGTTTGACATCACCTAGTTCATCAGTAGAACAAAACTTCAAAAATTCACTGGATATCCTACAAAAAAGGGAAATAGATAGATGACAGTCACAGTGCTCGTCGTTGTAGAGGCGGCCCGCGACGCCTACATCTGCCGATCATGCGCGAGTGTATGCCCAGGACGGCGGATCCGATGGTGAGGCGGGCAGTGGGGTGGCCATGGAGGATGGTCGTCCTCATGGCTGTGGTGGCAGATCCAGTTGCCGTGGAGGTTGGCCTTGCCGACCATGGTGGCTGACGACGACGAGTAGACGCTGGGAGGCGAGGGAGCGCGGGAAGGAGGTACCCGTCATGGTCGGGCTGCACCCTGCTCCCACCACGGTGGACGCTGGAGGAGGACCACGAAGGTGGTGACACGGGCGTCAATGAGATGGATGGGCTAGCCGCGTTCGTGGGCGCAGCATCGGGGAGGAAACGCGGCAACGGAGATCACACCATGGACGGTGACCCGACAACGTCGGGAAGAGCAGGCGCACGGAGGGCTCCTCCTGCCGTGCCCGACGGCCTGCAGCGGCGACGGCGCTGCAGTGGCTTCCTTCGGCCTCTCAATGGCGAGGTTATTGCGTAGATGGTGGGGGCGGCGGAGGCGGATGGGGGTGGGAGCTTGGGAGAGGAGCGGCGTAGGGGATTGGAGATTGGATCGGGATTAAGAAAGGAAGAGGACGACGCTAGATGGGAAAACGAGGATTAGGGTCGGCCTAAAATAGGCTTTGCTCCAAAAAAAATTGAAATTTTCATTCTCTACGCGCTGCAGGGCAAAACGATTCTCCCTAAAAAAACTAGTGGCTTTTTCAAAAAAAAACTAGTGGCTTTGGCACGCTTACGTCAAAAAAAGACAGTGGGGTTTTTTAACACAAAAAAGTCGTTTTTGACATGTACAATGTATATGAATAATCTGATCAAAAAATTAAAATGGCATTTATCATGTAAGTGTATAGTCTATAAAAAAGTAAAAAGCATGTGCCACGTAGTCACATACCATGTGTGTATAATCTGACTAAAAGAATTAAAAAGCACATACTAGACACCATATGTGTGCAACTGCACCGCCATATTCATCGGCTTACGAATACCAATAATAAGTTTGTCTCTAACCACTAATTTATATTAGATCGCTATATTAGACTGAACAAAATAATTGCATCGCTCAATAACTTATGAACAAACTATGGCGGGTCCAACTACCAGCATTGAGCCATTGCCACACGAGACCCATAAAAATACACTGACGCGTGTGTCCTAATGCTCAATAACTCGAAGCAGCTATGATGCGTCCCATTGCTAGTAGTTACACGATAAAAAATGAGCATCACACATTTGTAATAATCGGTGACTGTAGTGGGTTCATCATGGAAATTACCAAAACGTCACAAAAATGACAGCCAGGTGGCACTCAGCGGCTCACATGATTCAATGACATTAACCGTCACTAACATATAGTAATCGGTGACGCGACCTCCAGAACATCACACATTACATACTTGTGTGACATTGTCAACCACCGTCACAAGGATTTTTGTCACAGTATCTCAATTTTCTTGTAGTGAAAACTCAATTAATGAATAAAAAATGTCAAACGAACCCTGAATAATTTCAAAGTTCAGCGCGAATCTCCCATTGTTCCGTGTCGCGTGTAGAAGAAAATATGAGGCTAGAAGAGGGAGTGATTATCGTTTGGCCCATAAGGGGACACATTTCCCTATCGAAACCACGAGGGTTCTTGCGACAGGCTCCAGTTTGTAAGAGGTTTGTAATAAAGCTTGGCCCAAATTGGCAATGTTTTTACCATGACATATATGTGCCATGACGTGACACCATGCCACCTTTGAAGACTTTCTGGTGAGTTCTGGATTTATGGGGACTTAAAAACCGAGATTCTAAATGTTTGAGGACGAGCCAGGACACCGGTACGGTTGTAATTCGTTCCCATTCCTGGCATGGGACCTAAACATGCACCCAAGGACACACGTATAAGTTTTTTAGCCATTTTGGTGAACTGGAGCATGTATTTGTAGTTCAGATTTGGATTATGGACATTAAATGCCTAGGAAACTCAATTAGTGTATATATAAAAAGGCCAAACGAATCCTGAATAAGTTTAAATTTCAGCACGGATATCATGTTGTTCCATGTTCCCCGTCGAAGAAAATACAAGGCAAAAAGAGGCAGTGATTACGTTTCGCCCACAAGGGGAACATGTTTCCCTATCAGAACCACGAGGCTTCTTTGAGAGAAGCTCCGATTTTTGTAAGAGGTTTCTAATAAAGCTTGGCCCAAATTGGACAATGTTTTTACCACAACATATATGTGCCATGACGTGACACCATGCCACCTTTGATGACTTTCTAGTGAGTTTAGGATTTACGGGGATTTAAAAACCGAGATTCCAAATGTTTGAGGACGAGCCAAGATGCGGGTACGGTTGTAATTCATTCACATTCCCGGTGTGGGACCTAAACATGCACCCAAGGACACATGTATAAATTTTCTAGCCATTTTGGTGAACTGGAGCATGTATTTGAAGTTCAGATTTAAATTATGGATATTAAATGCCTAGGAAACTCAATTAGTGTATAAAAAGTCCAAATGAACCCTAAATAAGTTTAAATTTCAGCACGGATGTCATGTCATTCTATGTTGGCCGTAGAAGAAAATACAAGGCGAAAATATGCAGTGACTACGTTTCGCCCACAAGGGGGACATGTTTCCCTATCAGAACCACGAGGCTTCTTTGAGAGAAGCTCTGGTTTGTAAGAGGCTTCTAATAAAACTTGCGCCACAATGGACCGAAAAAATTCCTCAACTACCATTCCAGGCTACGCTTCCTTCTCTACTAGGTTTCCAAAAACAGGCTACCATTTATCGCCACTCCTCTCATCGGTTTCCCGCCTCTTCTCCCATCATTTTGTTGGAAATATGCCCTAGAGGCAATAATAAATTAGTTATTATTATATTTCCTTGTTCATGATAACCGTTTATTATCCATGCTAGAATTGTATTGATAGGAAACTCAGATACATGTGTGGATACATAGACAACACCATGTCCCTAGTAAGCCTCTAGTTGACTAGCTCGTTGATCAGTAGATGGTTACGGTTTCCTGACCATGGACATTGGATGTCATTGATAACGGGATCACATCATTAGGAGAATGATGTGATGGACAAGACCCAATCCTAAGCCTAGCACAAGATCATGTAGTTCGTATGCCGGAGCTTTTCTAATGTCAAGTATCATTTCCTTAGACCATGAGATTGTGCAACTCCCGGATACCGTAGGAGTGCTTTGGGTGTACCAAACGTCACAACGTAACTGGGTGACTATAAAGGTGCACTACGGGTATCTCCGAAAGTGTCTGTTGGGTTGGCACGAATCGAGACTGGGATTTGTCACTCCGTGTAAACGGAGAGGTATCTCTGGGCCCACTCGGTAGGACATCATCATAATGTGCACAATGTGATCAAGGAGTTGATCACGGGATGATGTGTTACAAAACGAGTAAAGAGACTTGCCGGTAATGAGATTGAACAAGGTATCGGGATACCGACGATCGAATCTCGGGCAAGTATCGTACCGCTAGACAAAGGGAATTGTATACGGGATTGATTAAGTCCTTGACATCGTGGTTCATCCGATGAGATCATCGTGGAACATGTGGGAGCCAACATGGGTATCCAGATCCCGCTGTTGGTTATTCACTGGAGAGTCATCTCGGTCATGTCTGCATGTCTCCCGAACCCGTAGGGTCTACACACTTAAGGTTCGGTGACGCTAGGGTTATAGAGATATTAGTATGCGGTAACCTAAAGTTGTTCGGAGTCCCGGATGAGATCCCGGACGTCACGAGGAGTTCTGGAATGGTCCGGAGGTAAAGAATTATATATAGGAAGTGCTGTTTCGGCTATCGGGACAAGTTTCGGGGTCACCGGTATTGTACCGGGACCACCGGAAGGGTCCCGGGGGTCCACCGGGTGGGGCCACCTGCCCCGGGGGGCCACATGGGCTGTAGGGGGTGCGCCTTGGCCTACATGGGCCAAGGGCACCAGCCCCTAGAGGCCCATGCGCCAAAGGGACAAGAGGAGGGGAGAGTCCTAAAGGGGGAAGGCACCTCCGAGGTGCCTTGGGGAGGATGGACTCCTCCCCCCCTTGGCCGCACCCTTCCTTGGAGGAAGGGGCAAGGCTGCGCCCTCCCCCTCTCCCTTGGCCCTATATATAGTGGGGGGAAGGGAGGGCAACCATACCTAAGCCCTGGCGCCTCCCTCTCCCTCCCATGACACATCTCCCTCCTCCCGCAGCGCTTGGCGAAGCCCTGTTGGAATCCCGCTACTTCCACCACCACACCTCGTGTTGCTGGATCTCCATCAACCTCTCCTTTCCCCTTGCTGGATCAAGAAGGAGGAGACGTCGCTGCTCCGTACGTGTGTTGAACGCGGAGGTGCCGTCCGTTCGGCGCTAGGATCGTTGGTGATTTGGATCACGACGAGTACGAGTCCATCACCCCCATTCTCTTGAACGCTTCCGCGCGCGATCTACAAGGGTATGTAGATCCACTCCTCCCTCGTTGCTAGATGACTCCATAGATAGATCTTGGTGACATGTAGGAAAATTTTGAATTTATGCTACGTTCCCCAACAGTGGCATCATGAGCTAGGTCTATGCGTAGTTTCTATGCACGAGTAGAACACGAAGTAGTTGTGGGCGTTGATTTTGTTCAATATGCTTACCGTTACTAGTCTTATCTTGATTCGGTGGCATTGTGGGATGAAGCGTCCCGGACCGACCTTACACGTACTCTTACGTGAGACTGGTTCCACCGACTGACATGCACTAGTTGCATAAGGTGGCTAGCGGGTGTCTGTCTCTCCCACTTTAGTCGGATCGGATTCGATGAAAAGGGTCCTTATGAAGGGTAAATAGCAATTGGCATATCACGTTGTGGTCTTTGCGTAGGTAAGAAACGTTCTTGCTAGAAACCCATAGCAGCCACGTAAAACATGCAAACAACAATTAGAGGACGTCTAACTTGTTTTTGCAGGGTATGCTATGTGATGTGATATGGCCAAAAGGATGTGATGAATGATATATGTGATGTATGAGATTGATCATGTTCTTGTAATAGGAATCACGACTTGCATGTCGATGAGTATGACAACCGGCAGGAGCCATAGGAGTTGTCTTAATTTATTTATGACCTGCGTGTCAACATAAACGTCATGTAATTACTTTACTTTATTGCTAAAGCGTTAGCCATAGTAGTAGAAGTAATAGATGACGTGACAACTTCAAGAAGACACGATGATGGAGATCATGGTGTCATGCCGGTGATGATAATGATCATGGAGCCCTGAAGATGGAGATCAAAAGGAGCAATATGATATTGGCCATATCATGTCACTATTTGGTTGCATGTGATGTTTATCATGTTTTTGCATCTTGTTTACTTAGAACGACGGTAGTAAATAAGATGATCCCTCATAATAATTTCAAGAAAGTGTTCCCCCTAACTGTGCACCGTTGCGATAGTTCGTTGTTTCGAAGCACCACGTGATGATCGGGTGTGATAGATTCTAACGTTCACATACAACGGGTGTAAGACAGATTTACACACGCGAAACACTTAGGTTGACTTGACGAGCCTAGCATGTACAGACATGGCCTCGGAACACAAGAGACCAAAAGGTCGAGCATGAGTCGTATAGAAGATACGATCAACATGAAGATGTTCACCGATGATGACTAGTCCGTCTCACGTGATGATCGGACACGGCCTAGTTGACTCAGATCATGTAATCACTTAGATGACTAGAGGGATGTCTATCTGAGTGGGAGTTCATAAGATGAACTTAATTATCCTGAACATAGTCAAAAGGTCTTCGCAAATTATGTCATAGCTCGCGCTTTAGTTCTACTATTTAGATATGTTCCTAGAGAAAATTTAGTTGAAAGTTGATAGTAGCAATTATGCGGACTAGGTCCATAAACTGAGGATTGTCCTCATTGCTTCATAGAAGGCTTATGTCCTTAATGCACCGCTCAGTGTGCTGAACCTCGAACGTTGTCTGTGGATGTTGCGAACATCTGACATACACATTTTGATAACTACGTGATAGTTCAGTTAAACGGCTTAGAGTTGAGGCACCGAAGACGGTTTTGAAACGTCGCGAAACATATGAGATGTTTCGAGGGCTGAAATTGGGATTTCAGGCTCGTGCCCATGTCAAGAGGTATAAGACCTCCGATGATTTTCTTAGCCTGCAAACTAAGGGAGAAAAGCTCAATTGTTGAACTTGTGCTCAGATTGTCTGAGTACAACAATCATTTGAATCGAGTGGGAGCTGATCTTCCAGATGAGATAGTGATGTTTCTCCAAAGTCATTACCACCAAGCTGCTAGAGCTTCGTGATGAACTATAATATATCAGGGACATATATGATGATCCTTAAGATATTCGCGATGTTTGACACCACAAAAGTAGAAATCAAGAAGGAGCATCAATTGTTGATGGTTGGTGAAACCACTAGTTTCAAGAAGGGCAAGGGCAAGAAGGGATACTTCATGAAACAGCAAATTAGCTGCTGCTCTAGTGAAGAAACCCAAGGTTGAACCCAAACCCGAGACTAAGTGCTTCTGTAATAAGGGGAACAGCCACTGGAGCATAATTACCCTAGATACTTGGTAGATGAGAAGGCTGGCAAGGTCAATAGGAGTATATTGGATATACGTTGTGTTAATGTGTACTTTACTAGTACTCCTAGTAGCACCATGGTATTAGATACCGGTTCGGTTGCTAAATGTTAGTAAACTCGAAATGAAAGCTATGGAACAAACGGAGACTAGCTAAAGGTGAGATGACGATATGTGTTGGAAGTATTTCCAAGGTTGATCAAATATCGTACGCTCCCTCTACCGTCGAGATTGGTGTTTGCGTTGAGCATAGACATGATTGGATTATGTCTATCGCAATACGGTTATTCATTTAAGGAGAATAATGGTTACTCTGTTTATTTGAATAATACCTTCAATGGTCTTACACCTAAAATGAATGGTTTATTGAATCTCGATCGTAGTGATACACATGTTCATGCCAAAAGATAGTAATGATAGTACCACCTACTTGTGGCACTGCCACTTAAGTCATATCGGTATAAAACGCATGAAGAAGCTCCATGTTGATGGATCTTTGGGCTCACTCGTTTTTGAAAGGTTTGAGACATGCGAACCATGTCTATTGGTGTATATGCATGAAGAAACTCCATGCAAATGGACCGTTTGGACTCACTTGATTTTGAATCACTTGAGACATGCAAATCATACCACATGGGCAAGATGACTGAAAGCCTCGTTTTCAATAAAATGGAACTAGAAAGCAACTTGTTGGAAGTAATACATTTTGATGTGTGCAGTCCAATGAGTGCTGAGGCATGTAGTGGATATCGTTATGTTCTTACTTCACAGATGATTTGAGTAGATGTTGAGTATATTTACTTGATGAATCACGAGTCTGAATTATTGAAAGGTTCAAGTAATTTCAGGGTGAAGTTGAAAGATCGTCGTGACAAGAGGATAAAATATCTATGATATGATCATAGAGATGAATATCTGAATTACGAGTTTGGCATAGAATTAAGACATTGTGGAAATTGTTTCACAACTAATACAGCCTGGAACACCATAGTGTGATGGTGTGTCCGAACATCATAACTGCACCCTATTGGATATGATGCATACCATGATGTCTCTTATCGAATTACCATGATAGTTTATGGGTTAGGCATTAGAGACAACCACATTCACTTTAAATAGGGCACCACGTAATTCCGATGAGATGACACCATATGAACTATGGTTTAGAGAAACCTAAGCTGTCATTTCTTAGAAGTTTGGGGCTGCGACGCTTATGTGAAAAAGTTTCAGGCTGATAAGCTCGAACCCAAAGCGGATAAATGCATCTTCATAGGACACCCAAAACAGTTGGGTATACCTCATGTCTCAGATCCGAAAGCAATAAGGGATTGTTTCTAGAATCGGGTCCTTTCTCGAGGAAAAGTTTCTCTCGAAAGAATTGAGTGGGAGGATGGTGGAGACTTGATGAGGTTATTGAACCGTCTCTTCAACTAGTGTGTGGCAGGGCACAGGAAGTTGTTCCTGTGGCACCTACAACAATTGAAGTGGAAGCTTATGATAGTGATCATGAAACTTCAGATCAAGTCACTACCAAACTTCGTGGGATGACAAGGATGCGTACTACTTCAGAGTGGTACGTGATCCTGTCTTGGAAGTCATGTTGCTAGACAACAATGAACCTACGAGCCATGGGGAAGCGATGGTGGGCCCGGATTCCGATAAATGGCTCGAGGCCATAAAATCCGAGAGAGGATCCATGTATGAAAACAAAGTGTAGACTTTGGCAGAACGGCTCGATGGTCGTAAGGCTATTGAGTGCAGATGGATTTTAAAAGGAAGACGAACAATGATGGTAAGTATCACCATTAAGAAAGCTCGACTTGTCGTTAAGTTTTTTTTCCGACAAGTTCAAGGAGTTGACTATGATGAGACTTTCTCACTTGTAGCGATGCTAAGAGTCTGTTGGAATTATATTAGCGATTACTGCATTATTTATGAAATCTTGCAGATAGGATGTCAAAACATTGCTTCCTTGACGATTTTCTTGAGGAAAGGTTGTATGTGATACAACCGGAAGGTTTTGTCAATCCTGAAAGATGCTAATAAGTATGCAAAGCTCCAGCTATCCATCTGAGGACTGGAGTAAGCATCTCGGAGTTGGAATGTATGCTTTGATGATCAAAGATTTTGGGTGTATACAAAGTTTATGAGAAACTTGTATTTCCAAAGAAGTGAGTGGGAGCACTATAGAATTTCTGATGAGTATATGTTGTTGACATATTATGGATCAGAAATGATGTAGAATTTCTGGAAAGCATATAGGGTTATTTGGAAAGTGTTTTTCAATGGAAAGCCTGGATTAAGCTACTTGAACATTGAGCATCAAGATCTATAAGGATAGATCAAAACGCTTAATGGTACTTTCAAATGAGCACATACCATGACATGATCTTGAAGGTGTTCAAGATGAATCAGTCAAAGAAGGAGTTCTTGCCTGAGTTGTAAGGTATGAAGTTAAGACTTAAAGATCGACCACGGCAGAATAGAGAGAAAGGGCGAAGGTCGTCCCCTATGCTTAAGACGTAGGCTCTACAGTATGCTATGCTATGTACCGCACCTGAAGTGTGCCTTGCCATGAGTCAGTCAAGGGGTACAAGAGTGATCTAAGAATGGGTCACAGGACAGCGGTCAAAGTTATCCTTAGTAACTAGTGGACCAAGGAATTTTCTCGATTATGGAGGTGATAAAAGAGTTCGTCGTAAAGGGTTACGCCGATGCAAACTTTGACACTAATCCAGATTATTCTGAGTAGTAAACTAGATTCGTATAGTAGAACAGTTATTTGGAATAGCTCCAAATAGAACGTGGTAGCTGCATCTAGGAGATGACATAGAGATTTGTAAAGCACACACGGATCTGAAAGGTTCAGACCCGTTGACTATAACCTCTCTCACAAGCATAACATGATCAAACCCAGAACTCTCTGGGTGTTAGTCACATGGGGATGTGACCTTGAGTGTTAATCACATATCAATGTGAACTGGATTATTGACTCTAGTGCAAGTGGGAGACTGTTGGAAATATGCCCTAGAGGCAATAATAAATTAGTTATTATTATATTTCCTTGTTCATGATAATCGTTTATTATCCATGCTAGAATTGTATTGATAGGAAACTCAGATACATGTGTGGATACATAGACAACACCATGTCCCTAGTAAGCCTCTAGTTGACTAGCTCGTTGATCAATAGATGGTTACGGTTTCCTGACCATGGACATTGGATGTCATTGATAACAGGATCACATCATTAGGAGAATGATGTGATGGACAAGACCCAATCCTAAGCCTAGCACAAGATCATGTAGTTCGTATGCTGAAGCTTTTCTAATGTCAAGTATCATTTCCTTAGACCATGAGATTGTGCAACTCCCAGATACCGTAGGAGTGCTTTGGGTGTACCAAACGTCACAACGTAACTGGGTGACTATAAAGGTGCACTACGGGTATCTCCGAAAGTTTCTGTTGGGTTGGCACGAAACGAGACTGGGATTTGTCACTCCGTGTAAACGGAGAGGTATCTCTGGGCCCACTCGGTAGGACATCATCATAATGTGCACAATGTGATCAAGGAGTTGATCACGGGATGATGTGTTACGAAACAAGTAAAGAGACTTGCCGGTAACGAGATTGAACAAGGTATCGGGATACCGACGATCGAATCTCGGGCAAGTATCGTACTGCTAGACAAAGGGAATTGTATACGGGATTGATTAAGTCCTTAACATCGTGGTTCATCCGATGAGATCATCGTGGAACATGTGGGAGCCAACATGGGTATCCAGATCCCGCTGTTGGTTATTGACCGGAGAGTCATCTCGGTCATGTCTGCATGTCTCCCGAACCCGTAGGGTCTACACAGTTAAGGTTCGGTGACGCTAGGGTTATAGAGATATTAGTATGCGGTAACCCGAAAGTTATTCGGAGTCCCGGATGAGATCCCGGACGTGACGAGGAGTTCCGGAATGGTCCGGAGGTAAAGAATTATATATAGGAAGTGCTGTTTCGGCTATCGGGACAAGTTTTGGGGTCACCGGTATTGTACCGGGACCACCGGAAGGGTCCCGGGGGTCCACCGGGTGGGGCCACCTGCCCCGGGGGGCCACCTGCCCCGGGGGGCCACATGGGCTGTAGGGGGTGCTCCTTGTCCTACATGGGCCAAGGGCACCAGCCCCTAGAGGCCCATGCGCCAAAGGGACAAGAGGAGGGGAGAGTCCTAAAGGGGGAAGGCACCTCCGAGGTGCCTTGGGGAGGATGGACTCCTCCCCCCCCCCCTTGGCCGCACCCTTCCTTGGAGGAAGGGGCAAGGCTGCACCCTCCCCCTCTCCCTTGGCCCTATATATAGTGGGGGGAAGGGAGGGCAACCATACCTAAGCCCTGGCGCCTCCCTCTCCCTCCCATGACACATCTCCCTCCTCCCGCAGCGCTTGGCGAAGCCCTGTTGGAATCCCACTACTTCCACCACCACGCCGTCGTGCTGCTGGATCTCCATCAACCTCTCCTTTCCCCTTGCTGGATCAAGAAGGAGGAGACGTCGCTGCTCCGTACGTGTGTTGAACGCGGAGGTGCCGTCCATTCGGCGCTAGGATCATCGGTGATTTGGATCACGACGAGTACGACTCCATCAACCCCGTTCTCTTGAACGCCTCCGCGCGCGATCTACAAGGGTATGTAGATCCACTCCTCCCTCGTTGCTAGATGACTCCATAGATAGATCTTGGTGACACGTAGGAAAATTTTGAATTTATGCTACGTTCCCCAACACATTTTCCCGCTACCATTGTCAGTGCTCATTAAAGGTTTGAGTCATATATGCATGATGTAGATGTTCGTTTAATTCTTATATTTCATCTCATCCAAAATCAATCATTGAATTGTGCATTGTAAAGGTAAAAACAAAAAGTGATAATTCATTTAGAAAAAAAAGTTTGGGAAATTAAGATATGTAAGATTCTGGAGAAGAAAGGAGAAGTGCTTGTGTTTTGAGGTTTGTGCATTATGTTTAAGTTCAACCATGGAGTCTTCTAGATTGTACATGTGACAAAATGTGGTGGAATGTAGATAATATCCAACGGCCAGTAGTGCTCGGATTTGCCATCTCTGTACCGTCGGATTGGCTTCATCCAATGACCAACTTTCAAAGTTATTCGCACACTATATAGGTGTATAGATGTATAGATATATGTAGATCTGTCCCATGCTAGACGAAATAAAGTTTGAGCGCATGCGTGGGACGACCCCCCCCCCCCCGCTGTCGCCGCCACGAAGTGAGGAAACTGACATCGTACGTATTGAACCAGGCTTGGAGTCAGGTACGGTGTTCGGTTTGTAATGTAGTTGGTGGTCCATCGAAGTTGTGCGTTTGGGTTTTAAACACATCACACACCACCGTACCCATACATATTTTCTGGCCGCATGTAGTGTATACGGGGTCTTCTGATTGACCACGTCTCCCTTGTGCGGTTTTTTGTGACATCACACATATCTATGGGCTCCCCGAGTGTATATATATCATCCCTTTGACCGATACTGAGGGGTATGTGTTGGCCATGAATGGATTCCTCCTAGTTCGTGTTAGGGCCGGTCACCGTCACATGTCACTCAACCAAAGCTCGAGCTCATGCGTTGTCAGGATTCCCTCCCACATGCTCAGATTGCTGGGTTCGACCTACATCAAAGCCTGCGTATCTCGTTCTTAATTACCTTGCCTTCATGGTTGTTGTCTGTATCGAGAGGTAGGCACCACATCTAAATTGTATATTATTCTATATTGAAAACACACATCACCCCTTCCCAACGTACATCATTTTGGGCCGCATGCAAGAGGTGCTGGTTTCTGGGTCGTGTGGGAAGGACCCTCCATATCGCCGTCACTCACTAGGCGACGGTTCCAAATATCGTCGCAGAAAGGGGTTTAAAATCATTTGTATAGCACCGACGCGTACCAGTGACACGCAGATGGTTGAGGCCGAGTGCGAGTGCCCCAGCCAGTGTCTGGGAGGAAGGGTTGGTAACGCATACGCAAGGGATGGGGGCACACTCCAGCTGCTACATGTTGGATTCCACATTAAGGTTTTTCTGTTTCGATCTTTCAGAACAAAAGAATCGGGACAAAGGAACCCACGTTTATTTCTCAATTTCTTGATTGTAGGATCCTGCTATCTCTCTTGCCATGCAAAGCATATGGTAGGAAAGATATGTCTCCAAATATACTTAACACATTTTATTTCTTAGTTTTATTATTTCTAGATCTGCAACAAGTCAGGTTGTCATATAGCAATCTAGTTTTGTTCTACCTGTAGTCATTCCCTGCTTAACCTATTTCATGCAGGTATTCTATTGGGAACAAGGGTATGCATCCCCTATTATAACTTTTAGATTTGAAGGTCAGTCATTAGGTAAGAGTTTGGTCTGCGTAATTATCGGTTAGTTTTCTTACATTATATGTGGTCAAATATGGTGTTGCTCTCTTCCTTATTCTCTTATTGTAAGTTATCGATATATGTTGTTCTACTACCCTCCTCACTGCCAATCACAACGACATATTAATCAAAGCCTCTGGATCTGAATTTGCTATAGTTTGTACCTTGCAATTTCAATAGATTGATGAGCTCAAAATTGAGAAGATGGATTACTGTTTACTTTTTTTGTGCTGAAATGTCAATCTAAAGAATGTCACACATTACCCATACCCAATTTTTACTAACTCTTTAAATCATTGCCAAATTTCCCACTGCAACGCGCGGGGTATCCTCTAGTACTTTTATACGGTGGGTAACACCACCACCAATCTTTCTTGAAGATTTTTGTTTGGCGTCACATACATTGCATTATCTTCATAATTGGTTTGTATTCAACATTGGATCTGTCTTCACGATTTATCTTCAAGTTCTATTTGGATCTCATTGCCTATATATGTTTGGTGACTAGAACTAAGAGCGCAAGAATAAAATAAAGGAACAAGAGAGTAATGGAAATGATGAAATCAACAATAGGGCCAATGCGTTACAGTGGGGCTGTCGCGGACTTGGACTCATGGAGACACTCGCTATTTGATTGTACTATGGCCAAATGCACGCGAACATTAGCTTCAGAGGAAGTTGCCGAGCTAATGGTACTAACACATGCAAGCAAAGCATCTAACTTGATTTTTGAGTTGATCGAGGAACTTCCACAACCTGGGTTGACAATGATGTTCGTAACCTTGTTGGCAATTTGGATGCTCGACAAAAGATCATTCATACAACTATATTTTAGAGTTTGTTATCCACACATTGCTTCATTGGGAGTTTCATGGCGGACTTGGACGTGCTACAATCTCCAAAGAATGACAACTTGGCGAGGCAAAGGGACGTGGTCACGCCATCTTGGATCCCTCCTCCAACAGGCTATTGGAGTGAACGTCGATGTTGCCTTTACCAAGCAAGATAGTAAGGGTGCGGCGGCGATGATCGTAATATGTTTTGACGATGATATCATGGCAGCTTCGATTGCCATTTTTAAAGGTATTCGAGTCTTTGAGACTTTGGAATCACTCGTCTGCTAGGAGGCGCTCTCACTGGCAAGTGTTTTGTTCGTCCATAAGGTGAGAATTGCAAGCGACTACCTCTGGGTCATCAATACCCTCCGTGATAGTTCGATGTGTCACTATAGGAAGATGACAAAGGAGATTTTGGCAGGAGCAGGGTGTTCGAAATGATATCATTTGTTGATGTGAATATAGAATCGCATATGTTAACAACGGTTGATCACTGAGTGTGGCTGACTACTCCATCTAAGGACATGTATATCTCAAATTCCTTAAATAAAGTGGGTACTGTGTCCTTAAATAAAGTGGGTACTGTGTCTAAAAAAACTAGATGATTTCCCCGCGCGTTGCTGCGGGAGCTTAAAGATTAATTTTGGACACATTCTATATGAATGAAATGACCTAAATCAAAAGTTATTACTTTTGAATATAATTATATGTGAACAAAGGCTTTGCATATATGTTGGACTATTGGAGATGGAACAATTAAATTGGCGTATGCATGTCCTACAAGATAGTTCTAGTGGATGATGACCTGACATATTTGATGATGTGGAGGGATGCATGTTGAGAGAATTAGACTTAGTGGGGATCAACTATTTATGTATTATTATAGATTCCAGATATCTGTATGTCTCTAGGAAAATAGGAAAATATGATTAATATCCTTTAGTACGATTTTTTTAAACATCCTTGCAGAGTGAAATCGAAGAGCTGGAGCCAAATAATAATATTAGCACCACACCGTACCCCACCAACCCTGCTCCGTATGGCGGTCCACGCATGTCAGTGATGGAACCGCACAAACTAAGGACGGGCCCACCAGTTTTAGCGACCCCAAAACGGGTCGACATCTGGGTCTACCCGTCATTGGCGTGAAGCAGACGAGGGGCACGCGGAGAGAGAGAGAAGAGAGTTAAAGCGGCCATTTCTTCGTCGACCTCGTCGCCCCCGCGCAGGCGTGCTCCGTCGTCGTCGTCGTCGCGGCCGTCAAAGGAGAACGATTCCACACGGAGTTGCTGTTTTTATCCGAGAAGCCCGGATACTCGGTCAGAACCACTCGATCTCGATCTCTCGCTTTGTTAATCTTGGGTCTAGCTAGGTGGATAAGGTGCGATTTTGGGGGCGAATTTTCCTCCATTTCTTCATACAATCTTGATTGGTTTTGTAATGACCTCGATTGCTTGGATTTCCGCGCGAATTTTATATCTAATTCTTGCCGTTCGCGTTGTTGCAGGGATTGCGCGGGGGAGGCAGCGGTCCATTCCTGCGGTCGACTCGGTTCTTGATAGGCTAGTAAAAAGAGAGAGAGGGAGGGAGGGATGGACGAGAAGGCAGCCAAGATGGAGAAGCTCTCGTCGGCGGCGGCTTTCGTGGAGGGCGGCGTGCAGGACGCCTGCGACGACGCCTGCAGCATCTGCCTCGAGGCCTTCTGCGACAGCGACCCCTCCACGGTACCTACCTCTCGCTTGGGGATGTAATGGTGATTGGCCATGGAAATCTTTCGATTCGGTGGTAGACGTGTCTGAAGTTCTGGTTTCTTGTTTTGAACTGCCACAGGTTACAAGCTGCAAGCATGATTTCCATCTCCAGTGCATCCTTGAGTGGTGAGGACCATGTCAAGTTCTGTAACCATTCCGTTAGAAATTTAGAATGATATTGCCTGAAACTATCATACGAGTATGCAGTTTGCTGCTGTTAGGTTGTTCATGGTAAGATTTGAAACATCGATGAATTGATTCGAGAGCCACATTATATTTTCAAGAGTTGCAGTTTATATTTTGGATGCTGAATGATTGGTTTCCTGTGTTGCACTTTTTGGCCGGAGGATTTGTTGTTCTGCACCATTTATCTTCATTTCTTACTTCTGCCACTCATTCAGAACTTTCAGATGAAACTCTCAGATGAAACTTTCAGATGAGTACTATATAGTAGCTTGATCACTACAATGACCCATTGACTGTCACTTGTAATTCGGAAGGGTTGCAATTTCTCTTTGTAACTGTTGGTTGATTGGTTTACCACATCGTTGTGTTGCGACTGCGACTCCTTATCATATATTCTGATGTACTAACGTAATTGATGTTGTAGGTGCCAGAGAAGCTCCCAGTGTCCCATGTGTTGGCAGGCAATCAGCATGAAGGACCCTCTGAGGTAGAAATTCTTATGTAAACCAGGAGTGAGATCAATTGTACATTTCTAGCCAAGTCTCACTTAAATTCTTGAATTACAGTCAAGAGCTCCTTGAGGCTGTTGAACAGGAGAAGAATGTGCAAGCAGATCGCTCACGCACGACCGCCGTTTTTCGCCATCCAATGCTCGGACATTTTGAGGTGTCATTTCGCATTTCCATTGCCCTTCTACCAATTGCTTTCTTGCTGCCATGTCTCGATCCACCCAATGCCTGTACTGCTGCTGATGCTGCTATTTCTCCCAGGTACCAGTTGATACAGATGATGCTGAGCTTGAAGAACGTCTCGTGCAACACCTGGCCGCTGCTGCCGTGACACGTAGGTCGCACCGCCATGGTAGAAGGGAAGGCCACCGCGGAAGATCAGGACCACACGGTCGCACACAAATTGTAGTATTTTCGACAACTGAAACTACCTCTAGTGACCCCATTTCTTCAGATTCACCACAAGTAGGGGACAGTGAGCATTCTCCTGCTATAATGTCTGCTCCTGTGGATGCCATGGAAGAAGCATCTGCCAACATACTAGTGCACAATAATACTTCATCTAACTGCCCTGTTGGATCAAATGATAGGTGATTCCTATTTTCATATGATGACATAACTACCGGACGGCCTACATCGGTGTTTTTTTTTTTCTTCTCATGTATATTTGTTTAACACTCACTACATAATGACCTTGATCAGAATTTCTGGTGATGAAGCATCTCCCATCAACCAGGATGGAGCTGGACCATCCGATCCACAATCTTTCTCAAACACACTCAAGACTCGCCTGCAGTCGGTTTCGGTCAAGTAATACTCTCTGATTCCTTCAAACTTCAGAGACCTTTGGAATTGGAAAACCAACATTATTGTAGCCAACTTATATTTGTGGTCTCCCTTAACAATGCTAGGTACAAGGACTCGATAACGAAGAACACCCGTGGGTGGAAGGAACGGTGGCTCTCTCGGAGTGACACGATATCGAGTCTTGGTTCTGATGTGAGGAGGGAGGTTAATGCCGGAATCGCTGCTGTGTCTCGCATGATGGAGCGGCTAGAAACGAGGGATGGGAGTGGCTCTGGGCCCTCATCGGCTTCTTCGGACAATGTTTCTTCTGCTACAAATAATCAGGGGGCCGCGTCGTCCAACTTTTGTGCTTCCGTAAATGGCGCCTCGTCTTCGGCAACTTGTGCGTCGAGATCTGGTTCACAATGAACCATCTTCTACCATGAAAGATGAACTTATTTTTTAGCTGCGAGTTGAACCTGGCATCTGGTACTATTAGAACAGTCACATGTAACATGTTTGATTTGTGCAACCAAAGATGCAGCTGTAAAGAACTGGTTTCAAGAATGATATGAACCAGGGTGGTGCAACGTCTACCACACAGTAGCTCTTGTTCGTTTCTTCGTAGACCTGCAAGGCTACGACAGTCAGTTGTTTCATCAGGCCATCTTAGGAGCCATAGTGAAGGGAACATCAGAGTCGTGATATGAGATTCATGTCTCCATGAACTCTCTGTATAGAGATGCAGAACAGTAACTGCACAGATAATTTCTGTTCATTGTTGACAAAAAATCTGCATCGATTTCGCAGTCTTGTATTCCTTCCGAATGTGGCACCGATACACAAAACTTGCACTTCTTTCTGGCCTAACATGTTCTTTGGTCTCTGCTTTGCTTTCCAACTCAAATAGCTAACCAGGCCATGGACTGATGGATTGTCTGTACTCAACTCAAATAGCTAACCAGGCCATGGACTGATGGATTGTCTGTACTTGAAGGGGCGCGCTTTGTTGTGCCATTGATTCTTTTTCTCGCAAAAACACAAAGATTGCATATCATTGCATTGATAGGAAGAGGGATGACTACATTGGCCACGCGTACACAAGCCGGCGCGGGCTCAAATAGCCGGAGCAGTTAGGGGAGGGGCTGCTCGTCCCCGATACATTATGCTAGAACCTATCTCTCAGAGATCATGTTCGCCAAGCCGTTGGCGCCGGCGCTAGCCCACAAGCAAGCGTCTTCTTGAATGGATTGAAGCAGACTTGTGGCGGAGGGTTGCAACTGATCGAAGACGCATCCATTCCGGTGCTTCCAGATTGCCCATGCGGTGAGAGTGATGATGGAGTTGAGTCCTCTACGCAGAGCCGTGGGTGATGAAGAACAGGTGTCAATCCGCCATTCCGCCAATGGTGATAAGAGCAGGTGTCGATCCGCCATTCCGTGAATGGTGTCCGAACTTGGGATCGTGGCAGTCGATCTACACCAAGAGAGGACCTCATGCCAAATTTGGCGGGAGAAGGGGCAAGCAGCAAATAGGTGGTGCATGTCCTCGGTGGCCTGGTCACACAGCACACATCTGCCGTTGTGGGGCAGATCTCGTCGGGCGAGGCGGTCGACCGTCCAACACCGATCCTTCAAGGCAAGCCAGATGAAGACCTTGATGCGTAGGGGGCCCATGTCTTCCAAGTAAGCTTCCATGAAGCGTCGATCGTAGAACCATGGAAGAGCACTAGGTAGCAGGACTTGGTGGAGTAGACGCCGAACTCCGTCCACTTCCGGCCCAGCCGCGAGGGTTGCGTTTTGCAGCACATGCCAAAGGTCGACGTACTGAAGGAGGGTGGCCGGGCCAAGCGCGTCGGCAATGTCACGCACCCATGCATGCCAGGGTAGGCCCTCAGCCACCGTTCGGTCGCGGGGGTGACGCCAAGACACCAAAGAGAATACCAGAGGCGTGAGCTCAGAGATGGCCCTGCCCTCGATCTAGGAGTCGGTCCAGAACTTGCAGGTACGGCCATCACGCACCTCCCAGACGGTGGAAGCTCTGAAAATCTGCATGGCCGCAGGGTCATGAGGAAGGTGAAGCTGGCTCCAGGGGCGCGAAGCATCGGTACGCTGGAGCCAAAGCCATCGGGTGCGCAGGGCAACGCCAGTGCGCTGCTGGTCATGAATCCCCATGCCGCTGAGAAAGGTGGGGCGACACACTCGGTCCCAATTCACACGGCATTGTCCTCCACGCGCATATTTGCAGCCAACCCAAAGGAAGCCTCAAATGATTCGGTTGACCTGAGTGAGGATGGTCTTGTTGACGGCGATGGCGACGAGGATGGGGATGGGCATGGCACAGAGGACATGCCTATAGAGCGCGAGGCGATCCCCGAGGGAGAGCATGGACCCATGCCAAGTGGAAAGATTCTTCTCAAGCTTGTCGATGAGCGGCATGAGGTCGATCGTCGAGGGCTTGCGGATGGAGAGCGGGAGGCTGAGGTACTTCACCGGGAAATGGGCAATCAGGCACACCATCCCAGCCGCGATCGTGGCGATGTGCTCATCGGTGCATCGGATGGGCGCGGCCGAGCACTTGGCGAAGTTTGTGCGGAGCCCTGAAGCCTTGCCGAAGATGTCAAGCAAGCAGCGAATGGTGCGGATGTCGCGGGTGTCGAGGTGGCTGAAAATAACGACATCATCTGCATAGAGGGAACACTCGATGCCAGGTGCCTTGTGGTCAACCGCTGGAGGAGGCCTTGCTCAATGGCTCGCTAAAGGAGCGAGTTGAGCACATCGATGACAATGATGAAGAGCATTGGGGAAATAGGATCCCCTTGCCGTAGCCCGCATGCGTGAAGAATTGGCTGCCCGGGGACGCCATTGATGAGCACACACGTTGACGCGGTGGATAGCAGGATGGAGATCCACTCGCACCATCGGTTTCCAAAGCCTAGGTGCCAAAGCGTGTCAAGCAGAAAAGGCCACGCCACCGAGTTGAACGCCCTCGCGATGTCGAGCTTGAGAAGCATCCGTGACATCTTGAGGTTATGAAGAAGTCTAGCCATTTGTTGGACAAGGAGGAAGTTGTCGTGGATGCTCCGGTCGGCAATAAATGTGCTCTGATTCGTGGAAATCATCTTGCCCAAATGCGGTGCCAGCCGGAGAGAGAGCGCCTTCGCGAACAACATCGCGATGAGATGAATGAGACTAATGGGGCGATAGTCGAAGAGAGCCGCCGCATCTTGCTTCTTTGGAAGAAGAGTGAGGAGCGCCTCGTTGAGCCGCTGGAAACCACGCCTGTTGAGCGCATAGAGTTTGTCGAAGACGGTGCAAATGGCATGCTTGATCACGTCCCAAGCACTCCGGAGAAATTCAGCGGTAAATCCATCGGGGCCTGGCGCCTTCCCAAGCGGTAAGCTCTTGACAGCAGCCCAAATCTCATCCTCAGAGAAAGGCGCGTCGATGCCGGAGAGGTCGAAGGGCCCGACGTGGACCGCAGAGAGGTCAATGGAGAAAGGCCGTGGCTTCGTCATTCCAAGGATTCAGGTGAAGTGATGGTAGGCGGCTTCAGCAAGTGCGACAAGGTCGGAGACGGAGGTGTCCCCCACCTGCAACTCGAAGATCCGGTTCTTCTGCTTGCGGTGTGCAACATGCACCTAGAAGAACTTTTGGCCCGCTTCACCGTCCCGCAGCCAGGAAAGCCTGACTCGTTGGCGCGAGATCGAGCGCTCGAGCGAAGCGAGGCCAAGGTACGCCACTTTGAGGCGCCGACGTAGCCAAGCCTCGGCTAGGGAGAGGGGCTGCAAATCTTGAGCCGCATCGAGGCACGCAATCAGCTCGCGAGCAACCAGAAGCTGCCGGGACACGTCCCCAATATTCTTCGTGCTCCATCTTTGGAGGCGCCGAGCGGTGGTCTTAAGGCATGCCACCAATCTGCGGAACGGGTCCGGCTCATCAGCCGCGGTAGCCCAGGCCTCGAGCATGACCTGCATGTAGCCATTGGTGCGCGGCCAGAACCTCTCAAGTGGAATCTCTTGGTGCCATGCGAGCGCGTGGTGCAATCTAAGAGAAGAGGCGCGTGATCGGATGCTGCGGAGGAGAGGCAGCGAAGCATGCATTGCGGGTGGAGTTCCTCCCAAGCAGAATTGCAGAGGACCCTGTCGATGCGTGTGAGGGTCGGAGTGCCGCGCTCACTCGACCATGTATAGCGCCTCCCATGCAGATAGATATCGCGCAGCTCCTCATCAGTGAGGAAGCGGCGGAAGCAGGACATGACCCGATGGTTGAGCCAGGAGTTATTCTTGTCCGCCGCCCCTGTGATCATGTTGAAGTCGCCTCCAAGGATCCAAGGGCCAGCGCACGATGATCGAACCTCGCTAAGGTCACCGAGGAAAGAAATCTTGTCATCATCTTCCCGCGGGCCATATACATCAGTAAGCCACCAATGATGCGTGACATCAAGAGAGGAGGCTAAGGCGGTGATGTGGTGCTCGCCACGGCATGGATCAGAAAGCGCGATCATGTCCGAGCGCCAAGCAAGCAGGATGCCCCCACGGGCCCCATCCGCGGGAAGGAAGAAGAACTCAGAAAAGGAAGGGCCGAGCGTCTTAGTGACAAGCGAGGAAGAAAGGGAAGCCATCTTAGTCTCCTGGATGCAAACGATACAAGGTGATGCAATGGTGATCACTCTGCGAACGACGGTGCGCTTGGCCGAGGCATTGAGGCCACGCACGTTCCAAAGTACAATGCGAAGGTTGTAATCCATGGAGAAACGGTAGGGTCCTGTGGTGGCCTAGACAACCACTAGGCCTCGACAGCATGAGGCAGGGGGAGAGCAAGCCGACGGGCAGGTTGAGGAGCTCTGGGATGCACCAGCCGAAGAGGTCGGTGAACGCCTCTAGCACATCGTGCGCCAGCGGCCTCTGAAAGAGGCGCTCGTACTTCGCCAGGGTTGCTGCAGAGATGGGGACGTCGTCCGAGACAAGCCCGAGGCGGTGTAGGACTAGCTTTTTGGCCTTGAGTTTGGAGCTGAGCCCGCAGTCCGCCTTGGCGATCCTGCCACTTCTTCGAGGTGTGGAGTTTGGCGGCAACTCCTTTCTACGGCTGCGGGAGGAAGGCACAGGAAGAATCTGCGCGATCAGCCGCTGGATGGACTCCAAAAATGCATCCAGGGGTTCCACGTTGGCATGCGCTCCACGTGGTGAGTCTGGAGCGGTGGCATGGGTGGGATCCGGCATCGCGGGCACGGGATCACTCGGAATCGCTGCGGGCAAATCACGCATGGTAGGATCCGAGGTGGGGACGGCCGGTGGTTTGATGGCGGGGCCGCACGAAGGGCTCGGGGGGCCCGCAACGTGGCCAGACAGGGCCAACTGCCCAGCATGAGGCGAGGAGGGTGGCCCATTGTTACACGCCTCGGGATTGGTCTCGATCCCCGTTGGGGTCGCACAGAGCAGGAGCAGGCCAGAAGAGGCCACGGGCGCGAGATCTATCTGGGAGCATGCGCCTGTCTCCAAAAGGCATGCAGGTGTGTAGGACGATGGCGCTTTGGCGCGTCGCGGGCGGAAGGCACATGAGTGACGACCTGGTCAGCCGAGTACAAATTTGAACTGGCCGCGCCCACAACATCGAACGGGGCGGGATGCCCAATGGCCATCTCCGAGCCCACGCTCGCCGCGGCATTCTGGAAAGCCGCCTTGTCCCCCAAGTGCAGCCTTGCCGGGGCCTGCGTGACACCAGGCACGACTAGCGGGTACGGTCCGAGGACCGCAGGCCAGATGCGTGAAACGGCGAGCGGGCGGTTGTGTCGACATCCCCCACAGCGGCGATTGGAACGACCAGACCGGTGTGAAGGGCCGCCAACATCATGACGTGGTGGCACGGGAGGGTGATCATAGAGGTGCGGCCATGGCTCGGGGCAAGGTGGTGAGCCCTGGCCGGGGCTGGTACCACCATCGGAGTCGGAGCCGGGAGAATTACGCGGCGACGGACACTACAAAAAAACACTTCCATGATGATACGTGTTTGTCACAGTAGGTCGCATTTTTGTCATGCATGTACATCCATGAAGATTTTATGACTGAATCAAGATAGTCATACCTGTGCTGTCGTAGAAGTGTTCCATGACATTACCAAAATTATCATCACGGAAGTGTCCACTTCCATGATGATAAATTGCGCGTCACAGAAGTGCTTTCGTCAATGGTGATCGACACGTGGCATCCACCGTAACGGAACACCGTTAAGCTATCGGGCCCGGTTTTGGATCCGATAACCCGCTAATAGCCCCGACCAATGGGGATTTTCCACGTGTAAAATCATCATTGGCTGGAGAAAACACGTGTCGCCTCACCGTTGGGACAGATGTCATCCACTCATTGGACCGAAGGCGCCTATGATACGTCGACACGTGGCACGGCCGAACAGAGGCCCATTCCTGTGAAAATGCTGGCCCGTTTGACTTGGTCAAAAGGTGGCGGGCCAGCCCACGGCAAGCCTGTTAACAGCCTGTTCGCATATAGCCCATTTACAGCCCGCTAACCCAGGGCCCGTTACGACCTATCCGAATTAGGACCAGTAGCGTCATCTGGGCCATCCAATATGATTCCAGCCAATTTTATGTTCTGGCCCATGTATGGCCCATGACGTCTTTTGGCCCATATGAAGCCCTTCGTAACTCTTGGCTGTAACACCCTCGATGCGACTATATCTCTCACGTGTCGAGGCACGACTTAGAGGCATAATTGCATTGAAGGCATATGTCACAAGTTAGGCAATCTTCACATCATCCCATGTAATATAGATAATAAAAGGGGAGATAACATAGTTGGCTTACACTCATCACGTCAATCAAGGTACATAAATAACATTACATCATCCAAACACTCATGGCCCGACTATGGCGCCAAAATAAAAGATAACCCAACATGCGACACGGTCCCGATCACCCCCAACTGGGCACCACTACTGATCATCAGGAAAAAAAACACAATAACGTTGAGAGTCCTCGTTGAACTCCCACTTGAGCTCTAGCGCGCCATCTGGAGCGGAATCATCAGGCCCTGCATCTGGTGTAATAGTAATCTGTGAGCCACAGGGACTCAACAATCTCGCACCCTCGCGATCAAGACTATTTAAGCTTATAGGTAAGGCAAGGTAAATATGTGGAGCTGCAGCAAGCGACTAGCAAATATGGTGGCTATCCTGTTCGCAAAAGAGAGCGAGAAGACGAGGCAAAGCGCAAGCGAGAAACTAGAGAGCAACCTGCGCAAGCATTACTCCAACACCGTTTCCACTTTCCGGATTCCGCCGAGAAGAGGCCATCACGGTAACTCACACTGTTGATTCATTTTAGTTAAGTTAAGGTTCAAGTTATCTACAACCGGACATTAACAAATTCCCATCTGCCCATAACCGCGGGCACGACTTTCGAAAGTTCAAATCCCTGCAGGGGAGTCCCAACTTAGCCCATGACAAGCTCTCACGGTCAACGAAGGAATAGACCTCCTCCCGAGACGTTCCGATCAGACTCGGTATCTCGGTTCTTCAAGACACTTCGATAGGTTAAGACAAGACCAGCAACACCGCCCGAATGTGCCGACAAATCCTGATAGGAGCTGCACATATCTCGTTCTCAGGGCACACTCAGATGAGACTAGCTACGAGTAAAACCAACCCTCAAGTTTCCCCGAGGTGGCCCTGCAGGCAGCTCAGTCGGACCAACACTTAGAGGAGCACTGGCCCGGGGGGGGGGGGGTTAAAATAAGATGACCCTTGGGCTCCGGAAACCCAAGGGAAAAAGAGGCTAGGTGGAAAATGGTAAAACCAAGGTTGGGCATTGTTGGAAAAGCTTTAATCAAGGCGAACTATCAAGGGGTTCCCATTATAACCCAACCGCGTAAGGAACACAAAATCCGGGAACATAACACCGATATGACGGAAACTAGGGCGGCAAGAGTGGAATAAAACACTAGGCGAGAGGCCGAGCCTTCCACCCTTTACCAAGTATATAGATGCATTAAGATAACATGGCAATATAATGATATCCCAACAAGTAAATAAGGTTCCAAGAAGGAACGGTCTCCAATCTTCACCTGCAACTAGCAACGCTATAAGAGGGGCTGAGCAAAGCGGTAACATAGCCAATCAATGGTTTGCTAGGACATGGTGGGTTAGAGGTTTGACATGGAAATTTGGGAGACTTAAAAGCAAGTGGTAGGCATCGTAGCATTGGCATAGCAAAAGAGCGAGCATCTAGCAAAGCAAAGATAGTAGTGATTTCGAGGGTATGATCATCTTGCCTGCAAAGTGGTCAGAGTTGACTGGATCCTTGAAAGCAAACTCAACGGGCTCCTCGATAGCAAACTCGTCTCTCGGATCTACCCAAACAATACAAACAAGCAGCAAGGACACAATCAACCACGTGCAAGGCTCAAACAATATGATGCAAAGATGATATGCTATGCGGGATGCATATGCAAGATTTGACAAGGGATGCATGAACCTGGCCTCAACTTGGGAATCCAAGTGTGCCACTGGAAAGATGAGATGAAATCGCTTGAAAACGATATAAAGAACGCCGGAATCGGAGTTACGGTTTGGAAATGGCAAGCGATTCAAATATGACACCGGTCCGCAATTTACAGCAAGTAGCCATCTAAATGCAATGAGATGAACAAGCTACAGCACCCAAACATGGCAACAAAATACATGGCAGGGATTCATTCAAGATGCTTAACAAAAGTCTAGCACTGAGCTACGGCCAAATCATCCATTAACAGGTTCAAACAAGCATGGCAAAAATGCATATGGCAAACAGATTTCAGACTTAGTGAAATTAACACTTATCTGGAATTTCAGATCAGGTAGCACACTTCGGATCAGCAAAAATACATGCTACAAGACCTGAACATGGAAAAGTAAAGTATGGCATGGATCTACTCAAAGAGCTTAACAAAAGTCCCTTAGTGACCTTGAGCCAAAAGGGATCAGAAAATACAATTGCAAGCATGTGAACATGGCAAAAACATAATCAGTTCTCAGACTTAGTGAAAACTGGAGCATGCTGAAACAGATATCAAGTAGGCATGTTTACGAGCTCGATGCACTCACTACGGAGCAAGTCATGATAATCTAAGCATACACCCATCAAGAATACACAAAATACAAGCTAGACATGGCAATAACAATAACATAGCATGCACGGATCAACTACAACATCATCGGCAAAATCGCTAACAAGTAGACAATCTGCCCAGATTCACGAAGTAGCAAAAGTAGAGCTCGATTGACTCAAGCTAGGGTGCTCCATAATTGCAAACAAAGACATGGATGTATAGAGCACTATAAGATTAACAAAACATCCTTACTGATCATCCTCAAAAGAGGCACGGATCACTAGGAAACAATATGAACATATGGCCATATGAGATAAACACCTCAAGGTCTTAGTGGAAATGCTAAGTCCCTGAAATCAGCGTTACCAAGTGCCTCACTTTGCAAGCTCGTGCTAGTCACCACACACATCACAAAAATACATGGGTTGCACATCTGGAAAGATGGAAAAACCCTTAACAAAACATATGTAGAGCTCATGGGCATATCATGCACACAAGAATCATGAAAAAAATGACAAATATCTAAATGGAGCAGCAGATCAGGCAATTATCTCAAGTAGCCCTTTTATAACAGCATTTAGGGCATCAAAATCAACTCGAATGAAAATGATGCAATGGAATGAAATGATGTACTCGCTGAGACGAACATATTGATATGCTACACGCCCAAAACGGAGCTACGGAGAGAGAGTTATAGCACGATGAAAAATGCCAAAAACTTAAGGGGGGTGGAGAGAAAGTCAACCCTCTCTAGGGTTTACTGTAGCACCGAATCAGATCTGGGCGCATGGACTTCGAGGCGGCGGCGCTCTCGCCGGAGTTGACGAAGACGACGGCGGCCGGAGAGGCGAGGTGGCCGCGAGCCAGAGGAGGGCTCGCCGGAGGACGGAGAGAGCACGAGGGGGCGACAGTGGTCGTCGGCCGCGACCCGGGCGGCGAGGTGGGCGCCGGCGACGAGGAGGCGGGGCGGCGTCGGCGAGGACAGCGGCGCAGCGAGGTGAGGCGGGCGGAGCTCGCCGGCTCGGGCGGAGGAAGATGCAGGCGACGGCGTTCGGCGGTTGGGCCGCGGGGGCCCCGAGCGGGCCGGGCGGGCCTCGGGCGGCGGCGGTGATGTGGGGCTCCCGCGCGCCACGTGTCGGCCTCCGGTTGGGGCGGCGGCGATGTCCAGCGCGTCCGGACGTTGTCCGGCGCGCAGAGAGACGGGGAGCTAGGTTAGGGTAGGAATGGATCCGGGATTTTTGGGGGAGATGCCTATTTATACATAGGAGGAGCTAGGAGAGACCAAATGAGGTGCGGTTTCCGGCCACGCGATCGTGATCAAACGCTCTAGATGATGGAGAGGGTTTAGGTGGGTTTTGGGCCAACTTGGAGGGGTGTTGGGCTGCAACACACACGAGGCCTTTTTGGTCCCTCGGTTAACCGTTGGAGTATCAAACGAAGTCCAAATGATATGAAACTTGACAGGCGGTCTACCGGTAGTAAACCAAGGCCGCTTGGCAAGTATCGGTCCAATCCGGAAATGTTTAATCCCCACACACGAAAGAAAGGTAGAAATGACCACCGGAGGAGAACGAAGCGCCGGAATGCTAAACGGACAACGGGGAAAATGCTCGAATGCATGAGATGAACACGTATGCAAATGCAATGCACATGATGACATGATATGAGACACATGACAACGACAACAACACACGGAGACAAAAACCCGAACCCGAGAAAATAAAATAACTTAAGGCCGGAAACGGCAAGAGTTGGAGTACAAATTGGGAAAGTTACATCCGGGGTGTTACAACACTCCAGCACTACGAAAGGATCTCGTCCCGAGATCTAGGACTGAAAGAACGCCAGGTACTCAGAACGGAGGTGATCCTCACGTTCCCAGGTAGCTTCACGGTCGGAATGGTGTGACCACTTGACTTTGAGGAATTTGATTGACTTGTTGCGAGTCTTGCGTTCAGTCTCTTCAAGAATAGCAACTGGGTGCTCACGATAAGAGAGATCTTCTTGGAGCTCAATGTCCTCGAAGTTGACGGTGCGGTCAGGAGTCTTGAAGCACTTTCGGAGCTGAGAGACATGGAACACGTCATGAACATTTGCAAAGTTTGAAGGAAGCTCGAGTTGATAGGCGAGTTCGCCTCTCTTACTGACAATCTTGAAAGGTCCCACGTATCTGGGGGCAAGCTTCCCTTTGATACCGAAGCGACGAGTACCTTTCATAGGAGAGACGCGGAGGTAAACATGATCTCCGATCTCGAAAGCCAAATCACGGTGCTTACTATCATAGTAGCTCTTCTGACGGGATTGGGCTGCTTTGAGGTTATCTCGAATGACTTTGCACATTTGCTCTGCCTCTGTGATTAAGTCATTACCCAAAAGCTGACGTTCACCGGTTTCGGACCAGTTGAGAGGGGTACGGCACTTCCTGCCATACAGAATTTCAAATGGGGCCTTGCCCGAACTTGCTTGAAAACTGTTGTTGTAGGAGAATTCAGCATAAGGAAGACAATCCTCCCACTTCATGCCGAAGGAGATCACACAAGCCCTGAGCATATCTTCAAGAATATGGTTGACACGCTCGACTTGACCGCTAGTTTGAGGATGGAAAGCTGTGCTGAAGCGGATGTTGGTCCCCATGGCCTTCTGAAAAGAATCCCAAAACTTGGAGGTAAAGATGCTGCCACGGTCTGAAGAGATCACCTGTGGAATACCGTGCAGAGAGACAATTCGAGAGGTATAGAGTTCCGCCAATTGAGCTGCAGTGATTGACTCTTTGATAGGCAGAAAGTGAGCCACTTTGGTGAGTTTGTCGATGACAACGAATATAGCATCATTGCCACGCTTGGACTTTGGAAACCCAGTCACGAAGTCCATCTCAATGTGGTCAAACTTCCATTCTGGAATGGCAAGAGGTTGGGGGAGACCAGCTGGCCTTTGGTGTTCTGCCTTCACTCTTCTGCAGACATCACATTCATTCACGAACTGAGCAATCTCGTGCTTCATTCGAGTCCACCAATAAGCCTGCTTGAGGTCCTGATACATCTTCGTGCTCCCAGGGTGGATGGAGAGGAGAGAATTGTGAGCCTCGTTCATGATCACTTTACAGAGGTCACCTTTGGGTACAACAATATGATCCTCGAAGAAGAGAGTATCCCTGTCATCAAGGCGGTAGCACTTGTACTTGGGTTGACTCTTGGCAATCCCAATCTTCACCTTTTTCACCATAGCATCAAGAAGCTGGGCTTGGCGAATCTGGTCTTCCAAGGTAGGAGAGACTTGAAAGTTGGCGAGGAAACCTTGAGGAACAACTTGCAGATTAAGTTTGTGGAAAGCTTCACAATGCTCGGGTTGATAAGGCTTGAGAATCAGACTGTTGCAGTAAGCCTTTCTGCTCAATGCGTCAGCAATCACATTGGCCTTGCCTAGAGTATACTCGATACTCGGATTATACTCTTGAATCATTTCGACCCATCGAGTTTGCCTGAGGTTGAGATTAGGCTGAGTGAAGATGTACTTGAGACTCTTGTGGTCAGTGAAAATGTCTACTTTTCTTCCCAATAAGAGATGTCTCCAAGTCAAAAGAGCATGCACAACTGCCGCCAACTCGAGATCATGAGTGGGGTAGTTCTTTTCATTGGGCTTCAATTGGCGAGAGGTATAAGCAACAACTTTCTTCTCTTGCATCAATACTGCGCCAAGACCTTGGAGAGAGGCATCACAAAAGACCTCATATGGCTTGGATTCATCAGGCGGAGTCAGAACTGGAGCAGTCATCAATTTCTCTTTCAAAGTGTTGAAAGCAATGTCACACTCCGGAGACCAAACGTACTTGACGTGCTTCTGGAGAAGATTTGAGAGAGGCTTCGCGATCTTAGAAAAGTTTTCAACGAATCTTCGGCAATAGCTTGCGAGACCGAGGAAGCTATGGAGTTGCTTCACGTTCTGAGGAGGTTCCCAATTCACAATTGCAGACACCTTCTCAGGATTCACGGCAATGCCCTTGGCAGAGATGATATGACCAAGATAAAGAACCTCATCGAGCCAAAATTCACATTTGGAGAACTTGGTGTAGAACTTGTGTTCCCTCAACTTATCGAGTACCAAACGCAAGTGCTTGGCATGATCTTCCTTGTTCTTCGAGAAAACCAGAATGTCGTCGAGATAGACCAAAACAAAGTCATTGGTGTAGGCATTGAAGATGAAGTTCATCATGTGAGAGAACGTCAGAGGAGCGTTGACGAGGCCAAAAGACATGACAGTGTATTCATATGAACCATAGCTTGTCCTAAAAGCTATCTTGGGAATATCTTGCTCATGGATTCGAATCTGATGATAACCCATACGGAGATCAAGCTTGGAGAAAACTTGGGCACCTTTGAGTTGTTCGAACAGCTCGTTGATGTTGGGAAGTGGGTATTTGTTCTTGATGGTCTTCTTGTTCAATGGACGGTAATCAACACAAAGTCGGTCCGTTCCATCCTTCTTCTTCTTCACAAAAAGAACACCACAACCCCACGGAGAAGAACTAGGCCGGATGAGACCCATTCTTTCTTGAATATTGAGTTGCTTCTTCAGCTCCTTCAACTCTTCAGGTCCGAGCTTGTAAGGACGCTTGCACACTGGTTCCGTGCCAGGCTCAAGATCAATAACGAATTCAACTAGCCGGTGCGGAGGCATTCCTGGAAGCTCTTCTGGAAAAACGTCTTGATATTCACAAACGACTGGAATTTGCGAGATAGCATCCAGTTCACCCTTCTCATTGAGAGAAAACAGACGGATGGTATTATCCCGAGTGGTAAAGACAATTACATCCTCAGATGAATGAGTCAATTGAATCTGTCTGGCTGCACAATCAAGCTGAGCCTTGTGCTTAGAAAGCCAATCCATCCCGAGAATAAGATCAATATCCGAGTTACCAAGAACCATTGGAGAAGCCAGAAACTTGAAATCACCCATCAAGATAGAAATATCCAGAACCATCATACTAGAACTCAGACGCTTAGCTGGAGAGACGACTTGCATAGCTCTAGGTAAAGCCTTAGTACTAAAATTGTTCTCCGATGCAAATGGGAATGACATGAAGGAATGCGATGCACCAGAGTCAAAAAGTACTTTTGCAGGAGTATCATTAACAGGAAGGTTACCCATGATGACATCTGACGAGTCCTCTGCCTGAGCTGCATTCATCAAGTTGACCTTGGCATGCTTGGGGTTATGCTTGACCACAACTGTACTTGCCGATCTGACAGGAGGAGGAGGAGGAAGACGCCTCTGATTGAAGCATTTGTTGGCATAGTGACCCTTCTGTTGGCACTTGTTGCATGTGACCTCTGAAAGCGGACGGTGGTACGGAGCACTCGATCTTGGAGGTTGAGACGAAGTCTTGTACTGAAAGCCAGGGTTGGGTGGGTGGGAAGATCCACTGCCACCTTTGCTCTTCTGATACGGCTAACGAAACAGAGGAGGAGGAAGCCAATACTTCTGCTGCTTGGCCACTTGAGTAGAGGAAGAAGGAGTAACATCTCTGACTTGCTTCTTGGAAGCATCACACCTTAGTTGAGCGGCCTCTTGCTTCAGTGCCATGTTGTAGAACTCATCGTATCTCAAGGGCTCAAAGACAACAAGAGCTAGCTGAATTTCTTCTCTGAGACTACCCCTGAACTGGTATATCATGCTCTTCTCATCAGGTACATCCTGCTTGGCAAAGCGGGCGAGCTTCTAAAACAACTTGTTGTAGTCATAGACAGACAAAGAGCCTTGCTTCAGGTTGCGGAATTCCTCACGCTTGCTTTCAACCACGCTCTGAGGAATATGGTGAGCTCTGAAATCTTGACGGAATTCATCCCAGGTAATAACACGTCCACCTCTGGAATCCTTGTACTGCTGGAACCATTCTGCAGCTTGATCTTTGAGTTGGAAGGAAGCGAACTTGACAAAGTCCTCAGGCCTGACGTTACTGCACTCGAAATGCTTGCATAGATCCACGATCCAATCGTCAGCATCAGTTGCCTCAACACAATTGCTGAAAGTCTTTGGCCCGTTAGCAAGGAACTGGTTGAGTGTAGCAAAGTGATTCTGATTGTTGCCTTGGTTCCCTTGGTTGCCTTGATTGTGCTCTTGGAGAATTTACATTATCAACTGTGTGTTTGCATTGGTTGCGGCCATCACAGCTTGCCATGCCTCCGGAGGAGGTGGAGGTGGTGGCGGATCAGGATTCGGAGTCGTGCGCGTTGGAGGAGCCATCCTGAAGAGGTTGACATCCATTCGCACATTGATAGACAAATATTGAAGCTGAATCCAACGGAATGAAAATTGCAACATATAGTCTTCACATCCGAACAAAATGAACGAATGCATTCCTCTTGAAATGGTCACATATCCATAAATTGAGAAGCCACTTAGAATTTAGGTAGAGAAATAAATCAACAAGGTACGGATCAAGAACGAATACTCGGTAAGAAATCCCAATCTCAAACCAATATCCGTGGAAGAAGAACTAGAGCTACAAGAATTCCCACCTATGAAACTCCCGAACCTTTCCGGTTATGCAATCAGGTGTTGGGGATACAGGGGAAGCATAATATCTCACCCAAATCTAGCAAATCCTACATCCAACTGTATCCATCCTTCAACACATAACCAAGAAAAACTTCGGAAACCATCTACCTCAACCTTCGAAAAGCATCCTTTATACAAGTTATGGCGATACTCCCGAACTCCTGCCCCAGTACTGGGTGGCATCGAGGTTATTTCACCAACGAACTGCATAAAAGAGATTTTCGATGTCGGCGTACTAAACTCAGGTATTCCAGAACTGCAACGATAAAATTATGACGACAACACCTCAGAGCTCAACTCCCCGGGACACTTCCACAAAACCCCTGATAGGAGGCACCAAGACAATGTTCTCGTCATAAAACCATCAGAACGATTCCAAGATACCCGCGTGATCCTAAATTTTTTTTAGTGAAATTTGATAAGAGAAAAGTCAAAACTCTACGTCAGGATGCCTTACCAGAGCGATGAGGAGACTGGAAAGTAAAAAGAATTCCTAAACTCTCCGATATATAATTCCTAAATGACTCAAAACATTTTTTTCTAGACACAACTCGGTTGCTAAAACGATCAAGCAATGGGGCTCCTAAGGTTGGGGAAGGCTCTGATTACCAACTTGTAACACCCTCGATGCGACTATATATCTCACGTGTCGAGGCACGACTTAGAGGCATAATCGCATTGAAGGCATATGTCGCAAGTTAGGCAATCTTCACATCATCCCATGTAATATAGATAATAAAAGGGGAGATAACATAGTTGGCTTACACTCGCCACGTCAATCAAGGTACATAAATAACATTACATCATCCAAACACTCATGGCCCGACTACGGCGCCAAAATAAAAGATAACCCAACATGCGACACGGTCCCGATCACCCCCAACTGGGCACCACTACTGATCATCAGGAAAAGAAACATAGTAACGTTGAGAGTCCTCGTCGAACTCCCACTTGAGCTCTAGCGCGCCATCTGGAGCGGAATCATCAGCCCTGCATCTGGTGTAATAGTAATCTGTGAGCCACAGGGACTCAGCAATCTCGCACCCTCGCGATCAAGACTATTTAAGCTTATAGGTAAGGCAAGGTAAATATGTGGAGCTGCAGCAAGCGACTAGCAAATATGGTGGCTATCCTGTTCGCAAAAGAGAGCGAGAAGACGAGGCAAAGCGTGAGTGAGAAACTAGAGAGCAACCTGCGCAAGCATTACTCCAACACCGTGTCCACTTTCCGGATTCCGCCGAGAAGAGGCCATCACGGTAACTCACACTGTTGATTCATTTTAGTTAAGTTAAGGTTCAAGTTATCTACAACCGGACATTAACAAATTCCCATCTGCCCATAACCGCGGGCACGGCTTTAGAAAGTTCAAATCCCTGCAGGGGAGTCCCAACTTAGCCCATGACAAGCTCTCACGGTCAACGAAGGAATAGACCTCCTCCCGAGACGTTCCGATCAAACTCGGTATCTCGGTTCTTCAAGACACTTCGACAGGTTAAAACAAGACCAGCAACACCGCCCGAATGTGCCGAGAAATCCCGATAGGAGCTGCACATATCTCGTTCTCAGGGCACACTCAGATGAGACTAGCTATGAGTAAAACCAACCCTCAAGTTTCCCCGAGGTGGCCCTGCAGGCAGCTCAGTCGGACCAACACTCAGAGGAGCACTGGCCCGGGGGGGGGGGGTTTAAAATAAGATGACCCTCGGGCTCCGGAAACCCAAGGGAAAAAGAGGCTAGGTGGCAAATGGTAAAACCAAGGTTGGGCATTGCTGGAAAAGCTTTAATCAAGGCGAACTGTCAAGGGGTTCTCATTATAACCCAACCGCGTAAGGAACGCAAAATCCGGGAACGTAACACCGATATGACGGAAACTAGGGCGGCAAGAGTGGAACAAAACACTAGGCGAGAGGCCGAGCCTTCCACCCTTTACCAAGTATATAGATGCATTAAGATAACATGGCAATATAATTATATCCCAACAAGTAAATAAGGTTCCAACAAGGAACGGTCTCCAATCTTCACCTGCAACTAGCAACGCTATAAGAGGGGCTGAGCAAAGCGGTAACATAGCCAATCAACAGTATGCTAGGACATGGTGGGTTAGAGGTTTGACATGGGAATTTGGGAGGCTTGAAAGCAAGTGGTAGGCATCGTAGCATTGGCATAGCAAAAGAGCGAGCATCTAGCAAAGCAAAGATAGTAGTGATTTCGAGGGTATGATCATCTTGCCTGCAAAGTGGTCAGAGTTGACTGGATCCTCGAAAGCAAACTCAACGGGATCCTTGATAGCGAACTCGTCTCCCGGCTCTACCCAAACAAGACAAACAAGCAACAAGGACACAATCAACCACATGCAAGGCTCAAACAATATGATGCAAAGATGATATGCTATGCGGGATGCGATGCGGGATGCATATGCAAGATTTGACAAGGGATGCATGAACCTGGCCTCAACTTGAGAATCCAAGTGTGCCACTGGAAAAATGAGATGAAATCGCTTGAAAACGATATAAAGAACGCCGGAATCGGAGTTATGGTTTGGAAATGGCAAGCGATTCAAATATGACACCGGTCCGCGATTTATAGCAAGTAGCCATCTAAATGCAATGAGATGAACAAGCTACAACACCCAAACATGGCAAAAAAATACATGGAAGGGATGCATTCAAGATGCTTAACAAAAGTCTAGCACTGAGCTACGGCCAAATCATCCATTAACAGGTTCAAACAAGCATGGCAAAAATGCATATGGCAAACAGATTTCAGACTTAGTGAAATTAACACTTGTCTGGAATTTCAGATCAGGTAGCACACTTCGGATCAGCAAAACTACATGCTACAGGACCTGAACATGGAAAAATAAAGTATGGCATGGAGCTACTCAAAGAGCTTAACAAAAGTCCCTTAGTGACCTTGAGCCAAAAGGGATCAGAAAATACAATTGCAAGCATGTGAACATGGCAAAAACATAATCAGTTCTCAGACTTAGTGAAAACTGGAGCATGCTGAAACAGATATCAAGTAGGCATGTTTACGAGCTCGATGCACTCACTATGGAGCAAGTCATGATAATCTAAGCATACACCCATCAAGAATACACAAAATACAAGCTAGACATGTCAATAACAATAACATAGCATGCACGGATCAACTACAACATCATCGGCAAAATCGCTAACAAGTGGACAATTTGCCCAGATTCACAAAGTAGCAAAAGTAGAGCTCGATTGACTCAAGCTAGGGTGCTCCATAATTGCAAACAAAGACATGGATGCATAGAGCACTACAAGATTAACAAAACATCCTTACTGATCATCCTCAAAAGAGGCACGGATCACTAGGAAACAACATGAACATATGGCCATATGAGATAAACAGCTCAAGGACTTAGTGGAAATGCTAAGTCCCTAAAATCAGCGTTACCAAGTGCCTCACTTTGCAAGCTCGTGCTAGTCACCACACACATCACAAAAATACATGGGTTACACCTCTGGAAAGATGGCAAAACCCTTAAAAAAAGATATGTAGAGCTCATGGGCATATCATGCACACAAAAATCATGGCAAAAATGACAAATATCTAAATGGAGCAGCAGATCTGGCAATTATCTCAAGTAGCCCTCTTCTAACAGCATTTCGGGCATCAAGATGAACTCGAATGAAAATGATGCAATGGAACGAAATGATGTACTCTTTGAGGCGAACATTTTGATATGCTACACGCCCAAAACGGAGCTACGGAGAGAGAGTTATAGCACGATGAAAAATGCCAAAAACTTAAGGGGAGTGGAGAGAAAGTCAACCCTCTCTAGGGTTTACTGTAGCACCGAATCAGATCTGGGCGCACGGACTTCGAGGCGGCGACGCTCTCCCCGGAGTTGACGAAGACGACGGCGGCCGGAGAGGCGAGGTGGCCGTGGGCCGGAGGAGGGCTCGCCGGAGGACGGAGAGAGCACGAGGGGGCGACGGCGGTCGTCGGTGGCGACCCGGGCGGCGAGGTG
>NC_041382.1:336533952-336543556 GCF_002162155.2 Triticum dicoccoides
GGAAGAGGCAGGCGGCGGCGTTCGGCGGTTGGGCCGCGGGGGCCTCGAGCGGGCCGGGCGGGCCTCAGGCGGCGGCGGTGATGCGGGGCTCCCGTGCGCCACGTGTCGGCCTCCGGTTGGGGCGGCGGCGATGTCCGGCGCGTCCGGACGTTGTCCGGCGCGCAGAGAGACGGGGAGCTAGGTTAGGGTAGGAATGGATCCGGGATTTTTGGGGGAGATGCCTATTTATACATAGGAGGAGCTAGGAGAGACCAAATGAGGTGTGGTTTTCGGCCACGCGATCGTGATCGAACGCTCTAGATGATGGATAGGGTTTAGGTGGGTTTTGGGCCAACTTGGAGGGGTGTTGGGCTGCAACACACATGAGGCCTTTTCGGTCCCTCGGTTAACCGTTGGAGTATCGAACGAAGTCCAAATGATATGAAACTTGACAGGCGGTCTACCGGTAGTAAACCAAGGCCGCTTGGCAAGTCTCGGTCCAATCCAGAAATGTTTAATCCCCACACATGAAAGAAAGGTAGAAATGACCACCGGAGGAGAATGAAGCGCCGGAATGCTAAACGGACAACGGGAAAAATGCTCGAATGCATGAGATGAACACGTATGCAAATGCAATGCACATGATGACATGATATGAGATGCATGACGACGACAACAACATACGGAGACAAAAACCCGAACCCGAGAAAATAAAATAACTTAAGGCCGGAAACGGTAAGAGTTGGAGTACAAATTGGGAAAGTTACATCCGGGGTGTTACATTGGCCCATTAATGGCCCGTGGTGAAACTGGCCCGTAATGAACAGTGTATCACTTTATACCCATTAACGACCCATTAATCCATTGGGCCATTTGTAGCCCATGTTATCTTTCGGCTCAGGGCCCATTTATTCTAGGGCTCATTTCCAGCATTCGGTTACTTATGGCCCGTTACTACCATTTTCTGCTTGTGGGCCAAATTCAGCCCGTGGTTACAGTCGGCCCGTTTGTGGCCCGTTAATACATTGGGCCGTTTTCATAGCATCATCAAATACGGCCTATTAACGACAGCTAGTTATGGTCGGCCCATGAAAGGACGACTCCAACTCTAGCCCATTTACGGCCATAATGCGGTCTGTTTTTGGCCCATGTTTGGCCAATCGATCATACGACCCGTATAAGGCCCATTGATGATATGGCCCGTAGAAGGCCCATTGTTTCTACGGCCCGTAGGAGGCCCATTGTTTCTACGAACCGTAGAAGGCCCATTGTTTAGCTCACTATATTTCCTAAAGTTCTGCCTGACATAAGAGATACGACTCTGAAAGAGAAACAAGGAGACACGTAATGGGTTTCACAATTATATAAGCAAATAAATGGATCTGTTCTGCATAAGGAACATGTTTTTACAACTACAATTTAAAACTGGTAGTTGTTGCAAACATCCAATTAGATGTAAACAACAGTGGAGGAAATGATGCTTATCCAAATCTATACTAAAACAAAGTTTGAAGGCTTGAGAAGGATGAACTTACATTACATGTTAACACGGGCTGGACAAAGCCCTTCTCCATGTTGGTGGAAGGATAATTCAATAAATTCCCCAAAGACAATTCTTTATAAGCGTTGCCATTATTCTACATTTTGCAAAGAGTAAATATAGATCAAATAATATTGAAAGAAATAGAGGATAATGAAGCTCAGGTGCAGACTGATGATGCATAATCAAATAGCAATTAATTAAGTACAGCGTTACAAGGCAAAAGGTACTGACAAGAGGAATGCAGACATCAATGTGTGTAGTGGCATTGGCTTTATTCAACATTTTGGTAAGAGTAAATGTAGATATGATAATTTGGAGAAAGTGGAGGGCAGGGCAGATAAGATGCAGAGTAATGCTAGACAATCAACTATCTCACGATGCATGTATAGTAATACCACCACCGTCCGTTATTACTTGTCGCTCAAATGGATGTATCTAGCACTATTAAGTTCTAAATACATCCAATTGATCAACAATTAATTCGATACAGAGGGAGTACATGACAACAGGTACCTACATGAGCAATCCAAAACTTCATAACCATTGTGTTCATTCTACATTTATCTAAGAGTAAATAGATCTTATAATTTCAAACAAAGGAAGGATAAAGAAGCGAACATTTACAGTGATGGTACATAATCAAACAACAATGAGTGTAAGTATGCTGACAAAGGGCAAGAGGTACTGACAAGAGCAACACAGAGCCCAGTATTGTCGTGAGATCCTATGATCCTTTGAGCAAGGAGATTCATTTGAAATTAGTTTTCATACAAGAGAGAAGGTAAGGCACATGTAAAAATTTAGGAGTTCAAATTTTGAATTGATATCATAGATAGTACCTGACGCTGGGCTCTCAGCAGTTCTAATAGGGGTTTGGCCACTAGAGTAGGGGTAAAGTCTGGTACAGTTGTGCCTATGTTTTCTGTGGCTGCTGATCTATCTGATTTAACAGGTATCACTACCTTTTCCAAATACCTAGTTTGTACTCCTTGAGGATCTGCACTCACCCTCTTCCTTTTGGACATCTATTATGAAAGAACAACATTTGACTGCAAAAACATAGTATGACGACACATGGAATAGGTACAGAAAATGGATAGGTATGGCATATACTCATATATGATGCTTAAACTAAGTAGATGGTGTAACAAAGTGGAGGTAATGCAAGAGGTCAGATGCAAAATATGTGCGACCAATACAACCTTGCCAAGTTAGAGCATGTACCTCGATGGGTGAATAAGATAGGCCATCCTCCACCATGACAAGTTTGTTAGCCAGTGGATTGTTCCGCAATATTCGTCTCGTGTGCCCATTCTCATATTCATGTTGATAATGTTCAATACCTGACATGCATGAAAACATAAAAACAAGTGAGATTATCTTTGTAATGCAGAAGTGATTATAATCCAATACTTCCTCCCTGTAAACCCCTTTGTGCTATCTCTGCAATTCTTCTAAGAGGTGCCATGCATGCTGTAATTTGGTGTGTGCATTAATATAATGTGTCCTACTACTCAAAATATGAGATCTCCAGAAGTGATGATACTTCACAGATGACAGCTTCAACATATAGTAAAGAAGAACAAGTTGACCTGACCTAACATATTCAAAATATACTAAGGGAGAATAACTCGACCTGACCAGTCGACCGCAAAAGAAGAGCAGAAGAGCAAGCAGATTGAAGATATTACAAGTCTTTCTATACAATGTCGGTTGGCCACCCATGATGAACCAGAGCGCACAGAGAAATACTATTCCTTCCGGTCTCTCCATATGTGGCTCACATGCATTTCGAAACTAAAGTAGGAACATTTAGCTCACTAATTAAACATCTCTCAGTTTTACTAATATCAGCATAATATCAGATTTGAATTTGTATAACTAAGCTTGTTTAGCTCGATGGGTGGAGCAGTGCTATTACGACACGAACCACGTAGGCTGATTGTGGTCATCATAAAATGGGGAAACCGTAAGCATGATGAGTGTAGTGTTGACCATGGCAGTGGGATGGCAGATCTGAAGCTGCAAACCGCGCAAAGGGTAGTTAGCAACCAATGTTTGCTTTGAAATAACAACTAAGATTTGGTATGGACAAGAAAGTACAGTCAACAAGTGACAAAGAAATGCAATTCTGCTGTCTCTCTATATGTCGCGACATGCATTTGGAAACTCAAGTGGGACCTTTAGCTAACCAATTAAATGTGTCTATTAACTAATATTAGTATCATATCACAATCATATTTGAACAACTAAGCTTTGGAATTTTGAGTGTTGTGTTGTTTAGCTTGAAGGGTGGAGTAATGCTAGTACGACAGAAAGCACCTACACAGATCATAGTAGAGTAGATAAAAGGGGAAAACCCTAAGCATCAAGAGTAAAATCAGGAAAGTGGAACTAGCTGGACCAGTGGGTGGCACACATGCTTTTCGAAAAGAATATAGGAACATTAGGTGACCAATTAAACGTTCTCTGTTTTAGTAATATGAGCAATCATATCAGATTCGTATTTCAACACATAAGCTTTGGAATTATGAGTGGCGTGTTGTTTCGCTTGATGGGTTGAGGTCTTGAGGAGCAGTGCTAGCATGACACAAAGCAGTGAAGCACCTACGATGATGGTAGTGAATATAAAGGGGGGAAACCATAAGCTTTACGAGTATAGTGACCGTGACATGGAGGATCTGAAGGTGCAAACTGGACAAAGCTACTTCGCAACCAATGTTTGCATTCAACTAGCCACTACGATTTGGTACGAACAAGAAAAGTATAGTAAACAATTTAAGATCTATTTTCCGAGTGAGATCAATAACTTAACCACATATGGAAGAGTACCACCTCTCTTGCGATGCCATGTAGGCCCCTGCTGATATGTTGAGGGTGCTGCGGGTGCGATGGCTATCGGCGGCGGGGAAGAAGACTTTAGATGGCAGGCGACCGGGTCAGGGGATAAATCCTGTTGCCATGGACGAGGCGGTCGTAGGAGCGGCAACAACAAGGTGGACGACGGTGCCGATGAAGCGAGACGACGCGATGAAAGGATCCTGGTCCGGCGCCGTGGATGAGAGACGTCCATCTCTTGCAGTGGACGACGGGGTAGGGGTAGCGGCTCCAGCAAGGTGGAGGATGGGGTGGCGGACGGAGGAGGCTGGCCGCAACCTGGAGGTTGTCGTGGCACCGCCGGTGTATGAATGGGGAAATGGAGGGGGAGGGGGTATCTCAAACTTTGGGACGTGCTTGTCTGAAATGTGGGAAAGTTACGAACTTATCCCCCATTTAAAATTTTGGACATCATGTCGGTTGGGGATAGGACGGTAACCTTGCATCTCCCAAATATTTGCCGGTAATGATTTCGGGCGAGGAGAGGGTGTTTTGCCGCCCACGTTTGGCACCCATGGTGTATGAATGGGGCTGGCAGGTAGGGCGGTCGTGTCACGTCTGAGGGAAGTTACACATCTGCCCCTATTTAAAATATTAGCCTACATCGATTTTGGATGAGGAGAGTTTGTTTTGCCACCTACCGTGGATGTATGGGGAAATGGAGGGAGAGACACATGTCTTTCGGACGAGCTTGAATCAAATGTGTTTTGCCGCCCACGTTTGGCGCCCACCGTGTCTGAATGGGCTCAGACGCCGTCGTGTCACGTCTGATTGAAGTTACTAGTCTACCCCTATCGACAACAGTGTAAATCCGGTCGATAAGGATGTCAAGTGTTAGGGGTAGACAGTAATTTCCATCTCGCAAACACTTGCTTTGGGCAGCCCACAAATGATAGTGGGTGTTTAGCCGCTTCGTTCAAAACTTGGGAGAATTAGCATTCACGTTTGCTCTGGGCCCTGGCAACTAAATCCAAATCCAATTTTTATTCGATTACGAATATCCATAGATAATTCTACGTTTTGTTATTTATTTCTTCAAAACCACAACAAAGATTTATTCCACCTTTATATATGATTATGATTTAGAAATTCCGTGATCTTCGAATTCAGTAGGTTGGATACACTTTGAGTCAAACAGTTATTTCATCCAATACAATATGCTCACACAAAAAACAGTTCACCTTATGTCAATCATACAAGTACTGAGGATTACCTTGCCTAAAAATTCGGATCATTACAACACATGGACAACATAGGGGGGTCTTACAACATAATCCATTCAGAGACATGACACAACATGCAAGTACAATAATCTAATGACAATTTCAACTGCTATCTAAAGAAGAACTAGGATTACCTTGGGCTTCAGATAGCAGAAGCAGCAGGACCTCCTCCATCTTCACATGCAACATTCTTACTTCCTCCAATTCTTGGGTTGCTTGCATACTGCGTGCAGCTAATTGCATAATTTCCAGCTTCAAGATCGAGATTACCTCATTCATGGCAGCCACACCATCTCTTTCTGCCTCTAGTAGAGCCTCAAGAACTATAATATATGTCCTCAGACTGCTCTCTGGCGGTGTTGCCTCTGAACTGCTACCATCTGGTAACATGGATGGCGCACTGCTTCCAGAAATAGATTCTGGGGTTGTACATTGTGTCCTAGTGTGAACGACATCCTGAAAGGTTTCCGCTGGACATAAGTAAGAGATAGTTATCGCATGATCCAGGGAGTAATCTTACATGGTAAACGACATACGAATTATTGCCGAGCATGGCAAGCTATATTTAAATGGTTTGAAGCAGCAACAGCCGAAAAGAAATTAAAATGGTGAGATGAAACTAGGGATGTAAGTGGCAAATAAACGACATCCACCAGTCCCATCTAGTTAGTTTTTGCTAGCTCCCTAGTTCATTTTCCTCAAAAAACAAAAACTCTTTTGAACTATCATACCACTAGTGGACTTTAATCGGGATTAAACGGGACCCAGTTGACATCCCTAGTTGAAAGGGAGTGTACCACCGCTATATTTAAGTTGCCAAGGCATCTAAGCAGTTGAAATAATTTGAGAAAGCACTTAACAGTGTGGCCTCATATAAACTACGAAGACAGTCTTGTGATGAAGTTCAGAGGAAAAGTTAAGCACTCAAATGAACTAGGCATGCATTTCTTTACGATAGTACATCAGGCACTGCTGACATATTGGCCAACTCATGTATAGAGTAACAAGTAACAAACAAGCATTCGAATCAAGCAATACAGCAAAGTAGACAACTGAACTATTTTTTATTCTGTAGGATTACAGGTTGAGGGCACAAGCCAAGAAAGCAGCCCACACGCATTACATTTCACATGTACTAAAACACACTGGCTTACCATATGTTGCTGTGAAGCCTCACTGCTGTTGCAATGTTCTTTGAAGATATTGTCAGCATCCCATGGTTGCAAATCTACTTGTTGTAGTTTATTCTACACCCTCTATTTAGGTAAAATTAATTTTAATCGCATGCACTGGTTCGAATTGATCATCAATGGTTCATCTTAACTAATGAAAGAAGGGTGTGTGCATACACGACAATATATCTGCTTCCCTCTATTTTTATGCTTGTTCGAGGTGCCAGCCCCAAAAGAACAAATATTTTGCTTGATGGGGTTGGTAGCTCCATAATTAATAGAAGCATCAAATTAGTCATGCAACTTGGGAAGATCAAGAACACACAAAAAAGTAATGAACATAGGCTCGGAGCAATGATGTAATAGCTAGCATCAGAAAATGTAGGGTAAAACGAACAAAAACCAGCGGAACCACATGCTAGTTTGCTGATGTGTAATTAAGCATAGAGAACATGAAGCAGTCTGATGGAACCAACAAGTGGCATCAGAACAACACCATTATCATAAATATAGCATGCAATAAGTAAAATAGTAGGTAGTGATATCTAGGAAGTACAGTAATACTTAGGACAAAACTAAAGCATATTAACTATATGTGTAGTGGTATGTAATTTAGCACATATAACATGTTCACTGCCAGAAGTATGGCCCTACAGGTGCAACCAGAATAACACATCTCATGAAAAACTGAATGATGCCCTGAAGAAATTCAAAGGTGCGGTGCTTATGCTAAGAAAGTGAACGTAGGGGCCAGCCGTTGGATAATAGTACCCGATTCTCGGTGGTGTATGGGTATCGTTGGCATACTTGATAGCTAAGGATCGCCGATGATGCTCGTGTTGCGGTTGAGTTTGGGCCGGCTGTCGCCATCGCTGAAGCGGCTCCGGTGCTACGGTTGCGGCGCCTGTCGACATACAAGAAAGCTCATCTGTGGTAAGTGAACAGTTGCACGATAAAGAGAAAAACCGAAGGAGTACAAACCGAAATAACCTGATGAGGCCGCGGCGTCGGTAAAGCAGGGCCAGTGGAGTTGAATATGGCGTCTGTGGAGAGGGTCCGATGCAGTGGATGAAGGCTTCGGTGGGCGCGTTGTACAGTGCTTTCGGTGAGGTGGATCTGTTGCGGCGGACGAGGGCTTGTATGAAGGGCCAGCGAAGGGACATACGAGGGAGTAAGTGAAAAGCCTACAATGTGGTGGAGGAGGGCGCCGGTTAAGCAGATCCGGTGCGGTGGACCATGATGGCGGTCAAGGAGATCTGGAGCGGTGGACAAGCTAGTCGCTGAAGCGGCTCCGGTGAAGTGGTGAGTTGGCAGTTGGGCATTCCAAGGTGCGGAAGGTAGATCCGTCGGGGTGTGAGGTCCATCGCTGCAGTGGAGGACTAGATTCGGTGGATTTCTGTGGTTGGGGGGGTGGGTCGGGGAGGGGAAAGGGAGGGGCTCTAGGGAAGAATGTTGGGGGCAAAGAGGGGAAAACAATGGATTTACCAAAGCAGCCCTTTTCCGTTCATGTGGCAGGGGTAAAACAGGAATATCGCAGGGCTAAACTTTCGGGCGCGAGTTATTTCGATGTGAGTGGGAAGTTTGAAAGCTTTTGGCGCCTGAAATTATATTCTGCTCTTGTACGGCCGACTATGATATCATGGCCGAGATTTTTTTTTGTTTTGCGCGCAAAAAGAAGTGCAAGTTTTGAAAATCAATGTCTCCAACTCAAAACTTAGATTGTCCATTCAATTCAAATATGGATCATTGAGCTACTACAAGCAAATACCATCATACGATCCAATTCAAATGAAATTCCAAATGTCTTTATCCTAAATATGATGACAAAAACAAAAATATGTATGTGTATGAATAAAGTGGATGATTATAAAGTTTGAACATGACCGTATGTGTATATCTCTAGGTTTGATATATGAATTTGAAATCACGAAATCCCGACTTAAACAATGTACCTCTGTTTAAATGAATTACAAAAGCTAATGATGGAGTCGAATTCCAAAATTCCAATCTTAGGTTTGTAATTCTGGTACATCAAGGTATATCATGCATGTTCAAAAGTATCGTTATCTCATAGTCCAAATTGTGAAACAAATTGATCAACCATGAGTGCACACACTATTGACCATGTATATCTCAATTACGGTAAAGTCCCTCAAATATAGACACCTCACTCTTTATCTGAAGCCAACCCCCCCTCGTCGCCTCCCCCACACACAAAGAAGTCGTTCTCTCCCCCAAACACCAACACACGAGCACATCAACACCCCTCTCTCTTCTAAAGTACGGACCCCAATATAGGTCTCGGTCACTTTGTCTCTTGGGAATGCACACATCTCTTCCCCCACTCTCTAGCTAGGTCTCCCGGCATCTCTCTTTCCCAAGCACACACACTATGTAGAGTGTATCTTTCCCATACACACAAAACATCGCCCCCAAATGTCTATCTCCCTAGTTATGTGGTTCTCGCATACTCACCTCACACACCAATCCCACTGCAAACAAGCACACTTTGTCTCCTTGTGCACCACTCTCCTCTTTCTATTTCTCCCACATGCGGATCCGCCCCAGCTCCTCCCTGTATACATATATGTCATGACTCTTTCCATAGCTCCCTAATGTATCATCGTTCTTGATCTCACACATTGTTCTCTACACCATCTATTCTAGATCTCTCATGAAGTCCCCATCACACACACGATGACTCGCTTCCCTTGCGTTTCCATACATAGGCCAATTGCAAACAATGTTAACATTGTCTCCCTATCTATACGCCATTTATGGACACAAACGCCCCCTCTCTCACCCCCTCT